>NC_056732.1:797549106-797841606 GCF_019279795.1 Protopterus annectens | reverse complement strand
GTCTTGTGCAACACATATTCTGCATGCTAACACATGCGTGGTGACTGTTTACCTTGTGATACTGACACCCACCTTCACCCACTATAGAGTATGTGTTGGATTGCTGGTGTGTGTGTATGTGCTGTAGTGAGGAGTGTATTACTGTTCATGTGTGCATGTGTGTATGTGTGCATGTGTGCATGTGTGCATCTGTGCATGTGTGCATGTGTGTATCTGTGCATCTGTGCATCTGTGCATGTGTTCATGTGTAGACCATAAAGTGTGTTTCCTGTCTTCTTCTCACAGGTGCTGAATTAGGGCTGGCCGAATACAGCAGGGAACCTGAAGCCACTGCCACGAATAGTGCTGATGATAAGACATGTATTTTGACACAGGGAGGTTTGACAGGGTCTGTTGTTGGTCCACCAGTCGACAGTACACAGCGTTCAACCCCATCTATGCGCACACTCATACTGCCAATACATCCCTCACCACCAATGGCCATAGGCGGGGGACAGCATACAGTTGACACTGACCAGGAGAGTGTTGTACCCATGGCACTTGCATCCCCTCACAGCAGCCATAGCCATATTCCTGAAATGGTACCACATAGGCGGAGGTCCAAGGGGTCTCAGGGGAGCACCGCTGGTCATATTGCCCCTGGCAGGTGTGCCCTCTCTGGTCTCACGACATCCAGTATGTTCCGGGCTGTAATGCAGGCTCAGGCACGTATGGAATGGTACACCAGGCAGGGACTTAGGGCGCAGAGGGCACATTACATTGCTATCAATGACAGCATCCGTGACCTTGCCGGTGCCATCCGGACTTACACCAAGGTCATTGATAGACGTTGGAGGGAGACAATAGATGCCCTCCACAATATATCATCCATGAGCCAGGACCATGCAGGATGGTTGCGACATCGACACGGACGCATGCCAGCAACAGCAACAGCTGGCAGTGGTCGCGGACAGCCCCCGGGTCACAGCCGCTCCCGTAATGGCAGTACCAGCCCCAGCAATGCTGGGGCTGGCCTGTCCATTGACCGTCCCAGTAGACCACGTGCACATGGCTCTGGCTATTCCCAGCAGGGACATGGGTCCAGTCATCCCAACTCTGCCTTTGAGGACAGTACCCAGTCAGGGTTGGTACCCGATACTGTCTGTAGCACCCCTGCCAGGCATAGGTACTGTGTCCATGGCCGGAGACAGTAATCTGTACGGCCTAGCAGGTACAGTCTGTGGCTGTCCCACAAACTACTGTATATGGCAGCCACATGGTGGAGCTGTGCGCATGCAGACACACATTAACCAAACAACTAGGGCTCACACATACATACACACATTACATCAACATTGGCCCATGCTGTACTGTTGTCCCTCACACACACACACACACACACACACACACACACACACACACACACACACACACACACACACACACACACATGTCGATTGGATGGGTCAATGTCAGGCTCTGGCAAACAACAAAACGCCCTGTGCATATGATGATACCTGTGTTGCCTCCTGTCATCTGTAACATTGATGGAGGAACAGGCTAACATGGTCTGATGCACAGGGTGACACTATAGCAGTGTAGCAATATTAGCAAGTTGTCAACAGGAAAGTGTAATGACATCCTTGTAGGTATATCTCAGCAGACATTATTCATCAAAGCTTTGATTATCAATGTAGCATTCTTTACACCACTGTTTGGTCTGACTATGTATTGTCCACCCATGTGCCACTTGGCTGACGTGTAATGTGTTGCCAGCATGTGTGTGATGTGTGCAGTACAGATTAGCAAGTGTACATCTGTGAACATGGTGGGTGCGCACTGTCTGTATGTACGTGCATAGTAGACACATGGGACATGTGGCATACCCTGTTGTACACATAGTGAACATGTCACATTATCTTTCAATGGCCAGTATGCATTCTACTACAGTTATGTACTAACATGGGTAGACATGTGTGTATGACATGGGTAGACACCATACTGTGGGTGATACTGTTAGTATCTGTCAATGATTTGCGGTCTGGTAGTATACATAACCTCAACAGCATGACTATAAGCAATCACTGGATGTTGTCCTGACAAATGACACACAGTCATAGGGAACTCAGTAACAGTTGTATCCTTCTGGTGCTACACTATAACACTAACCAGTGGTAATTACCACCACCCATTCCTGTGTCCACACCTGTCTGGCATATAGTCCCCTTCGGTACATGCAAACACACTAGAGATGTGTCCATCCACATCTGGTAATGCATGCAGTGGCCTACAATCCATTCCCTGGATGGGACACATATCCTACACAAGGGTATCATACAGACAGATGCCTGTCATGTGATACATGCTATATAACAGTAAGCCGACTATGGCATAGTCATCCACATGTACTAAACTTCCTATCCCATCAGTACCACATTGGTGGTAGCCCTCAACATGTTGGGTACCAATGTGTACATACAGCCTCATGTTATGTCATGTGTCCCTTGGTATCCACATATCCATAGGTATTGTGGAGTCCCAAGGTGTGTCACATGACACATTGGAGGCCTGGATGCATATACACAAGGCGGTTGTACACCTATAAAGACTGTCCATTATTGGCAGTCATGGTTGTGTATGAACATGCCTGACATATACCCCAGGCATATACCCTCACTCACACTACCGTAAAGTAACTGTCATGAGTGTGTGTGGCACAGATGACCTTGGCCATGGATCACAACAGTGGATGGGCCTGTCACATACATACATATGTGACCTACAATCTGAGAAGCTGCGGCACAACCTGTCAATGGCAACAAATGTATTCATGTAGTATGCAGGCTTCACACCTATGTACTGATTAAGGGAACATGTACACATATATATTTGCAACGCATATACCTGATGTGTGCAATGCACTTACTGTTGTAATCATAATATGCCATAACATAGTAAAAGCAAGACCCACACTGCATTGACTAAGAGTGACACACACACAGTCAGCATTTGCAGGATTCAAACCCCTACCTAACTATGTTATGATACTACAAAGAGATGCATTAGCACGGTGCGCTATTTGATTTATTGGGTGGTTTCCCTTCTCCGTCTGTATTTCTAGGGTGCCGACATCATCAGTCTTTCCAAAGAGGAATGTACATCTGTAGTGTGTTTTCCCAGTCTTCAAAAAGGCCACTCCTTTCATAGAGAATTGCACACACATACACACACCTCACACACACACAGTCAGCAATTGCAGGATTCAAACACCTACCTAACTAGGTTATGATGCTACAGAGAGACACATTGGCACGGCGCGCTATTTGCTTTACTGGGTAGTTTCCCTTCTCCGTCTGTATTTCTAGGGTGCTGACATCATCAGTCTTTCCAAAGAGGAATGTACATCTGTAGTGTGTTTTCCCAGTCTTCAAAAAGGCCACTCCTTTCACAGAGAATTGCACACACATCCCCAACACACACACACAGTCACCATTTGCAGGATTCAAACCCCTACCTAACTAGGTTATGATACTACAGAGAGCCGCATTTGCGTGGTGCGCTATTTGCTTTACTGGGTGGTTTTGCTTCTCTGTCTGTATTTCTAGGGTGCTGACATCATCAGACTGGACATGGTAATGTGTGTACACTTTGTTTTATGTCATTTCAGGAATGGTCCATGTGGGTCGTCAGGTGTCAACAGCTGGAACAGGAACTCATAATCCTTACCTTGTGTGATCTATCTGTGGACACATCGACATTCCTTCATATGTCGACACATATTTATGCACAGCTTGTTGGTTTTGTGGCTACTACATGTGTCTGGAATGTTGATAAAGGGCTATTCAAAGTGTATGTGAGACATGTGTAGCTGTGTTCAGTGATGTATGCCCTGTGTGGATGCCTTGCAAACACTCTAGCATGTTTGGGAACCATGATCCGCACATGAACATACCACAGTTAGTAGGGTTGTGTGTATGTCAGCTTCCAATAGCTTGGTTTATGACTTCAACCATGATGGACTCCATGACTTGCAGATCATACTTCATAGGCATACTGGACTGTACATCCCATGGTGTGTTGTGCACCAACACTTGTGTGGAGTGCCATATTTTGCTGTAACACATTCAACGGTTCCACATCCTGTGTAGGGGGGGATGTTCAGCTGACTGTTCAGGTGCAGGATTTGTTTGTTCTGTACTTTATGCATGACACATATTGGTAATCAATGTAGTCCACTTGATGCCATGCTTTTAGCATTGGGGGTGGCTGTTCATCCATTCCACATGTGATATCTCCTGGTATGATGATATGGACTATCATCGGTGGGAGGTGGGTATGTATATATGGGCCTGTCTGTCAGGATGTCGGCATTGTCAGTCATGTACATTTGGCCCTGACTCATGACATATATGTGTGTACATTGCTATATATGACATAGCTGTTGGAGGTGTCATGATTCAGTCTGGACTCCTTCTCAGAACAGAACACCAACAAACCTGAGCACTAATCCCTGATATACTCCTTTACACTCTTAACACCCTACTGATCCTTTGTCATCTGGCTACAGAGTAAGTCATGATGATATCCCGGCATGTCCAGGGGTCGGCTTTGTGTGCACTCTCCAGTCCAGCTGGTGAATATTGTGATGTAGACACAATGTCATGTTTGCCTCATGTACACAGACAAGACTCTCCTCCTCACAACAAACCTAGATATATGCATGAGATGCACCTATAGAGACATACAGGGTGCTGAACTCTCTCAACCCATGACTGGCATAGTCTATCAGGTGGTGAAGATAACCACACACACCACATATCAGTCTCACATATCCTCTGGCGACAACACTCAAACCACATTATCACACATACACATACTCGGATGCTGTAAATGAACTCTGCCTAAGCAGCAGAGACCTCCACATCAGGCACACACACAACTGCTACCCCACTACAATTCCCACATCTCACATAGTTCACAATGTCAGGGTGCCACACAGTCACTTGCCTTCGGCTACTTAACACACATAATACAGTTGTGATAGGCGACACTTATTGTCAGACACACTGACGTACCACTCACCAGCCCATACAAGGGAATAGTCCCTTTGTGCTGTCTGTCATGTGTCAGGATCTGCCACATAACACATGCAGTCAGGTCACTACAAAGCAAGTACAGGACTGGCACCATCATTGTCCATGCTTGTGCGTAAAACCTCAGATGTTACTCCCTGGACCACATGACATGGTACATGGAGGAACAGTGTCATGATGTAGCCCAGGCCAGTATGACCCTGACCTTGACTAGCATCTTACACCCACCAAGTATGATGTCATAGTATACAGACAAACATATCACATTTAACACTTGGCTAACAGATTGGTGTCATTCATAGGGGATACAGTGTCTGTCAGCCTGTGGTGACATGCTCAACATACCACATAGCTTCATTATGGACAGCTTGCACCTGTCACCCTTGGACCTTTGAATGCTGGCTAAGGCTCTTGCTACCACCATAGTGCATTTGTTGAGCAGGGCTCAAAAGACAAACCCACCTACATAGACATTACACGTTAAATAACACTAAGGGTAATGTTGCTCAACACCAGATGTGTTACCCTCATATTGCGGCCAATCAGGACTCCCCTCAGTATGGGGGATAGCAATATATGTGCACTAACAGACGCCTAGTTCAGGGTCACATATGCACACCAGCACTACCAGGTTATGTTTCATACAATGCTTTCTGACCACAGGACTTGGAACGGACAAAACAACTAGGGGGTGTACCCATATACATCACAGATACACACACCACCGGGTTAGTTGGCAGTGCACTAAGCATCACAGACCATACATATACAACTACCATTGTTCAAAACTGCCTTTCAGTTTGTTGCCTACTACAGGCCACCCTCCCGTACTCAGGAACCACACTCGGCTTTCCTGGGAACAGTGGGGGATATGATGGTCTCCACGAACACCATTATATTGGGTGACATCAGATACATGAATATTGACTGGGGATACTACTCAAGCCGTAAACACCTCGCCCTACAGTCACTACAATTTGTACATTCATATGCTATGGCACAGCTAGTCACCACAGCCACAAGGGGGAATACATATTGGACATGATCATCACTGACATGGGGACTCTATGTTACACACCAGCAATATACCCCTCATTGGTAAGGTCGGAACATACAGCTATCTCAGTGGACATAAATATACACTCCATACACCCATCCTGGGTAATCTTGGTGAACTTCTGATGAGCCAACGTCTCACTTCACCAAAGCAAGGTGGTATCCTTCAGAGGCCTTGAGACAGTGTGAAATACAGCTCCAACTGCTGAATCCTTTACATACAGATTCTATGGACTCCTAGTGGACTGCATGGATTGTGCTACCCCAAATAACAACAAGACTCACTCCTCCAATGGCAGGGGACCTGTCTGGTAGACACCAGCCATTAATGAGCTGTACACTGTCAGGAGGAAGCTATTACATGATAGAGCACAATCCCAGATGGGGAAAGCATCTGTGATCTGTACTAGCAGACAGCTATGATCACTCATGTACTTATCTAAGGTCTTCTTCTCACAGACAATTGCACCAGACAAGTAGGACTATCACAAGGCCTTCATCTGTTATGTCAGGAACCTGGGTGGACACTCACTGATATGCTGTGAGTTACTGCATACTGACTACACTTACCCTGAACTCACTGGCATAGCCAACATCCTGGCAAACAGGTTCAGTGCAGATGCCCATCCCCCCTAGGATGCAACTACCCATCCCAACAGAGTGTAACCTCCCTGACACCATACAGTAACAGGTGAGTGCTGCCCTCCCCAAAGCATACATTACAGCATCAATGTGACCAGTTGGTGTCCTGGCCTGCATCTTACATGAGCTTCATGACAGATGTAACCCTCACATTACATCACTGTGCAATATTGGAGTTACTACAGGATATGTACCCATGGAATGGCATACAGCAACAGTGTTCCCACTCCACATAGTTGGTGCCAGAATGGAACACAGACAATATTGCTCTATAAGTCTAACTATCCTGTTATGCAAAGCTATGGAGTGTATTGTCATGGGACTCTTACACATAGACATCAGAAAACTACAGACACTGTGTCCTACACATTTCAGCGTTGTTGTGGGCAGATCTTGCCTCTTGAACATGTTTGTATTATTTTGACAGTTAACAGGTCCATCGACATAGGGACAGTTGTACACGCAGCCTACCTGAAGCTTGCTAAACCCTTCCACACAATAACCCACTGGGCCATTATGCATTGGCTCACCAGCATCGATATGGACACATATCTCACATGATGGATGCTACCTGGATCAGGGATAGCACCCACATTGTCAGAAATGCAGATGCCATGTCTGACTATACACCAGTTACACGTGGCATCCCACACGGCTCAGTCCTGGGACCTCTCTTGTTTAGTATATATTTGTCTGACGTACAGGCTACCACAGGCGGAATATGGTTGACCTTGTTCACACTTGACTGCAAACTGGGTGCCATGATCACCTCTCCAGCTGGCACATGCATACTCCAACAGGGTCTCTCAGAGATGGATGACTGGTGCCTGAGCCATGGCCTACAGCTAAATGCCATTAGTTGCATAGTCATCCCCTTTGGGAATAACAACATGCCCACACAATAACACATAGGTAGTACTCCATTACATATGGTAGGTGTTGTTAGGTGATTGGGGACATGACTTGTTCGTACTGTCACCTTTGACATTCACATTGCCACAGTGGTTGGGCAGACCTTCTATATAAGCAACCTTATCCCATATGGTTTCACATCTAGATCGAGTGATGTCATTGTGCCCCTATACTAATAACAACCATGCTTGGTTACAATGCCACCTTTGGGGTGTACCTTACCCAACACCTGCAGCAACTGTACTGGCCACAGATACCCGAGCAACAGCCACCCCTTAACAATACCCATGAATCACATATCTCACAAAATCATTGTGCCTCACAGTCACAGCCCTTAAGGCCAAACAACACACCAAATACAGTTGTTATAGGGGACTCTATTGTCCGGCACACTGACGTCCCACTCAACTGACTGAACAACGAGAAGGTCACTGTAAACTGCCTGTCAGGTGGCAGGATCCACCACATAATGCAAGCACTCAGGTCACTCCAAAGCAGGTACAAGCATGGCTCTGTCATTGTCCATGCAGGTGTGAATGACATGAGACGTACCTCCCTAGACTACAAGACATGTGACATAGAGCAGCTCTCTGATCATGTAGCCCAGGCTGGTATGACCTTGACCTTGGGTAGCATCTTGCCCTCACCAAGAATGATGCCAGAGTATACAGACAAAATGATCAGTTTAAACAATTGTCTAAAGTATTGGTGTCATTCAATGGGGATCCAGTGTCTGTCAGCCTGGGATGACATGCCTGACAAGCCACGTTGCTTCACTAGGGATGGCTTGCACCTGTCACCCTTAGGCTTTCGTATACTGGCCACGCCTCTTGCCACCCCCATAGTGCATTTTTTAGGTGAGGCTCAAAGGACATACACACCTCCATTGACAACCCAAGGATACAAAATCTAGAGGTAATGTTACTCAATGCCAGACGTCTACACTTCAAGATTCATGCACTTGAGGCTCTCCTCAGTATGGAGAATATTGATGTCTGTGCAGTAACAGAAACTTGGTTCAAGGCTCCTGAGAGCACCCCAGCACTACCAGGTTAAAACTCATACCATGCGTTTCACACACAAAACTCGGACCGAAGCACAAAAGGAGGGGTAGTATCTATATTCATCAAAGATACCTACACCTCCAGGTTAGTGGCACTGCACGAAGCATCAGAAACCATCCATGTGCAACTAACAGCGGGCCAAACTGCATTTCAGTTTGTAGTCTGCTAAAGAACACCCTCCCTATTACAGGAACCTCACTTGGCATTCCTGAGAACACTGGGTAATATCATGGTCTCTCCTACAACTATGTAATTGTGTGACTTCAACTACCCAAACATTGACTGCAACAACTACTCATGCCCAATGGTTCCTTGAAGTTATAAACTGTAATGCGATAGAACAACTGGTCACCACTCCCACAAGAGGGAAAAACATATTGGACCTGGTCATCACCAACATGGGGACTCTATGTTCCACACCAGAGGTAAACCCCTGATTGGTAAGATCAGACCATTAACAAATTTCCATGGACATCCATATCCCATCCCCACCCCCAGCCAAGGAAATCACTGTATAGAATTTCTCAAACGCCAACTTTGCACTTCTCAAGACTGAGGTGGAATCCTTCAAAGCCCACAGGCCAGAGGATAACAGGCCAATCCGCAGAATCCTTTACAAATGCATTCCATGAGCACCTGCAGGAATGCATGGATTGTGCTATCCCAAATAAAACGAAGCCTCACTCCTCCAAAAACAGGAGACCTGTTTGGTGGGCCCCGACCATAAATAAGCTATACAACAGAAGGAGGAAGCTACTACATGACAGAGCAAGATCCCAAAAATGGAAGCCATCTCTGATCAGTATTAGCAAGAAACTTCTATACCGCATAAAATCATCAAAGGCAGTTTCCAAATAGAAATTGCCCTAGACACTAAAGATAATCACAAGTCCTTCTTTAGTTATGTCCATAATATGGGTGGAAACTTCCAGATATACTCTGAATTGTTGCATAACGGTACAAAATATACCGAAACTACAGACAGCCAACATCCTGGCAGACAGATTCAGCACAATCCTCTCCCCCACTTCACCCACAAAGGAACAAATGCCTATCCCAACTGAATGTAACCTCCCTGACATCACAGATGCACAGGTGAAAGCTGCCCTCTCCAAAGCAGAAAACACAGCAGCTATTGGACCGGATGGTATCCCAGGCTGTGTCTTACACAAGCTCCAAGAAGAACTGAACCCTCACACTAAGTCACTGTTCAAACTTAGCCTTACTACAGGATATGTACCCGAATAATGGCATACAGCTACAGTGGTTCCACTCCACAAAGGTGGTGCTACAACAGACTCTGGGAACTATCGCCCCATAAGCCTGACTAGTCTGGTCTGTACAGCTATGGAGCGTATTATCATGGAACTCATAAACAAAGACATTGGGAGCCTCCAGACACTGGATCCCACCCAGTTTGGCTTTGTTAAGGGCAGATCTTGCCTCTTAAACCTAGTTGATTTCTTTGAAACAGTTACCAAAGCTATGGATGAGGGCAAGGTAGTCCACACAGCCTACCTGGACCTCGCAAAAACGTTCAACACAATACCCCGCTCGGATATCATACATAAGCTTAACAGCTTAAATATCAACCCCTATATCACAAGATGGGTTGCAAACTGGCTCAGGGATAGAACCCACATTGTCAGAATCGCAGGTGCCATGTCCAAATACAAACCAGTTACAAGTGGCATCCCACAGGGCTCAGTTCTGGGACCTCTCCGGTTCGGTATATACTTCTCTGAGGTTCAGGCTAACACGGGGGCATTATGGCTGACAAGGTTCACAGATAACTGCAAACTGGGGGCCATAATCGACTCTCCAGCTAACACAAGCATCCTCCAGAAGGGTCTCACAGAGATGGATGTTTGCTGCCAGAGCCACAAGCTCGAGCTACATGCTACAAAGTGCATAGTCATCCCCTTTGTGAAAAACAAGTTGCACGCAAATTACCACATAAGTGGTAATCCATTAAGTACAGAAGTAGTAACTTGAGATTTGTGGACCAATGTAGATAGTAATCTCTCCTTTGATAATCACATTGCCAAAGTGGTTACAAACACCTTCTATATATGCCACCTTATCACGAACGGGTTCACATCTACATCAAGTGAGGTCTTTGTGCCCCTGTACTCGTCAGTCATCAGCACCATACTTGAATACAATGGCCCTTTTGGGATGTACCTTACCCAACACCTGCAGCACCTGGAGAGACCCAAAAGTACCTCTCCAAGAGGGTCATGGGCTACAAACAGATGTCATATGCAGCTCAACTAAGGAAACTCCAGCTCTACTCAGTTGCTTACCACCTACTCAGAGGCAATCTATGCCTGACATACAAAGCCATGTCAAAGCCCGAATTAATGGACATGCTCCACCTCAAACATCCAAGTCCCTTAAAGATACACGCTCCAGGGACTTAACCTCAGCACAGGAATAAAAAGGACATGCTGGAGGGGCAGATTAATTTCCCAGAGGCTCCCCTCACTCTGGAATAGAATCTCAGTTCATATTAGACATAGCCCCTTGCTGATTCTCTTCAAGCCAAATCTGGACACATGGATGGGAAATCACAAATTCACCCCTGGGATCTCTTCTGTGTCCCTGCTAGACAGATGCACAGTAGCCTAAATGTACATGGGCTATCTTGTGTGACCTACTATTCACTGGCACAGTGTAGTACTTGGACAGGGCTGCAAAAGCCAAACACACTCTGGCTAGGCTTGTACATACCCTAGGGCAGATAGCCTACTATCGATCTCTGAACCTATGCTTCTGCTCGGGATGCACAATATTTACTGCTGATACTGTTTGCAGGTCTTTATCATCTTTGCTTTCCCAGTTTCTATGAACAACTTAGGTATCTGTGGAACATGTTTGATCATGACAGGGTTCCACTATATTATATAAGTGTCTGTTGTCATGTAACTGTGTGCACAGGGTGGATTGATGGATAGTGAGAGGTTCCTGGGTTAACACATGCACCTGCCAGATGTGTGGCCCACTGCTGTAGTCAGACATGGCCTAAGTGTGTGAGCATGCCCAGTTCAGGCTTTCCATGTTTTGTTGCCTGACATATGTCTCATTTATCTAAGTGTGTGAGCATGCCCAGTGTGACCTTTCAGTATGTTGCAATCTGAAGTCCACTACATTTGTGGATGTGTGTGAACATGACCAGTATTAACATTTATACTGTGTGTGTTGGAAATCAAGTTCTGTTCTTACTGCAGGGCTCACCTTTGTGTCATAACTCAACAGGGATTATGCTGTGCCTGCAGGGTTTCCATGAGATACTTTGCATAGACTTATCAACATTCCTTCATACTGGCTGAGCAGTGCAATGCTGTCATGGTTTAGTGGTTCAGTACTTTAACTATGGTGCACAGTATCCTGGGTTCGAGGCCCATTACTGCTTTATATTTCCATACTGAGCAGACCAGACTGCTTAAGGGCCAGTTAAGCAAATATGAGCATGTTGGCTTTTATTCTGCTATGCCCTACTTAGACCAGGCTTGTCCAACATTGCTGTATATTCACCAACTTTGCTGGACATTGCCCAATATTACTCGACACTGACCACAGTTGTACTAGTTGGTGTGTGTATTCTGTTTGCATATACTACATGGTGGTAAATGCTGTTTAGCACTACCTTAAATTGCTTGACACATGGCAATCATGCCTCAGGTGGTGCTGCAGGGCTGCCTATGTTGGATGCACATACTACACTCCATGTACATGTTTGAAGCAGGTTGTGTCAACTTAGGCTTCCTTTTACTATATGCGTGGGTCAGAGAGAGGTATAATTTCCAGGGTTCCTACTGAGCCAGTGTATGTGCTATGCGTTGCCTCTTTGCCAAGGCCAAAGCATACTGGGCACACATCCTTCTGCCTACTGGGGCAGGCTCAGGTTGTTCCTCCTCCGAGTCACGCTCTGCCTGTGATGACCTTGGCAATGGTGGGGGGCTGTTTGGGCCAGGCATATGCTGGTCCTGCTGCAGCTGTTTTCACAGGATCATACTATGTAGCATAGCACATACCATGACAATTTGGGTACATGTAGTTGGAGTGTACTGCAAGGCTCCACCAGATGTGTCCAGGCACTGGAACCGTGACTTGAGCAGCCCAAACACACGCTCAATTACATTTTGTGTTTGTGCGTGTGCCTCAATATGGTGTTCCTGTTCAGGTGTGTGTGCGTTTCTGATGGGTGTCATCAGCCACGGGTCCGGTGCATAGCCAGCATCCCCCACTAGGTGACCATGTGGGATGTCCCCATTGGCAAATGTCTGGTACAGCTGCGTCAGATGCCAGTTATGGGAATCATGGTAGCTTCCAGGGCAGCCATCACACACATTCAGTATTATGCCCTGGGCATCACACATGACCTGGCAGCTGATGGAGGGGAAGCCCTTGCGGTTGAAGTAGACCCTACCCCGCTCACCGGCTGGTGCTTTGATGCATATGTGCATGCAGTCTATTGCACCCACTACCTCAGGGTATTCCGCTATTTGCTGGAAGAGACGCATATTGCTGGCCAATACCTCACGGGAATTGGGGAAATATACATGCTCACTGACATGTGCTGACATGGCATCCAGAAACTGGTGCAGTACCCTGGATGCTGATGCCTGTGATATCCCTATCATATCACCAGTTGGTCTCTGGAAGGTACCTGTTGCTAGTATTCATAGGCCAACACATACCTTGGTTTCCACTGGAATGGATTCCCCTCTGTTGGTTCTGTGTGTGAGGCGTGGCCTGCACAGCTCAACAATTTGCTGCATGAGGTCTCTGTCCACTTTATAGCGCTCCACTATCTCCAGCTTATGTAGCCCCTGGTAGGTTACCCTGGGCATGTACACTCTTCTCCGTCTTCTCACTGGGGGTTGGTTGGCAGCATTCCCATTGTCACCACCCTCTGCATGTTGCATATGTTGGTTTATGACAGCAATGGCAGCCCCTAACATTTCTTTGTCTCAGTTAAGCCTTTTCAGCATTCACTTCTCTTAGCTTACTGCAGTGTCTCTGAGCAATACATGGTGAAAAGTTGTTTGCAGAGTTTTAAGTGCTGGGCTGGGCTGTGCTGGTTTACTGCCTGTGTAATTGCCTGATTCTGATTATTTCCACCTGCTAGCTCTGCTGACTCTCCCTGGTTAACTTCCTACTGTTTGTTGTGCTTCCTTTTCCCTTTCCATTTCCTCAGGGGGCAGCGCCGCGCACACTAGCGCAGACGTGCGTACACATGCTAACATGCGCGCACACAGGCTTAGATGGACTTACACTAGCTAATTCTTGCCTAAATGCGTGCACACGAGTGCAGAGGCGCTTACAAGACTTTAAACTGCCTTATACATGTTTACTCCGGCTTAAACGTGCACACTCACGCTTCCACGCGCACACACTGTCTTACTCGGGTTTACAGGCGCACACACGCACGCATACACGTTGCAAGCATTTTTACAAGAAACTTTGGTGATACCCACAGTGTGCACCTTCTATTTCTTCACTTTAGCTAGGATACCTGATGACACACCTCTTCCAGTGATGAGCAACTGACAGCTAACACATGACACTCTGCTCCAATGAGATTATCTTCTTTTATACATACCCCCTCCTGATGTCACCTATATTCTACTCTGTTACTCCCTTTATCCTAGTCTTACACTCCACTGACTGTGCTCATTTGCTATGTAGACTTGGAATTCACTATCCTTACCCTCATTTGCATAGGATTGCCTACTAATGCTTGGTTACATCTCTTAGACTGGATTCCCCCCTTAGCAACCCCTACTCGGTAGCCATGTTGTCTTCAGCCTGCCATTGCCATGCATTGTGCAATACAAATCCCCATCAAATCCACATTTGTGGGTTTTAATTTTTATTTTTCTGTTTTTTTAGAGCACAGCCCGTTTGCACGATGCTGCGCTATGCTTAAACATGGAAAATCGGAAAAAAAATTTAAATTACTTTTATTTCATTTTGCATCGGGTAACATTGCCAATGGCTGTATATTTGGCCATTGGCATGCTTCCTCTACTGGATGCAACCTTTATTTGGAGCTGTCATGGCTCCGTTTTGTTATTTGCAGAATGGTACTCAGCTGTCAACTGAGTACATTTCTGCAGATAACACTACTCTTACTCGGACAGGTTTGGGTTTCCTGGATTGCAAATCTACCTCATTTGCATGCCTTTCAGCTGCAATTGAGGTAATTTGCATGTCCGGGCCCTGTCCATGTAAGAGCCATTTTAGGAGCTCTCTTACACACCCCTACAGGCTGTTCCTGGATCGCTCGTCGGACATGATGGCTGCATGGAGTCTTACTCTACTCTTAGACTCCGTGCAAGCCATCGTGAATCTGGCCCTTGCTCAGCATTATTTCTTTTTTATAAAATATGAAACGGAGCATACAGAACATTTTAAATGATATTTGCATAAACTAATATGTATGATATTGATACAAATATTCAAATTACTATGGAAAATGTTTGAAATAAAGTCCAAATTGCATAAGATGAATAAAATAAAAGGAAACAACCACATTTTTAGCGAAGCATGCATTTTCATATTAAGCAAAGATATTCTAGTTATCAGAAGTGTATAAAGTGCTCACGTTTGTGTAGTGTTACAGTAAAGCTATTTCACAAAAGTACTGCCATTACAAAGCGTATTTCACAAAGTATAGCCATTACAGAGCATATTTTGCAAAGTAAAGTATTTCAAAGAGTTTATTGTGCATTTGAATGTAGTTATAAGCTCACAGATCAGTTTGTTCATACATAATTACAAAGGCCATATTTTCAGTGTGTTTATGTCTCCTTTGTCGGCATGGTAGATGGATTTTGAAAACCCAGTGCACTTGTCTTTGACAACATATTGCTGAGAACTGGAAAGTGTTTGAGCAAGTGTACAACATTTTCATACAGGCTGCATTTTCTGATAAAGAGGACCATACAAAGGCATTTATTAAACTTAATTTAGCTGGGATAGAGGCTATAGAAAGGGAGCGTTCATTTGTGTATACACCTGCTATCTATACATGAGAGGGGGAAAACAGTCATATTGTTGTACTGGCTGAGTCAAGGGAGGACCTTGAGTGCTTAAAATGTAAATTTAGAGAAATGTGTGACCCTCAGACAAATGTTACAATGGAAAGGTACTTATTTTATACAAGGGATCAAATGCCTGGTGAAACTTTTCAGCATATATAACTGGCCTGAGGAATAAGGCTAAAATGTGAGATTTGGTGATTAAATGAATAAGTTGATAAAGGACAGATTTCTGTGTGGCATAAAATATGATGCTTTGAGAAAGATTTTGCTTTGTGACAGTGATTTAACTTTTAATAAGGCCATTGAGATTTGTCAGCTATATGAGCTCACAGAAAGCCACACAAATATGCTTACATAGGTTCATAGGTTCATAGGTTCATACTAGGCTATCTGCCCTAGGGCATTTATAAGCCTAGCCAGAATGTGTTTGGCTTTCGCCACCCATTTTAAATTTATTTTGCTATGCCCTTTTTCGAGGTTAGTATACTGTGCCTCTGTCTAACAGTGACACAGAAGTGATACCCGGGGTAAACCTACGATCTCCCATCCACTCATCAAGATTCCTCTTGAAGAGAGTCAATGAGGGACTCTGCCTAACCTGGACTGGGATTTTATTCCAGAGTGAAGGGAGCCTCTGGGTTATGAATCTGTCCCTCCAGCACGTCCTATTTATTTCAGTGCTGAGGTTCAAGTCTCTCGAGCGAGCTCGATGGGATTTGGATTTTCTGAGGTGCAGCATGTCCATTAATTCCAGGTTGGACATGGCTTTATACGTCAGGCACAGATCGCCTCTGAACAGGCGATATGCCACTGAGTAGAGCTGGAGTTTCTTTAACCGGGCAGCATATGGCATCTGTTTGAGCCCTTTGATCCTCTTGGTGAGGTACTTTTGGGGTCTTTCCAGTTGCTGCAGGTGTCTGGTAAGGTACATCCCAAAAGGGGCATTGTACTCAATTATGGGTCTGATGAGGGATGAGTAAAGAGGCACGATAACCTCCCCTGATCTAGATGCGAATCCCTTCATGATTAGGTGGGCTATATAAAAAGTTTTTCTAACCACTTTGGCCACGTGGTTGTCAAATGAGAGATTGCTATCAACTTGGGTCCCCAGGTCCCTAATTACTTCTTCTGTACTTAATGGATTGCCACCTATGTGGTAATTTGTGGGCACTTTGTTTTGCCAAAGGGATGACTATACACTTTTTGGCATTTAGCTTGAGGCCATGGCTCTGGCACCAGTTGTCTGTTTCTATGAGGCCCTTTTGGAGGATGCTTGTGTCGGCTGGAGAGTCGATTATGGCACCCAGTTTGCAGTCATCTGCGAACTTGGTCAGCCACAGTCCTTCCGTGTTGGCCTGTACCTCCGAGAAATATATACCGAACAAGAGAGGTCCCAGGACTGAGCCTTGTGGGACACCACTTGTAACTGGTTTGGAGTCTGACATGGCTCCAGCAATTCTAACCATGTGGGTTCTGTCCTTGAGCCAGTTTGAAATCCATCTAGTGACATAGGGGTTTATATTTAAGCTGGTGAGCTTATCTATATTGCCCGAGTGGGGTATTTTATCGAAGGCTTTTTTTGCTAATACTGATCAGTGATGCCTTCCCTTTTTGGGATTTTGCTCTATCATTTAGTAGCTTCCTCCTTCTATTGTATAGTTTGTTTATGGCTGGGGTCCACCAGACAGGACGTCTGCCTTTGGAGGACTGGGTCTTGGTTTTATATGGGATCGCATTATCCATGCATTCCTGAAGGTGTTCATAGAATGCGTTTATAAAGGATTCTGTGGTCTGGGCCGTATTTTCCACAGGCCCGGGGGCTTTGAAGGATTCCACCTCGGTTTTGAGGAGTGTGAAATTTGCTTTAGAGAAGTTTTTCACTGTGGTTTTCTGGGCAGGGGGTGGGGTCGGGATGTGAATATCCAGTGAGATTAGTTTATGGTCTGATCTTACCAGTGAGGGATACACTTCTGGTCTGGAGCATAGAGTCCCCATGTTGGTGATGATCAGGTCCAGTATGTTTTCCCCTCTTGTGGGAGTGGTAGCAAGTTGTTCCATAGCATTTGAGTTTATAAATTCTAGGAACCTTTGGGCTAGGGTGTTGGAGCTAGAGTAATGCTCCCAGTCTATGTTTGGGTAGTTGAAGTCGCCCAATATAATGGTGTTTGGAGAGACCTTCATATTTTCCAGTGTTCTCAGGAAGGCCGAGTGGGGTTCCTGGGTTTGGGAGGGTGGTCTGTAGCAGGCTATAAACTGGAAGGCAGTTTTACCCACTGTTAGTTGCACATGGATAGTCTCTGATGCTTCATGCTTTGCCACCAACCTGGAGGTGTGGGTATCTTTGATGAATATCGATACTCCCCCTCCTTTTGTGGTTCGGTCCAAGTTTTGTGGCTGAAAAGCATGGTATGAGGTATAACCTGGTAGTGCTGAGGTGCTCTCGGGATCCCTGAACCAGGTTTCTGTTACTGCACAGATATCGATGTTCTCCATGCTAAGGAGAGTTTCGAGTGCGTGCATCTTGAGGTTTAGACTTCTGGCATTGAGTAGCATTACTCTTAGTTTTTTATCCCTTGTGATACCTATGGAGGTGGGTTTGTCTTTTGAGCCTTGCCTAAAAAAGGCACTATGGGGGTAGACAAATGAGAATAGCTCTAGAAGGTACAATGGTAATGCTCATGTCGATAGTATCAAACAAGTAGTTAAAAGAAACAGGCCCAAGCACATGACAGGCACTGTAGCCCCTGCAGCACTTATTGGTAAACTACAGAACTTTCTAGCAAATTCCAGAGTTCGCACAGTCTCAGTGAAGCATAACAGTGAGTCAGCAAACTCAAAGCATAGGCCCCAGCACAGTTTCATTTCCAACTGTCATAACTGTGTTGGAAGTCATGAATCTAAAAGGGAGAAATGTTTAGCTTTTGGTCAGCAATGCCACACATGTAATAAATTAAATAATTTCAAAAGATTTGTAAATCAAAAGGCCCACATGCTTTTATTATAAGAGAACATTTTAAAAAACAAGTTGATCAGTTAGATAGCTGCAACCCTACTATTTATGTTGATGGTGTGTCAGTGCTTCATGAAACAGTCAATGCAGTAGATGTAAGGGCAAAGAATGAAGTATATTTTACTGTTCAGACAAATGGCGATCCCATGGAGCTCAAAGTTGATACAGGTTCCAAGTGTAATGTTATGTCTGCAGAAACATTTGTAGAGTGTGTCATGGAGAAAGGTTTGATTTGGAAAGGTGTGCAAAGCTTGTTGCTTATGGAGGTAATGAAATTCAAACTGAAGGCTCAGTAGTGCTTTCATGTTACTCTCCTGGAAGAAGCTATGACTTATTATTCTATATGGTCAAGAGACATGTCCAGTCATTATTAGAGCTCAGAGACATTTTGAAAATGAGACTGCTTTCATTTAATAAGGAAGTCCACCATGTTAGCTTAAAAGGCCACTACACTAATTTCACCCAGAACACTTTTTTCTACTTATGCTGATATTTTTGAAGACCAACTAGGCAAACTTTCAGTTGTGTACTCCATGAGGTTAGACCCAGAGGTCAGTCCAGTTATCAAGCCAGCATGTAAAATTCCAATAGCCACGCAGGACAGAGTCACGGCTGAGTTAGATAAAATGGTGCCACAAGGTGTGATTTGTCCAGCTGAAACTCCAAATGAATGGGTATCTTCCATAATGACAGCTTATAAGAAAATCTCAGGTGACATCACAATATGTAATCAACCCACGAGATTTGAACAAAGCAATAAAAAGACCTCATCACCCAATGTGCACAGTGGAAGAAGTCACAGCCTTAATGCCAAATGTCACTATTTATTCTGTCTTTGCCACAAAGAGTTCATTTGGGAAAATTTAGCTTGATAAAAAAATCTTCATTGCTTACTACTTTCAGTACTCCATTTAGCAGGTACAGATTTTTGACAATGCCATTTGGGATAAATTCTGCTAGTGAAGTCTTTCAACATGCAACAAAGCAAATTTTTGTGGGTATCCTTGTGCTGTTATAGTAGACGACATACCAGTAGAAGGTCATGATGAAGCAGAGCATGACAGAAACCTCAGAAAAGCTCTAGGAAGGGAACGTCAAGTGAATCTTAAGCTCAATCCACACAAATGCAAATTCAGGCTAAAAAAAGTTACTTATGTTGGTTATTTATTTACCAGTACAGGCTTACAATCAGACCCTTCTAAACAAACAGCCATTCTTGAGATGCCAGCTCCAGACAATGTTCAAGCCCTGCAATGTTTTCTTGACATGGTCAACAACCTAGGCAAGTTATTTCTAGACCTGAGCCAACTTTCAGCACTGCTTAGAGAGCTGACATGTAACATGTATCCTGGTCTTGTTTAGAGCAACACCAAAGAGCATATAATGTCCTGAAACAGAGAAATGCTAGTCACCAGTGCTCAGATACTGTGATGTTCACAAACCAGTTACACTTTCCTGTGATACTTTGAAATTTGGTCTTGGTGCAGTCATTCTACAAGAGGATCAACCTGTTGCCTATGGATCAAGAACTCTTACCCAAACTGAGATGCAGTATGCCCAGACTGAGAAGAAGCTTTTGGCAATTGTGTTTGCATGTTTGAAGTTCCATGATTATGTTTATGGTAGGCCTATCCAGATCGAAACATACCACCAACCTCTAGTCACTATCTTGAGAAAGCCTATGCATTCAGTTCCAGCCAGACTGCAGTGTATGATGTTGAGATTGCAAAAGTATAATTTCAATCGTGTCTACAAGAAAGTAAACTGCTTTATCTCACTGATACATTATCCAGATTGCCCAGAAACACCACAGGCAGCGTGAGAATGTGAACCTTGATTCTGAAGTCATGGAATTGACTCATTTTTTTCCCACACATCTTGATGAGCTGAGAGATCATACAGCCACAGATTCAGGTTTACAGAGGCTCGACCACTTTATCAAGCAAGGATGGCCGTCAAACAATCTAGTTTACCTCAAGAAGTGCAACCTTATTTTCCATACAGAGATGAGATTTTGTCTGACAAAAGTATCATAATGAAAGGTCCGAAAGTAATTGTTCCAAAGTCCTTGCAACCAGACTAAATTACTATCTTGCATCATGGTCACCCAGGAACCAAATCTACAAAAAGGAGGATGAGAGGACTAGTATTTTGGCCTTCTATGTTACAAGACATTTTGAGAGCACTTTCATCTTGTTCAGCATGTAATAGTACAATGCCACATCAACAGAATGAACCAGTTCAACTAAACCAGATTCCAGAACTGCCTTGGTTGACAGTAGCTACTGACATCTTGGAGTGGAATTGTCAACATTATTTGGTGTTAGTAGACTCTTACTCCAATTGGTTCGAGATTGACCTACTTCCTAACCTAGCATCCAGTACAGTCATTACTATGATGAAGCATAATTTTGCAGTACATGGTAGTCCACACAAAGTTATTTCTGACAGTAGCATGCAGTTTACAAGCCAACAGATCAAAAGATTTGCTTAAGAATGGGACTTTACTGATGTCACAAGTAGTTCTGATTACCCACAGTCAAATGGTTTGACAGAACCTGCAGTTCAAAGTGCAAAGCAGTTGCTAGGAAGTGAAAATGAGATACTGGGGATGTTTTCCTGAATCTCTTGTGTCAGGACAAACCAGAACCACATTACCAATCAGTAGTCAGTTGTTGGTTCCATGTGTCAAGAACAATAGATCATGGAAAGCTAATCTGTTGAAGAAGTGCTTAACCCAGAAGTTCTACTATGATATGATCCGCAAACCACTCAATCCATTACGAGAAGGAGATGTGGTAAAGATGCAAACATCCAAATGTTATGATTGGATTGGTATCATGAAGAATATTGGTCCTGAGCCCAAATCATACATTGCAGAATCACGAGAAGCAATTTTAGGTGGAATTAGAAACATTTGAGACTGGTGTCCGTGCCTATACCACAGCACATAGCCTGTGAGAAAGACTCTTTATCTCAGAGTGAGTTGTCTGGTGTTCCAATTCCAGAGGAAGTTCTAGAGGACATTCCCATTCCTGTGAGGAATCCAGAAGTTCCTGATATGAGTTGTGCACTGCAGACTGTCCCTGTTGCTAAATTTGGTTCAAACTCTTATGCTACGAGATATGTTTGCACCTCTAAACCCTGTAACAGATATGAAGCATCTTGGACATGAACATTGTGTTTTGTTTCTAATGTATATAGTAATGCATATCTAGTTCTGATATTGTTTTTTCAAAAGGCAATCTTTTTTAAGAGGGAGGATGTAGATCAATGTGTGTGTATGTATCTTTAAAAAGCTTTCCAAGGGCTTGCACAAGTGTATAAATACTGAGCATGTGCAAGTCTGACTGCCATTTTGTAGTTAGCTGTTGAGATGTAAGCATGTATGTTTGTAAGCTCTGTCTGTTAATTAAAAAGTATGTGAAGTTCCCGGCGAAGTAAACACCTCGTAGCCTCAAACGAAATAAAAAAATCACAAAACTTATATAAACAGGCTAAAAGGTGACCACTGAAATATGTACTCCTGATGTCAAAGAAAATATACAATGCAATCCACTCAGAACGATAAATCAATCTCCGTTATTGAAAAAACTGGTTTAATAGACATATACAAGGTTAGCGCTTTCACAAATGCTTCTTCAGACCGTTATTTTTTAAAAAATCTTTTCAATCAAGCTTTTATATCAAACCCTCATGTAATGAAGTAATACAAACCAATCACAATTTTAAAGGTACACCATTAGTTAAAAGTACACCATTAGTTAAAAGCTGCTCTATGCGTTTATAGCATTTATGCAAACTGATGTCAATTAGAAACAGTATATATGCGTCCAATAAAAGCACAGTAAACTTTTCTGAATGTATAAATGCATACATTTTAACAACATATGAGTTTATGTCTAACCTTAAAAAATATGTATGTTATATATACACATGTACCCAAATGCAGCTCAACAACAGTTGTATAAAATGGTTAAAAAATAATAAATAATAATAAAATAGCTCCATCTAAACATACAGATATGCTCCTGCAGCAATAATCATAGAACAAATAATCTGTAGGGATTAAACATATTGCAATTCTTAACATCCAATATGCCGTCCTGGGTATAAACCCATACAATTGACTAATACCATACCGGCAATGACCGGGTGCGAACCTCAAAATATCCATCAACCAACTCACTATCATGCCGGTATTAGTCAACTGCCAAGAAACATTCAATCCAAATATATATAGGTGGTATAGTGTAGTTATATGTGTATACTTCATAAATTATAATATCATAGCCTGCATCCATTTAATGTAAATTTTACTATCTTTTGGTAACGCAGTGATTGATAAAATGTTTTTTCAATGCTAAAAATAAAATATATATATATATATATATATATATATATATAGATATATATATATATAGATATATATATATACAGTAAAGAATTTGTCAATACCATATAAGCCAAATGTGCATGCATATTAACGCACAATGGCTCGAAATTGTAGTATAGTACTACATTCCATACTCACTAAAAGTCTACCCAAACCAAACCTCATCTTATAAAGTGTGTGTATACGCATCTACAATAAATAAGCAACAAAAATACTTAAATAGGACTGTGTATGTCCTATTTACTACCCTAGAATATATAGGTAAATATGTATATATATTTCTCATATATAATTTGCACAGTACAAGGGATAGGGAAGGTACCTCACTATTTTACATCTAGCTTTCAATATAGGCTTAATAGAGGCACTTTCGTTAAGCCCTTTCCCTTTATCTGCCCTCAGCCTCATAATCCAACTTACCTCTTTCTTCTCTGTGCGGTTGCGAATGTCACCTCCCCTAACTAGAGGTGCGACATAGTCAATTAAAATGTATGGTCTTGCCCTGCATTAGCTACATGTTTAGCCAAGGTATTATTCAAATGTTTGATTCTAATGGCATATAGGTGTTCACGTATTCTTGTTCGAAATGTTCTATCTGTTTTGCCAATATAATAGGATTTACATAGTTGGCATTGGGCCAAATATACTATATGTGCAGTATTGCAATCAGCCGAGACATGAAATTCATATACTTGGCCATTATCTGGATGTATAAAAATATTACCTGTTTTAATATATGGACAATGTCTACAATTGCCACATGGAAAGTTACCCATGTATGAAGCTAATCCGCCTCTAGTTAGGGTATTACATAATAATCTCCTAAGGTTAAATTTATTTTTAAATAAATATTGGGGTTTATCACCTACAATATTCAAAATGTTTTGATCCATTGTTAAAATGGGCCAGTGTTTGCCACTTAATTCTTGAATTTGGTACACATCACTGGTATAAAACATAGGTATTTTAACAGTATCAATCACACTTCTAATACTTTGATTGTTGGATTGTACTAATGCTGAGAAGTACGGTGCTGCTTTCTCTTGCCTTAGAGAATGAATATTTTCTAATCCTGCCATAATTTCTGACTCTCTATATCCTCGTTTCACTAATCTTTGTTTGAAACGGTTAATTTCTTCTTGGTATCCTTCATTACTAGCATTTAGTCTAGAAATGCGCATACTATGTCCTTTAATTATATTCCTAAAAATATAGTTGGGATGCATGCTACGTCGGTGAAGAAATGTATTCTTATAGCATGATTTTCTGTATACACCAATGTTAACATAGATATCCATGACACGTTCAACATATACATCAAGATATTCTATTCTATTACTTGAATAATTAGATGTAAATTTAAGGTATGTTGTCATACTGTTTAAATGTCTTAAATATCCTTCTAATTCTATGGAACTGCCTTCCCATAACAGGAAGACATCGTCCACGAAACGTCAATAGAACAGGACATGGCCCTGATGCTGAGGCACCACAAATAATTGGTTCTCCTCCCATGCTGCTAAAAACATGTTGGCGTAGCTATTGGCATCGGATGTGCCCATAGCCATGCCATCACGCTGTATATAAAGAGTGGATTCATAGATGAAGACATTATTTTCCAATATAATTTCCAAAAATAGACAGATTAAATCAACCTGTCTAATAGGGTAATCACTATGTGTAGTCAAATAATTTTTAATAGTTGTGACACCCAAATCATTGGGTATAATAGTAAACAAAGATTGTATATCTAAAGTCACAAAAATCATATCTGGTTTCATAGATACTTTATCAAAAAATTATATAAATCCAATAAAAATTGTTTCGTATCCTTTAATATATGTGGAGCCCTATCTATCACTTGCCTCAAATATTTTTCTACATACAACGACAATGGCTCGGTGCACCAACCCCTCCCTGAGACAATGGGTCTCATAGGGGGGTTGGTTCCGTTTTTGTGAACTTTAGGAATGCCCTGTATGTGAGGTATAATTGGGTATTCAGTTGCAAAAAAATCAGCTACTTCGGTGGTAACTAAATGACTAATAACCAGGTCTGAGATAGTATTATGGATTTCGGACTGAATTTCCTCCACTCTCAATTTATTTATGATACCATAGAATCTACAATCACTAAGCATATCACACATAGCACGATGATAATGATCTGTATCCATTACTAATAAAGGGCCGCCTTTATCAGCTGGCCTAAACACTATAGTGTGATCTTTTTGTAACCTATTTAAAGCTTTTTTTTCATTCCAATTAAGATTATTTCTATATATCACTTTCTTGTGGGCTTTAGTATCTTGAGTATTACTATATAATTTATACAAATCATCTTCCACCAGATTATTGAATGCCTCAACTAATGGGTGATTCTGTGGAGTGAATACACTTGTTTTTTTAAAAATTCTTTGACTTTGATGATCATTACTATCACCAAACTGATAGCGAAGCATAACATTCCTGGCAGAAACTTTAACATCTGTCAATACATCTGTAATCTGGTTTGATGTTGTAGGAATAAAACTAAGTCCTTTGTTAAGTACATTAACTTCACGTACATCAAGATCTCTATGAGAAATGTTCCACATTAAGCAATCTTCGTTTGATCCCACATTTTCTTCAAGGAATGATTGGGGGCTCTTTCTTCCGATACATACTTACCCTGTGCCTCTTTGAGATGAGTTAGTCTCTCTTGATGCACCTCATGGTTTTCTGCAATCTTTGCTGCAGCTGTAGAGTAAAAAAAAAAAAAAATATATATATATATATATATATATATATATATGTGTGTGTGTGTGTGTGTGTGTGTGTGCGTATATATATATATATATATATATATATATATATATATATATATATATATATATATATATATATGTATATATTCACTTTATATCCTCAAAGTACTGAAAACATAGAAAACTCAGAAGCACGAAATTCAAAATCTCGCACACCGGAGATTTTGAATTTTGCGCTTTTACTGCACACACACACTCCATATCCTCCCCTCACACAAACACAAGCTCTCTACTACATAAAAGCAGGGGGCAAGCCCTCCTGCACCCCCATGTGGGGGGCTGTGCCCCCCACCCCCCTACTTAAATATGCTAAATCTGAGGTCGCACTACACACATACACACACACAACACCACCACACAAGCTACATTCTGCTCGCACACACACATCACAGCAACAAAACACACACTTACCTGAATCAGTAACCACAGTGGAACCTCAGAAGCGTGAAATTCAAAACCTCCGGTATTCGAGGTTTTGACTTTCGCGCTTCTGAGCTTTCGCTCTTTTCAGGAATCCACTTTATGGGCTCGAAAAACTGAATGTCAACATTTCAGTATTTCGAGCTTCTAAAGTGAATATATATATATATATATATATATATATATATATATATATATATATATATATATATATTCACTTTAGAAGCTCGAATTCCCAAAAACCCAAACTTCATATGATTGAGACCATAAGTTCGATTTTTGCAAACTCAAACTTCTAAAATGAAACGTAAAAAAAACCCAAAAAAAGTCAAACATCCCCCCTGCATCCCCCTACTTAAATATACCAATTCCAAGATCACGCTACAGTGGGGAAAAGGGAAATCTCCCATTTCACGCTGTATGCGGAAGTGCAAAATGGGAGATTTCCCATTTCCTGTCAACATCGCAAAAAAAATGAAAACATTACTTACACACAGAGCATACAGGGGTCCTTGCCTCTGTGTGTAAGTAATGTTTTAAGGTATGTAAAGTGTTATTTTTTAACACTTTACACATCCGAGTTACTGAAAGCTCGAGCATATGGTGTCGACCATATGCAATTCGAGCTTTCAGTAATTCCAGTATGTAAAGTGTTTATATATAGACATATATATATATATATATATATATATATATATATATATATATATATATATATGTGTATATAAAAGCCCAAAACAAATGTGTTGGCTGTTTGGCAAGTTAAAGGCATATCATAGGTAATGAATCAGTATACTTACAACAACTGAGGTGTGTTTGAGGCCTTAAATTCATCCTCCCATTGTCTCAGGAGGTCCCTCTTGTGTGTCTTCATCTCAATGTAGGGGGTGATTACATTGATCCCCAGTATCTGGGATGCCAGTTGCAAGGGAGACAGCCTTGGCCAAGCCATTCCAAGCTTCAACCTTAAACTGATACCAAGTATATTCTGCATACATGGCTTCTAGATGTAGTGCTTCATGAGAAGTGACACAAAAATCTTCGACTCCTCAACACCCCACCTTTATGCTGTAAATAGAACACCATCTCTATAGTTGTCAGCCTTGTCTGCAACCATCAATCTGGAAAAATTGGTCTTAATTAGTACCCCATTCAGATATCTTATGTAGCAGCTTTGCTGCAAAGATACACAGAATTGCCAACTGCATTTGCACAATTGGAAGTACTGCAATGGCTTACCAGAAACATTGGCACTAATTACACCAAGATGCAGAGAAGGTGTTAAAAATAGCAGTGATATTTGACCATGTATGATGCTCAGTCTATCGAAACATGTTCCAGTGTTAAACCCTAATATATTGTACTGTATGTTGTTAGTTACATATAAACATGGTTGTTTAGATGAAAAATTTCATGACTTCTGACATATTGGCTTATTGGCAGTTAGACACTTGTAATTGAGTAGTACCACCTGAGAATGGAACCCAGGTGGAAAAAGAGCAAAATGTTAAACTATGCTGATGAACTGTCACTGTCACAGGAGAACTTAGTTGTTAAGATGGCAATTAGAGGTATACTAATTTAAGGTTGAATTTAGAAATAATGACGAGATGCCTGCATATCGTGACTTTATTTAATCCTGGGACTGCCTTTCTAAGTGAATGGAGTTGTTTGTGCTTGTAAATTCATTACATACAGTTCCATGACCTGAGTAAGACATGGAAGATATGGTGAGTTAGGTTACATACATACTTCATAACACATACTGTCTTAAACACTTAGGATATGTGGGAACTCAATCATTAGAACAAAAATATTGTGCACTTCATACCTATGTGCTGCATGCATGTGCATTCTACATTAAATATCATCATTGTCTTATTTAATATATTTTACATACATTATATTTTCCTATATATTAAACAGCAATGATGCAGCAATTTGTTGCAATAAACATGGTTATGATACTTGTGCCTTTACTGTGACATTCCTAATCAGTGTTGTGACAAATGGCATTATCACCTCTGTAAAGGTATGGGTCAACTGAAATTTAACTCTGCTTCTGATCTCCTCACTCTTTGAGTACTGCACTTAAACCTTATACCACATGGCCTCCAACAGTAATCCCTTGTTAAGTACATCAGTGCTAGAACTGCTACTGTCTCACCTTCACTACACCATGCATGTGGGTTTAACCATTAATGACTAACATTTGTATATCTGCAGACAGGTGCAGCACATTCACATATAAACAGGACCCTGCTGAGGTCAAAACTACATAATTGACACAGAAGGTACCTTCCCAATTAGGAAAAGAGGCATTTCTGCTTTAGACTGTATTGCTATCTCACAACCGAATCAGAATACAAATCAGATCTAAATTACTGCATTACTACAATGGATAAATTTAATAAGGCTTCACTTTTATAAACATATATGGTGGTGACTGTACTGGATTTCTTCTCAGGACCTTGCATCCTTCCATGGCAAGATAATCACTGCAACGTACTGTATGTGACTGCACCTCTAAGTTGTAATATCAACCAACATTTCAATTAGTGCAATTTCACTGCAAGCTCTAATAAACATTTTGTGAAGCCATCAAGTAATGACACGTTTTAATGTACAGACATTATCTTGCAGACAAGTTACTTTAAATTAGGTAACTTTTTTTCAAATGCCATAAAGCCTTGCAGATAGTTTTCTTGTTCATAGTTTGGTACTAGGCTATCGGCCCAAGGGCCTATATGCCATAACAATTCTGTGGCTATTTATACCCACAATATTTACTTCCCTGGACCCCTGTCTTGCAGGGCGACTGACATGATCCCCAGGGTAAATTTACTATCTCCCATCCAGTCGTCAAGGTTCCTTTTCAAGAGGGCCAAGGAGATGCTCTGCTTGACATGTATGGGCAGTCTGTTCCAGAGTATAGGGAGTCTCTGGTTCAGGAACCTATCCCTCCAGCATGTTTTGTTCATTGTGATGACAAGGTTTAGGTCCCTGGAGCATGTGGCTCTGATGGATTGGGATTTCTTTAAGTGTAGCATGTCCAACAGATCTGGGTTTGACATGGCATTGTATGTTAAGCAGAGATCGCCTCTGAGTAGATGATGTGTGACAGAGTATAGCTGGAGTTTTCTTTTTTTTTTTCAGCATAGGGCATTTGCTTTAGGCCTGTGATTCTTTTAGTGAGGTATTTCTGCAGCCTTTCCAGTTGTTGCAGATGTCTTGTGAGATACATACCAAATGTGGTATTGTGCTCTATGATGGGTCTAATGAGAGATGAGTACAATGGGACAATGACCTCCTTTTTTCTGGATGAAAAGCTCTCAGTGATGAGGTGTACCACATAGATGGATTTCCTGACTGTTGTGGTGATGTGGTTATCGAAGGTGAGACCACTTTCTACCTGTGTTCCTAAGTCACTTATCACACTTTCGGTGTTTAGTGTACTGCCACCTATGTGATAAATCACGGGTACATGTTTTTTCCCCAAAGGGGATAACTATACACTTCTTGGCATTGAGCTTGAGCCCATTGCTCTGGTACCAAGCATATGTTTCTGTAAGGCCCTTTTGTAGAATATCTACATCATTTGGAGATTCAGTAATGGCTCCCAGTTTGCACTCATCTGCGAACTTTGTTAGCCAGAGTCCCTCAGTGTTGACCTGTACTTCAGAGAAGTAGATGCCAAACAAGAGCGGTCCCAGGACCAAACCCTGAGGTACTCCACTTGTCACTTGTCTGGAGCTGGATTTGGAGTTGGCTACTTTTACAGTCTAGGTTCTGTCAGTAAGCCAGTTGGCAACCCATTGAGTGATGTAGGGATTTATGCCCAGCTTAGTAAGTTTATCTATGATTTCAGAGTGGGGGATGGTGTCAAAGGCCTTGGCAAGGTCCAGATAGGCTGTGTGGACTGCCTTACCCTCGTCCACGGCTCAGGAGACTGATTCAAAGAAGTCAATCAGATTCAGGAGACACGATTGGCCTTTCATAAACCCAAACTGGGTGGGGTCCAGTGTTTGAAGGTTGCCAATGTCTTTGTCTATATGTTCCATGATAATACGTTCCATGGCCTTACAGATCAGGCTCATCAGACTGATGGGACAGTAGTTCCCAGGATCCAAGGTGGATTACCCCCTTGTGGAGTGGGATAACTTTAGCTGTTAGCACTCAATGGGCACAAAGCCTGAGGTGAGGCTATGATTAAACATGACACTTAGGTGAGGTGCCAGTTCATTTTGTAGTTCATGTAGTACACCACCTGGCATGTTATCTGGTCCCATGAATGCTGTATTCTTAGCTTTTGCAGCAGTATGAGGTTCACAGCAACTGTGGGGTTTACATAACTTTAAGATCTCTTGAATGTCACTTATGCTAATAAGGACTACCTAATGAATGTTCCCAAACAGTCTTTTTTATAAATCATGATGGTCAACAAAATCATGCTAAGAGGCTCACTTGAACTTGTGCACTCATGACTACCTGTGAAGTCCACTGGAAGTGTGTTGGAATCAATATTCATTATGGAGATGTAGATAAATGTAGTTTAAGTTTTTATCCAGTTGAGGTGCTAAGGAGATAAACTATTATTCTTAGGTAACATACTCCTAGTACATACTTTCTATGTCAGAATTCACACCTTAACATCACCCAGCTATGGAGAGCTGTAACTCTCTCAGCTAGCACCAAGGGCCATTCCCAGATCTGAAGCCTCTCAACACTAATTTGAATAAAAAATGTCCATTTCCCTATTCTAGCACTCCAAGCCAGGTCTGTTCTTTCCCATCTGTGCCCCTCAGCTTTAATTTGTAGATGCTGCATCAACCTGCTAAAAAGGTCTTTATAGACACATTACTCACACTGACATACTCTATAGCACATCTGCATGCACACACATCAGGGAATGTTACCTTTTTCCCCTGCTTTACTGTCAGCACACCATAACATAGGGTCATGTTTAATGTACATGTAAGGCAGTTGCTGGTAACAGACCAAAGCTACATTTAGTGTTTTAGTTCTATGCAGTTAAATAATTTTCTGATTGATATATAATATATGTCTGTTTGATGCCTATGTTCTTCTCCTCCCTATTCCTTTCACATTATCCTGTTTTTTATACCTGTTTTTCATTTTTTTTTGCCTTATTTCTGTCCATATATGTTTACATTTTCTACAGCATCTGTTATGGCCATACTCCCCTAGCTGGCCCTGATATACCCTGCTTCTACCCTACTTGGATCTCAACCTGCTTTCTGACTAGAAGCAACGTAAGCCAGGCAGGAAGTGGCCCCTGACACCTCTAATGGTGTCTCACTGGATGAAAACACTATTGTTCCTTCCAGTGGCACTGCTGGATTGACCAGAATATGATACTCAGGGAATTTATGGAGATGGTAGGTTAGTGGCTAGAAACCTGCATCAACCTTTTCTTTCAACTAGCATCACTGTCTGTCCCTGCCATCACAACCTCATGTATAGCCCAATGTGGTGGGTGGTCCGGGTGCAGTCTGCTCTTACCCTGAATTTCACACAGGCAGTGTGATATAGAAGGCCATACCTATTATTTCCCTCATTGTGGTGGTTCCCCTTCATTTTGTGTCACCTTTCTCCCCTATTGGTTGTCCAATTCTCTCCATCATCAGTATCCTCCCATTGTCTTTGTGTCTTTAATTCCACATTCCACTGCACCCCTTAATATACCAGCACCCACCCTGTCAGTACTTCTCTGTTTTATGCTTGTACTGGTGGCTCTGCTTGTAGTCCTTGCCCTTTTGCAATATGCTGCCCTTCCTTTACTTCCTTCTTCAGCTTAGCTTCTCAAACAAACAGTATCTGCCTTGCAAAAAATATCTACCCTTCCTCCATGTCTTCACTCCTACCATTCCCTTCTCTTTTTCCGTTGTACATATTGCTCTGCTTGCTGCCCCCCCCCCATTTTCCTCCTGTCATATAATTCAATTTGCATCCCTTTTTATGATCAGAAAACCGATGTATACCTTGCAGTGGGTTCTTTAATGTGACTTGCTTTTTTCCCATTTTGCCAAGAAGTGGATAATGTCTATTATCCATGCTCATCTATTTTCCTAGCTTCACTCATAATGGCAACTGAAGGGTTTCCACCTTCACTGAAGATCCTAACATTTTTGCAAGTTTTGCTGTAATTAGCAGCTGATTGTGATTTAACTTTCTACGTAATTAATTCATAATTAGAATTAGACCTCATAATTGAATGAGACGTACCTGTGATAGGCATACTGCAATTGCAATAAGCATGTTCTGAATCCAAGGGTTTAACTTTCAAATTCATAATTCATTTGTTTTTCTTCCATTATTGACTTTTTCCCCGATGGCATCTTTTGAAAATAAAATGAGTAACAGAAGCTATTTAAAACTGATAAATAACATAAATACAATGTTATACTATAAATAACCATTCTACAATTGCATGTGTTTATTAAGATGTTTTGTCAGCATGACTATACACACACATCATTATCATCATCATCATCATCAGCCCCCTTTTTCCCAATTTTTCTACATGGAGTCAGGGTATTTTGTTAACGTCCACCAACTCTCTCGATTCAGTGCCACACTCCTGCCTTCTTCAACACTCATACCTGTCTTTTGCAAATCTTCTTTTACACAATCCATACACCTCTTTGCTGGATGTCCTCTCTTCCTCTTACCTTCTTCCTGTCTGTCCCAAATCTTTCTCACTAGATTGTCTTCTACTTTTCTGCACATGTGCCCAAACCATCTATTCTCTTTGATATTTTCTGCAATTGGAGCTACTTTGGTTTCTTCTCTTATGTCCTCATTTCTTCATCTGTCCCACAGTGTGCATCCTACCATCTTTCTCAGGCACTTAATTTCCATCATCTCTAGCTTCCTCAACTGCTCTGCCTTTACTGCCCAGGTTTCTGTATCATATAGTAGTACTGGTTGCACCACTGTCTTGTGCTCCTTACTTTTCATCTTCTTTGGCATTCTTCTGTCATAGACTACACCTGATACTCTATGCTAGTTGGCTGCAGCCCCTTTGATTCTAGCTTTGACTTCTTCATTCAGACTAGTCTTCTCCTCAACCACCCCTCCCAAATACTTGAAGATGTTTACCTGTTCCACTATCTTCCTTCTATATCTATTCTCAGCTTCTTCTGATTTCACCAATTTGCTGCCATTACCACCATCTTATCTGTGCTTAATTTCATCCCATGTGCCTTCAGATTTGCATTCCATTCTCTTATCCTTTTCAGAAGTTCTAGCTCAGAGTCTGCCTGTACTGTGACATTGTCTGCATACAGCAACTTTGTTGATCTGTCCTCTCCAACCTGTTTGCTAATTTAGTCTATCACCAGTATGAACAACAGTGGGATCAGAGCTGAACTCTGGTGTACATCCACTCCCACTAGGAACCCCTCTGTGAGGTTGAACACTGGGTCCTTGTACATGGTGACTATACACACACACACACACACACACACACACACACACACACACACACACACGTGTGTGTGTGTGTGTGTGTGTGTGTGTGTGTGTGTGTGTGTGTGTGTGTGTGTGTGTGTGTGTGTATGTTTCGCCATTCTTAACAATGGAACACCCTACCACTAAATATCAGCACTTTAGACTCCTTAAGGGCCTTCAAACTCAGCCTAAAAAATCACCTTCACAACGTAGACATCTGTCTCTGTTCCTCTCCCAAAGACTAAAATACTTTTTTTCCTGTCTCTTCATCCTATGTATATTACTACCTGTCTCCCCATACATTCTCCTTCCTCATACTACGTCCCCACCATCCTTTGTATCAAACTCCTTCCCTAACTCTCTACCTGTTTTCTTTGTACCCTTTCTCCCCTAACTGATGACTTATTGCTCATCTCACATCTCTACCAGCCCTTACATCTCAAAGTACATATTTCCTATATTTTTCAAATTCTCCTTACCTTACCTCTAAACATCTCTCATACTCCTTACCTAGCCTTTATACATCTCTCTCTACTCTAGCCTATCTAGTCTCTAAACATCTCTCTCTTCTCTAGTCTACTATTCCTTACCAACCCTCTCTAAATCACATCTCTCTCTATCACTGTATCCTCTCTCCCTCTATCTCAGTAATCCTACATTGAACGCTATACCCCCTCGCACTCTATAAACATACAACAACTTATACCTACAAGAACTGACCTGTCTTCTTACTGTTCACTTTATCATGTATCCCAGACAGACCCTAACCCCATTTTAATACTCTTTCATATCTAAGCTGTACCATGTGTATTTATCCTACATAACAATACTTTAAGACACACTGTACAATTCTCATTTTTGATTATAATATGCTATACCAAACTGTATCTGTAATGTCTATTTATCTTGTGTAATAATGCTTTAAGCTATGTGTTTCTTCTCATTCTTGATTATAATATGTTGAACTAAACTGCATATGTACTGTATACTGTTCATTGTCAAAAAATCTATACTTTATGTAGAGCTTTTCTCCCTGGGCCTCCACTGAAAATGGGTTTCTGACCCAGTTGGACCTCCCTGGTCAACAAATGGCAATAAATAAATAAATAAATGAATAAATAAATAAATAAATTATATCTATCTAACTATCTATCTATCTATCTATATATATATATATATATATATATATATATATATATATATATATATATATACACACACACATATATATATATATATATATATATATATATATATATATATATATATATATATGTGTGTGTGTGTGTGTGTGGTTGTTAACCTAATAGAGTTCAGAGTAGCCAATCATTTTTAGGTCTTAACCATGATGCCATTTCTGCAGAGTGGTTTTATCCAACTTAAGAAGATGAAAATAGCTGGTGTCCATCATATAAATTAAATAAAACTAGTTGCTGGAGTGCAATTTTGCTTTTCTTTAGTTTTTTTAACTTCTGTATAAAATCACTTCCACCTACCTCACATTGATTAATTACCTCATTTCATGTTCTCCATTTACAAATTTCATTCAGCTTAGCACCAACCCTCCTTCGTCAGTGTTCACTTCTCATTTTGATTAATTCCTACATGACAGGCAGTTCTATAACTATTGCTGTCTACCAAAACTGACTGCATATTTAACTTAATTATGATTTTTGTTCTCAAAATGCTCGAAATTTGAATAATAATCACATTTACCTATTGATACCAGAATTACTATTTATTTGTCCTCCTGCAAACCCTTGTGACAGTACAGTTGTTTACCATAATATTTAATTATTCCTTAATAACCTTATGTTAACACACTTTGGGTCAGATTAATTGACAGCTGCACTAAGTACAGCTGTCATGTACATGGCACATTACACTGTGTACACGATAGTCCACTATTTTGTATTTGCTCTATATTTAGTGTAGAGCAGCCAAACAAGGCAAATGGCAACATATGCTAATGAAAGCATACTATCCAAATTGCATGCCAATTAACCAATTCAACATGGGGGAGTGATTCATGAAGCTATTAAGCAATCATGTACAGTCAGTGTAGCCATTTGTCCTGAAATCCAAAACACTTTGGATTACAACAGTGATTATACTCAGAAAAAAACATGTTAGCAGTTGCTGTTGTCATTAGAAAGTTGTGTATGTAACAGGCTTTAATTAAATTTGTTGCTGCTGCTGTTGTCAGACCTCTTCCAAGAAAAAGAAGGGTTCATAGGTTCATAGGTTCATAGGTTCATACTAGGCTATCTGCCCAAGGGCATTTATAAGCCTAGCCCATAGTTATGTGGCTTTCGCCACCCCTTTAGTTTGAATAAAAACTATGCCTATCATTTTGTTGTGCCTCTGTCAAGCAGTGACACTGAAGTAATCCCTGGGGTATATCTGCAATCTCCCATCCATTGGTCAAGATTCCTCTTGAACAAGGCCAGAGAGGTGCTCTGCCTCACATGTACCGGGATTTTATTCCACAGCATAGGGAGTCTCTGGGTGATGAATCTGTCCCTCCAGCACGTTCTATTTATAACCGTGTCAAGGTTTAAGTCTCCGCCCTTGTGGTTCTGAGGGATCTAGATTTTTGAGGTGAAGCATATTCATCAAATCTGGGTTTGACATGGCCTTATATGTCAGGCACAGGTCACCTCTGAGCAAGCGGTATGAGACTGAATAGAGCTGGAGTTCTTTCAGTCGGGCAGCATAAGACATATTTTGAGACCCTTTATCCTTTTGGTGAGGAACTTTTGGGGCCTTTCAAGCTGCAGCAGGTGTCTGGTCAGATACATTCGAACGGGCATTGTACTCAATCATAGGTCTAATGAGTGATGAGTACAGGGGACGATGACCTCCCTTGAGCTAGATGTGAATCCCTTCATGATCAGGTGGGCGATATAGAAGGTTTTCCTAACTACTTTAGCAACATGAGTGTCAAGCGAAAGGCTACTGTCAACCTGGGTCCCCAGATCCCTGATGACTTTTTCTGTGCTCAGTGGATTGCCACCTATATGGTAGCTAGGGGTAACCTTGTTTTTCCCGAAGGGTATGACTATGCATTTTTTGGCGTTTAACTTCAGGCCATGGCTCTGGCACCAGTTATCCATTTCTGTGAGGCCCTTCTGGAGGATATCTGTGTCAGATGTGTTTTCGACTATGGTGCCCAGTTTGCAGTCATCTGCAAACTTTGTCAGCCATAACCCTCCTGTGTTTGCTTGTACTTCAGAAAAGTAGATGCCGAACAAGAGTGGACCCAGGACTGAGCCCTGTGGGACACCACTTGTGACAGGCTTTGAGTCTGACATGGCTCCAGCAAATCTGACCCTGTGGGTTCTGTCACTTAGCCAGTTTGCAACCCATCTTGTGATGTATGGGTTTACATTCAAGCTGATGAGTTTTTCGATGATACCTGAGTGGGGTATTGTGTCGAAGGCCTTTGCCAGGTCGAGGTAGGCTGTATGGACTGCCTTTCCCTCATTGATGGCCTTGGTGACTGTCTCGAAAAAGTCAACCAAATTTAAGAGGCAGGATCTGCCTTTGACAAAGCCAAACTGGGTTGGATCCAAAGTCTGCAATTATTTATGAGTTCCATTATGATCCTCTCCATGGCTTTGCAGATAAGGCTTGTCAAGCTAATGGGGCGGTAATTTCCAGGGTCTGTGGAGGCACCGCCCTTATGAAGTGGGACCACAGTCACCGTGCGCCACTCCTTGGGTACGTATCCTGAGGTGAGGCTAAGATTAAACAGCTGTCCTAACTGTGGATTTAATTCCTCGTTGAGTTCGTGAAGCACACAGCCGGGGACACCATCTGGTCCCATGGATGCTGTGTTTTTTGCCTTAGTGAGGGCAGTTCTCACCTGGGCGTTGGAGATGTTTGGGGGGCTACAATCCTCTGGAATAGATATCTCTCCTTTTGTGGGGGGGGGAGAAGTTTGCACTGAACCCGTCAGCCAGTATGTTGGCAATGTGTGTAGGTTCAGTAATTTTCACATCATTTTGAACTAATTCTGAGCATATCTGGGAGTTTCCTCCTAGGTTTCTAACATAGCTAAAGAAGGCCTTATGATTCTCTTTAGAGTCCTTGGCGATTTTTCTCTCAAAATTTGCCTTGGATGATTTTATGAGAGCTCTTAGTTTTTTACTTATAATGATCAAAGGTGTCTTACCTTTCAAGGATTTTGCTCTATCTTGTAGTAGCTTCCTCCTTTTGTTGTAGAGCTTGTTTATGGCTGGGGTCCACCAGACTGGACACTTGCCTTTGGTACAGAGAGTCTTAGTTTTGTTTGGGATTGCCTGATCCATGCAGTCCTGTAGGTGCTGGTAGAAGGCATTTGTAAGTGATTCAGCGGTTTGAGTAATGTTTACCACTGGCTCAGGGGCCTTAAAGGAGACCACACTAGTTTTTAGAAGTGTGAAATCGGCTTTTGAGAAGTTTTTCACTGTGGTCTTTTTTGTTTCAGGTGGGGGCGGGATGAGGACCTCCAGCGAGATTAGTTTATGATCTGATCTCACCAGTGAGGGGTATACTTCCGGTGTTGAACATTTTGATCCCATGTTCGTGATGATGAGATCAAGTATGTTTTCTCCTCTTGTGGGGATGGTGACTAGTTGTTCCATGGCATTTGAGTTTATGAACTCCAGGAATCTTTGGGTTAGAGTATTTATACCCTGCTTAGTTTAGTATGAACTGCATAGCATGGACAACTGTACAGCAAAACTGAGTAGACAGGGAAACAGTATAGTAAATATGCAACCTCTTCCACCCCCATCTGAGGCCAAAGGTAAGTGTGAGACCTGCTTGAAACAAAATATCTAAGTGCTTAGTCCCATATGCAATTAGTTACATGTCACTGAGATGAGTTGTACTGTATACAATAATGTCAGTAAAATTATATGACTGTGATATCCATCTGTGGACTTTTCACAATAATGAGCATCAAACATTTCATTTTCCCACACATATATGGCACTGTAACTACTTTAAAAATGTAACTAATAAAACAGGAACAAACCACTTGCTGACAAACAGGATAAACGCCCAGTGCTCCAGAAAAACTTGAATAATATTAATGAAACCAAAAGGAGCAACTAGGCTGATGCAGAGTCACAAGTAGAAATGAAAGGCAGAATCCTCAGGTTAAAATCCAAATGAAAGGCAAAATCCTCAGGTTAAAATCCAACTTTAATTCCACTGCAGGTCAGATAAGCGCTTTCACTCATTCATTTGAGCTTCATCAGATCATGTAACAAAGACCTTCAAGTACATAGGCTACATTTAGCTTATCTGACCTGCAGTGGAATTAAAGTTGGATTTTAACCTGAGGATTTTGCCTTTCATTTGGATTTTAACCTGAGGATTCTGCCTTTCATTTCTACTTGTGACTCTGCATCAGCCTAGTTGCTCCTTTTGGTGTCATTAATATTATTCAAGTTTTTCTGGAGCACTGGGCGTTTATCCTGTTTGTCAGCAAGTGGTTTGTTCCTGTTTTATTAGTTTAATTTTTTTCTTGCTGACTTTGGAGCAGAGTCTACTACCAGTGAACAGCGTTTGCTTAGCGCACAACTTTTGTTTGTATCTTTACCTTGCATACAGACATTTTTGGCTATTTTTTGTGCCTTTGCACTATTTTTTCTATTATGCAGAGTCAGAGTGAAACTGTAGATATTGAGCTAGACTATGAGCCCCGAGGTGTAGACCTGGGCTCAGTCGCTCATCTACAGAAGAGGTTTGAACAGAATCTCGTCTGTTCAACAGTCACTTCCTGGCAATTCGGCGCTTTGGAGTGCTTTGATGATGCGGATACGGCGACACCCGACCTTGATGAGCTACAACGCCTGTTAGACAGTCTAGAGAAAGACTTTGCACACTTGAAACGTTTGCAAACACAGCGCTTGCATTTTCGTTATTGTTTGGACACAAAAATTGTACCGAGAGGATTACGTATATTAAACATGCCCAATCAGGGGGAACATTATCCAGAGTTGCTTTCAAGGTGGCAGCGCCTGAACTTGGAGGTAAGCAAACAGTACATGGAGTTACTTATTGACTTTTTTGCCTCTGAAGAGGAGAAACTCACTAATAACATTAAGAAACAACAAAAGATAATTTTTTCTTGTTTCCCAAGTACTGTAATAGAACCACTATTTGAAAGCCTGTTGGATGGAATATCAGCCTTAGAGCGGAAACTTCTCCAACAGAAGAGAAGCAAGATTATTAGAGATCATAGAGATTTTAATTTAGGACAAGTCTTCGTTTGGCCTAAACATGGACATTATAGTGCTACCATTAAACCTAATGACTATACTAGTGGTAGACAACTGAGTTCTGAACCTAGTACTGGTTCTGAAAATGTTAATGTTGTTAATAATGCTTGTGAAGCTGTGGATATTACTAACTGTGTACATAATAATGTATCGCCTAGTAATAGGGTACAAAATATAGCTAACATTAATAGCACTACTACTTCCAATGATACTGATGATGTAATTACTATTTTACATAGTGAGAGTGGATCTAGCTCTATTAATACAAACAATAAAGAAGTTAGTCAGCCTACTACTGTCAATAATATTGCAGACAGAACTAACTTATATCCAGCAGCACATGTTGTGAAGGGACCGATCAATAAGAGGATGTCAGTAGATGACGGCATAGTGAGATCCAAGTTACCTCACAAAGTACATACCACCATCACTACAGGAGTAGTAAGTGAGCTCCCTTTTCCCCTCCCAGTCCGAAAGGACAAGAATATAACAAGGGGATGCTCTATGAGCAGAGGGAGACAGAAACGCAAATTATCAGAAGAGTTTGTACCACATCAGACAATAAAGAAGATGTGGAAGAACAAAGTAAATTAGATACAGCTGAAATTTTGATACCAGCAGATTCTATGATACATAATATCTCAGGATATTTGTTGACTGAATGTGATGAGAAATTATTATGTAAAGGCCTAAACTTTATACCAAGTGCACACAGTAACTTTATGGACACTGTAGTAGACATGAGACTTTTTTGTCGAAATCTTATGCTTAAACTGCTATTTCATGATAAAACTGATAGTGAATTGACAGACAATAACATTACTAGACCACCAAAGTTTAAGAAGCTTAGCAACTTTGTCCCACCTAATCATCCGTTAGTTGAGGCATATTTGAAACTAACTGAGGATGATTTGTATGAATATTTTTCTCTAAAGAAATATAGGAAGAATGGTAATTTGACTAGAGGGGAGCAGACTAGCTTACTTAAACTCCAGTCCTTACAGTCCATAACCATCAAACCAGCTGATAAAGGTGGTCGAATAGTAGTTATGGACACTAGCAAATATCATGATGCTATGATTAAACTCTTGGAAGATGATTTCTATTTACAAGTTAACGAACAAATAGTGCAAGCCACTATTAGTCACGTAAACAATATGTTATTAGATATGTTGAAAGGTGATATCTTGGATCAAGAATTGTTTGACCATCTCTTTGTCAAAAATCCACTTGTACCAACAATACATGGGTTACCTAAGATTCACAAGGTCTCCATTGACCCACCAATGAGACCCATAGTGTCTGGTCAGGGTTGGATCACTGAAAACCTTTCTGTCTATGTTGAGAAACATTTGCGACCTATATTAAATAAGAACAAAGTTGTACTGAAAGATTCCAAACAGTTTTTAACAGATTTGTATGACTGCTTAGGTGGCATTTGTGACGTTGATAACTTGATTTTTGTAACGTTTGACATCAAGTCCTTGTTTACTGTGTTACCAAACAATATAGGCCTGATTTATATCACTGAGTATCTACTCTTACATAGCGAATATAGATCCGTTAAAGTAGACCTCATTGTACATTTCCTTGAACTCATTTTGAATAACAATCTGTTCACCTATGACAACAAGTTTTACCAACAGCGAGGTGGCGTAGCCATGGGCACACCTTGTGCCAACAGCTATGCAAACATGTTTTTGGCATTTTGGGAATTTGAGAGTCTCTTTAATTTAGAAATGTTCAAACAACATGTAACTTTTTATAGACGTTTCATGGATGACGTTTTTGTTTTATGGAGAGGCAGTGTTGATGATTTGTTTGTGTTCCATACTATATTGAACAACCTCACTGGCTATTTAACCTTCAGTATGAATCATTCTAGAGAGAAGATAGAATTTCTTGACTTGTACATAGAAAAGTTAGCATGTGGTTTGATTAATACAGGTGTCTATAGGAAACCTTGCTATTTTAATACTCTATTACAGCGTGATAGTATGCACCCACAGCATATTTTTAAGAATATCATTAGAGGCCACGGGATGAGAACCTCTAGGCTAAATGCCACAGAAGAAGGCTTCCTAAATGAAGTGAGTGACCTCAAGATAAGGCTAGAAGAACGGGGCTATAGCTCACAAGAGATCGAGTCCAATCTCTCAGATGTCAATAAACTTAGACTGAACAGAGCAGCCCCTTATTTTGGACCAGTTATTACTGGTGGATCCGTTACAACAGACAATGGTAGAGATGATAGATCAACTCATGTAAGGGTTTCTTTACCATATAGTACTGATTGTCCAGCAATCAAGAATATTATTACGAAACACTGGCCTATTCTCTGTACTGATGACACCATCGGTAAACTTGTGGGGACTAAACCCTCTTTTTTATATAGGAATAAATTAAATTTAAGGAGAATGCTATGTTATTTAAAAAGGGATGAATGGTCAATGCCTTCTGAACACACAAAACCATGTGGACGCTGTAATTATTGTAATTCTCTTGACCCCAGTCCATTTTTTGAACATCCTGACATGCACACTAACTTTAGCATACCTAGCTACCTGTGATACTACTCATATAGTTTATTTGGCAGTGTGCCAAATATGTGATGCATTTTATGTTGGCAAAACCAATCGTCGTTTTAAAGACAGGATAAGAGAACACCTTTACCACATTAGGAAGGCTTCACCCCACAATGCCTTAGCTAAGCACGTAGCCCAAGCAGGTCCTGAACATTATTTCCTATTTAGAGCTCTTGAGAATATTAAACCCAGTATACGAGGAGGTGACATTAGGAACCATACTGAGAGTAAGGAGAGTATGTGGATAGTTAGATTGAGAGCAGATAGGGGTCTAGGTCTCAATGAGAGAGCCTCCATTAAACCTATGTTAAACAAACGGAGGAATGTTTGTAGATTTTATAATAAATGATGGAACATATATGTTTTTACCCCTTGTAATAGATTTCTTTTGATATATATATATCTATATATACATATTTATTACAGCATCTTGAGTGTTCATGGAGAGTTTTTATATGTTTTTTATATGTTTTTTTATATTCATTTTATACATCTCAGCATGCTTATATGTGCATATATCTTTAAGCTTAGATTAACTCATGAATATGTAACAAGAAGCAGCCAATAGGAGATGTTTTAACTGTATAAATGTAGCCTATGTACTTGAAGGTCTTTGTTACATGATCTGATGAAGCTCAAATGAATGAGTGAAAGCGCTTATCTGACCTGCAGTGGAATTAAAGTTGGATTTTAACCTGAGGATTTTGCCTTTCATTTGGATTTTAACCTGAGGATTCTGCCTTTCATTTCTACTTGTGACTCTGCATCAGCCTAGTTGCTCCTTTTGGTTTCATTAATACTTTAAAAATGTGCAAAGGGCAGTGCACAGACATCACCACTGTCACAGTGTGATGGTGGAGGAGAATACATGAGGGGAAGCCTAGCACTAAAGAAATGAGTGGAAATGATTAAAGGGTACTGCCTACTTGAAAGGTCTGCAGTACACATACTGCTGTTGTCTTCCATGTCAGAACCAAACTCAACATACAAATTAATTAAAAAATTAAAGGTCCGTATTAGTACACAGAAGTAAATATAGCCACCCCAACCCAAGAAATGTAAAAAAATTAAAAGAAAGTGTAAAGTTAACGTAAAGAAGGTGCCAGCTATGAGTAGTATGTTATAGCATTAACCAAAGCAATTTAAACATTTTCAGATGGGCATAGAAAATGTTCCATAATGTCATATGACATTCTTCACAAACTTTTGCAATGTAACAAATAACTGATATGCATATATGCCTGTGCCACCAGCAAGGGACAAATAATCCATTCACTAAGCTATGGGTATATTGTGAAATGCAAGCCATCAGTAAGACTGAAATACAGCATTTTGTAAAAAGACAGCAACTTACATTGGCATCAAGATAGTTGTGACACTAGAAACATGTTTTGCATGAAATCATCAGCATGCCACTCCCTGGATAAGCAGTCTCCCCTACCATGATACACATTTTCTTGCTGACACAATTTCTTTGATAAAGTGCGGCCCTGTGAGCACTGGGAATATGCCAATAAGGTGTGAACTCATTAGCATTAATGAATTCCAAAGTATGCACTAAGAGCAGAGAATATAAACATGGTATAAGGGCATGCATAATCTGTATGCAATTAACACTGAAAAGTGCTACCTGCTACGTGGTTCCAAGTGTGAATGTGAATGATTACTCTGACTGCTGTATCAATTAGAATATGTCAGGAAAATGGATTGACAAGAAATTTAGTGACTACCATTGACTGACTTAGGACAGGAACATTCCCAATGTTGATATGAACTGCTTATAACAATAGTTTCTGTCTCTCAGCAGCTCGCAAATGGGGTTCACTGCCTAAAGAAAAAAATGAAAAATTGACTTTAGGCTGCTTTCTGTGGCACAAACAAGTCTGGTGGAGATGAGTTGATGTTTAGCACTCTGGACAGAATTTTGGATAGTACTCAGTGTCTATGGCCATGAAGTGCAGACTTCAGATGACATCTGTTTACTGGATCCTTTTTTCTTTTTCTAAGGGGGGAAATGAAAGAAGGGTGCAAACAATGTCTGTGGTTCTCCCATGCAAAGAATGATATATTATTGCTGGACCTTTACTTCCATGGGCAGCAGATGGTTGACCATAAGAAATCCGGTTTATTCTTTTATGGTGATGCCTAGTGGGATGTTGTAAATTGCAACAATGATATCAGTGGCCAAAGCAGAAATTATGAACAAGCAAGATGCAGTGCCAGTAACATTATTGGTGCAATAAAGGTTTATGCTGCCTATCTAGTATAGTAGCTGAGTAGAACAGGAAGTGGCCTATCAACCTGGTTACTCAGAGGCCACAGTACATTCCTATATTTAGGAGATTATCTTGACTGCTCATCAAGAATCTTAGTCTGAGTTGCTGCAAAGTGGCTATATCTTTAAGAACACAAACATCTGCTTACTAGCCAAATGTGTAATGCAGTACAGAGTAAATGCAACATCACATTTTTTCACTGAAAAATCAGGACTTCACATGCAGAGACCTCTGGTATGTGGTATTTTATCTAATAATCAGTCCTTCTACTATATACAATAGTAGTCATTCCATTACTGGAATCCAAATAATGGTGACATGTATTGCTTATTATGGGTACTTTCCTTTGGTATCTTCACAGGTGATGCTATCATGTTTTATCAGGCACTTCCACCATGAATATACCACTGACTAATGTCAGACATCTGTCAGCCTTTTACACTGATGGCAGCCAAACAATGGCATGGCCTGAAGTCAGGATACAGGCAATGAGGAGTCCAGATCCCCACAACATTTGACATAGTCTCTGTACCCATGTAACAAATATCAGAGACACATAGGAGAACAGAAAATGTTGGGAAGGCACAGATAGGTTTACACAGTAAGGGATATCTCCACATATCATCGGAGGCAAGTTATTGGTCTATCATTTTTAGAACAGCTTGCAGGTTCATTCTAAAGCAGGAGCACCTTTTTTCATGTTGTTAATCAGGCTGGTGTCTGTTCTGGTTGTGCATACAAATAGTTCTTACTCAGGGCTAAATTTTCCTGTAATCATGTTAATACTTTCAGCCCGACATTAGGTGCTGCATCTTGGCCTGTGGTTCTCCAATTAGGAACTTTTCTAATTTTTGCTTCAATTTTTCTGGTCATTACTTCATCCCATTCATATCCTGTACATCTGAACTTCTTATTCTTTCTATTACTTCTTCTATCCATTTAGCATATTTATTATGCTCTACATGATCTTCATAGATCATTTCTCCAAAATATATCTATGTCTTCTTTTTTTGGTGGCGTTTCAATTCATTTTGTCTTGTTTCCCAGTTCTCTATAAAACTTTTTTGGTCACCAATAAATTGCTTATTTTGTATTTTTCCATTATATTTATATGCATATCTTCTAAGATTTTGTGCTTGCACTATTTTTAGTTTATTATTTGTGATAGTGCATGATACATCCTGGTCTGTTATGATACTGTGCATTGCTTTTATCACCTCTATCTTTCTGAGTACTTTTGTTGATCTGTTCCATCTTCTATACTCTTCTAACAGTGACACTTCTTATCTTAACTGCTTTATAGTTATCTCTGTTTGATACTTCCATGATGGTATTCAATTTCTCCCCTTCCGTTCCCTTACTACCCTGGGTTTTTATGGTAAGACTTTACCTGTTATTACTTTAGCTGCACAGTAGTGTATCCTGTTTACTGCGGTTATATCACATGAATCTCTATGGAAAGTTCTAATTACCGTTTTCATTTGTTTTATCAGACTTCTAACTTTTTGTCTTTTATAGACTTTCTGTAGTCTATTTATTTCATTGATCTTAATGTCTGTCCATCACTAGTAAAGCAGCTCTTCTCTTAGATTATTTTCTTCTAAACTTAGGGCACATTCTTTGTTCTCCCTTTCCTGTGGGCATTTTATAGAAAGTTCCAAAGCATTTTCCTTTGCTATTTATTGCTTTTTCATATGGGAACTCACTGACTTATCACTCCACAACATTGACTACATCAGGATTGCCACATGTTCCTGTTCCTACACTTGCTGTGCAACTTCAACTTTACATTTGTACTGGTTTGCTATCAAAGGCTGCAAAGTATCTTCATATGGCAACTGATCAGATGTTTCTTGCTCCAGTGGTTTCTCCTTAAGTTGGGGATCCATTGCCCTATCTTGCTATGATGTTTCCTGAGTTAGGTACTCCATAACCTCAGTTTCTCTATTACTATTCCTCTTTCTTTTACTTTTCCTCTTTATTTTCTTATTTTTTGTATTGTAAAATTTTCCATATTTGGATGCCTTTGCCTGTATTTCTCTTCAAATGTCTTTGGTGCTGCTCTTTTTCCATTGATTAGTTTTGCTTTCTCCTTTGCATAAATATTACACAATATCACATCTCTTTTTCTCTCCCATGTCCATATTTCTTCTACAGAAGTCTCCTGATCTTACTATTTCTCCTTATTTTGAGAACTCAGTCCATCATGCAATGTAACCTGTGTTAGACTTTCTACTCTAAATCCTTCACTTTGCAAGTATTCTATAACTTCAACTTCTATTTTTTAACTTCTGCTTTACTAATCTTCTGTTCTACATTCCCTCTTTGCAGTCTTAATTTTTATTGTAAAATTTTCTATATCTGGATGCCTTTGCCTGTATTTCTCTTCCAATGTCCTTGTTGTGGCTCTTTTTCCATTGATTAGTTTTGCTTTCTCCTTTGCATAAATATTACACCATATTAAATATATCTTTCTTTCACATGTCCATATTTCTTTTTTATACCTTTCAAAAGTCTCTAGATTGTATTATTTATATTTTTGCACTTCCTCAGATGCTTGTTTTTTCCAAACGGATCAAGGTTTCCTGGTTTATGCAATGTTATTCATAAATCTGTTGTATCAATGAACACAAATTTATATTTGAAGTTTCTAATAATTTTTCATGTGCAAGTATTTTTTTTCCTCTAATTTCTCTCTTCGTCTTTTTGTATATCTTCTGTCTTGAAATTCTGGGCTTTTTGCATAGTAGTAACAATGCATAATTTCTTTGTTATCTTTATTAGTCCACTCTGTCTTCTTTATGGCTCTTTTTTTGGCCTATCATTTTTTTGTGATTTTTGTGGACTATTACTTCCTTCTACAAGAGGGGGTCATCCTCTCCTGGGCCTGGCCTATCCCCATTGTAGGACTGTTTCCATATCTTAAGGATTCTACACTATCATTTTTTCCAGTCCTGGCATCAGTGCACCTATCAGGTAGGGGACTTTTTTATCCTGCATCTTGTGCACCCAGCTATTTTTTTATTTCTTAACCTACTACTTTTCATGATATATGCTATATAATACAGAGCCTATATGATGCCAGTGTCATCTTGGTGATATTTTGTGAAATGAAGGTACTATCCAAGACTTGAGGATGAATTCAGTTCTAGAAATACTACTCTCCTTTGCTTACTTGCTTATCACCTCTACATTCAGACCCCTACACAGTGTGTCCAGTCTAATGATGGCATAGCTGTTTGCTTCTTCAATTTGGCCCCTAATTTTGGAATATCTTATGGAGTGCCATTGCATATTTTGCCCACCATTTTTCTGGTATAATTCTCCCTAGCAGTTGGGTCTTTCATATGCTCCTCATCATGATCCTCCACTGTTTAGTGTGGGACTTCTTCCTCCAGACCTGCTGCAACTGTTTGCATACCATTACATTATGTAACATAGCGCAGACTGAAAATATCTGCATGTGCAAAGATCATACTGCAAACCACCCCTAAGCCTCATCCAGGCAGTAGATGAAGACTTTCAGCAGACCAAGCACATGCTTAACTATGAACTGAGATTGCGGCAGCACAAGGTTAAGGCCATTTTCTACCATGGTCTGCAGACTACTGATAGGTACACTTAATTATAGTATGTCCAGCATCACCAATAAGATACCCCTGAGAGAAGCAACCACAGAAAAAAACACTAGTATAAGTCACACATGTGCCATAAGTGACATTTGTGGGTATTGCCTAGGTTGCTTACAAATTATATATTATACCTTGTGTATTTTAGATTATATGTCTGCTGATAGCATGGAAATCATTGTAAGCAATATACTTTCTTTCTTGTCCCTACAGTAGGGCCCTTACTGCAATGTGGGTGTAGTCTATGTCGTCTTTTATAACCAGAGGGAAATGAGCTATGTCATAAGAATCTGACATTGTGTTGGCTGTCCCCTCTGCAGTACAAGGAAACCACAATATACTCCTTCTCATTCCACTGGGGTATTCTTCAGTAGATGCCCGGGATTCACCCACTATGACCTGCTTTGGTTGAGGAAGGGCCCTTGTCACTAGTATTTGAAAAGTCACACGTACCTTAATCTCCAGAGGGATAGGTACGCCACTTAGCTCAAGGCCCTGCAAATAAGTTTGACTCATCTCAACCAGTTCCTGCCAAAAGAAACTGTTCATCTAATAGCTGTCCCCATTGTCAGTATTGTTAAAGGTGTGAAATGTTAAGCACAGATGGATGACATTGTTTGGCTGAGAGTAAATGTGAACAGCACCTTGACTACCATTGGTAAGTACAGCCTGTTGAATATACTGTTTTTGCTAATGTAGCATCTACCCCATACATTTTTCCACAGTTCACCTCCTTTAACTCCAGGATTTTTCTGTGGTTATTGACTGGACCTAGCAGCTGCAGTCAGAATATATAAATGCCACTGAGTTACATACAGTTTGCCCTCATTTGTTCTCATGTATTCATGGAAACCATCATTTTAATAATATTGGCTCAATACCATCTCAACATACCACTATTTGCATACAGTGCAGGCTGCTGAATTCCTTGTCTTTCCTAGGCTGTGCACATTGTGTCTGTGCAGCACACACATCCTGTGTGTGGCAGTTTATCATGTAAAGTCATTTACCATGATGCAAAAAATGTTTCTGACTCCTTGTAAAAGTTAATTAGAAAAGCACAGATAGCATAAAGAATAGGGATAATTAAGTCAAAGAGATTTTAGGCCATAAAAGAAGGTTATGATTAGGGAAAGAATGAGTACAGTGAGGAAAGATTGCATCAAAAAAGGCTGAAAAAGGGAGACACAAATAATAAAGGTGTAAAGTTGACTTAAATAATATAATTTGTATGATAATCAAGAAAACCTGTTATTTGCAGCTGATATTATTTTGTATCTGATAAAACTAGCAAAGGACATTTCAGTGCTGTGGAACATTTTAAGACAGTTTCAAGACTTTTTAGGATACAAAATTAATGAAGATACAGCAAAGCCAATAGCTGGACGCTATGTACACATGTGAATTGGTTCAACAATGCCCATATTTATGGGGACATGATAAAATGAAGTACTTAGGAGTATGGATTAAAAAAGGATTCTAACATGGCAGCTAAGGATATGTGGGAAGAGACTAAACAAAAGATAAAACAAAACAAAAATTAGAAGTTCTGTTTTATGGATATGGATAACAAGATATAAGCAGTGAAAATATTTTTAGTCCCTTTAGTTTAATACACAGGCCAGGCATATTTTTATTAACCAGAGGAGAAGTTGTGAATAGCAATTAATAAAGAGTTGAAGGAGTTTATCTGGAAGGGGAAAAGGGCAAGAGTTAAAAGTGTGATAATCTCATTCTTCCAACAGAACTAAGTGATATGGGATTACATGGTTTGAAGAGGTATTTCAGAGCTACACAGTTAAGGCTCCTGTACATAGCACAAACAGAAAGCTATAATTCAAAATGGAAAGGGATGATGAAGAAATGGGGAAGCTCAAGAAATAAAGAGGAACGGGATTTTGGATTCAGATCCTTAACAAGAATAACAAAAATAATACAGAATGTTATACAAATAAAGTAGCAGAAAGTATTGTAAGACCACAGCCAACACAGGAGTGGATGACTGCAATTAGAGGTACAGAGAACAGACAAGTGGGGGCTGGAATTTGCTGGAAAAAGCTGGCAAAACAACCAAGGCACAGGGAGCAAATAATTAGGGAGAGAGAGAAGTAATAGAAATGGAAGAGGCCAAGTATTCATTTGGACTGCCAGCTAGAGATTGCCTTCCCTATCAAGGACTGATATCAGAGTATAGGCAAAGAGAAAAGAATGGGGGGGGGGTTCCTAAGTAAAAGATTGGCACTGATAGAGTTTTTAGTAGTATCTAGAACAGAAGCTTCTGTTAAAAAAAAACGGAAAAATTGAAGACATATAGAATATTGCATGATAAATATAGGAATCAATCAGATGAGGTTAGAAAGGATTGGGAAGAGAGGCTGGGTAAGAAATTCCTAAAGCAGTGATAGGAATATATATGTACGGCTCCCTAATATGCAACAAAGTCCAGAAGATTCAGAATCTTTGCTTGGAAGTGTTTGCATGACCATTTTATACCCCAAGGAGACTCCAAAGAGATTTTCCTCAGGTAAATTATACATGTTAGAGATGTGTTAGGGAAGAATATATTTAGTTTAATATGCTATTCTATAAAGAAGACACAGAGGTAGAGGTGATTTGAAAAATTAAAGACAGGGAAAGTATAGAATTTTTGAACATTTGCAAAGAAGAGCTATGAATGTAAATTTTCAGCTGAAGAGAATAGATTAATGCATACTTTATTTCCATGACACAATTTATTTTATTCATTAATTTAAGTAATCCTTCAATGTCTAACACTAGCAATTCTCCATTAAAAAACACTTAAGGAAGAAAGAAAGAATGAGAAAAAGTAAAAAAATAAAAAAAATAAATAAAATTGTTTCTGACTACAAATGAAAAAAGGTGAGTAACTTAATAAAGGATTATAAATCACAGGGTAGTAAAACTATTGAATGATTATATATTTGTATACATATTGACTTGTTATGATTTTTAGGGACGCATAGGAGGTTACTATCCTTAATGTCTAGCCATCCATACCACAATTTTCCCAATAATCAATGCCCAAGGAATAGAATAACTTTAGTGCTTTGGTATATGCCTGAGCTTAGGATATGTATATATATATATATATATATATATATATATATATATATATATATATATATATATATATATACACACACACACACACACACACACACACACACACACACACACACACATGTATATATATATATATATATATATAGAGAGAGAGAGAGAGAGGAGAGTGAGAGAGGTGGGCTTAGAACACAGTTCTGTGAACTGACAGTTGTGAGTCAGATTCATAAGTACTACATCGCCACATTTCAAAGAAAATTATTGAAATGAAAGTGTAAAGATAGAATCTTAATATAGATAACATTTCATGATATTTTTTGACAAAAGTAACATGGCTCCTCATATTATGGGAGAGAGATATATAAGGCTGCAATCTCACAGAAGTTAGAAATAATACAAAAAAAAATGGAAGACTCAAAGTTAATTCAAATAATGAGTAAACAGAAGTGCAGCTGTGGTGCACATGGTACAGTGCACCATGCACATGCTAGTGCTCTATTCTGTAAAAAGGTAAAAGCAGGATATGTTACTGAAAGCATAAGTAGCCAAATTATATAGTAATTAACCAATCCAATATGGCAGAGCTATGCACGAAGCTGTGTACTCATTGTAGCCATTTGTCCTGAAACCCAAATATTTTTGGTTTGTAAGCATGATTATATTTAGAAAAGAAACAAGTTAGCAGCTCATGCTGCCATTAGAAAGCTATATGTGTAACAGGATTTAATTAAAGTTCTGCTGCTGTTGTGGCTGATAGATATCTACCAGAAAGGACAACAGATTTATACCTGGTTTGATATATTATGGACTGCACGGCACAAAAAATTGTACATCAAAAATTGATAGACTCGGAAACACCATGGTAAATATGCAACCTCTTCTGCCATTATCGATGGCCAAGGTAAGTTTGGAACCTGTTTGAAAAAAAATATCTAACTGCTTAGTTCAATATGCTAATAGTTATATGTCCTTAAAATGAAATATGTCCTGTATTCAGTAATGTCAGAAATAGTGTATGCATGTAATGTCTGCAATATCCACCTATGGACTTTGTGCAATAATGTGCATCAAGCATTTTACTTCCCTGCATATACATGTAACTGGAACTGCAATAAAAATGAGCAAAGGTCAGTGCACAGTCATCATCACTGGCACAGTGATGGTTGGGGAGACTACATGAGGGCAAGCCTAACACCAAAGATATGAGTGTGAATTATTGAATTGTATTGCCTTCTTGAATGTTCTACAAAATACACACTGGTGTCATTCTCTATGTCAGAACAAACATCAATGTAATTTTTTTTTTATTTTTATTTATTTATTTTACTTTTCTTGACCGGGATAGTCTAACTGGATATATGTCCATTTTCAGTAGAGACCCGGGGAGATAAGCTCCGAGAGATTATCATACTACAAACATTCTGGTATCAATTTGTTATACAGATAAATACTAGAAATTTCAACAGTTCAGAGAAATATAAAATAATTTAAAGAATTAAAGCTTCATATTAGTATACAGAAATAAATATAGTGAGGTATACTCCCTCAAAAATAGTCAAGTAAAACTGTGTAATTCAGTAGTATATTGTAACATTAATCACAGCAATGTGCACTTTTCCAGTATGAATGGCTAAAAGTGTTCTTGGATGTCCACTTGTGGGGAGAGTGGTCAGTCATATATCACAGGAGTAACACGTTTTTGGGCTTCATACAATACCTGTGATTTTTGCTAGAAAGTGCTACAACACTCTTCTGCAATAACTTTCCAGATGTGCATAGAACATTTTCTATAATGCCATGTTACACTCTTCATAAACTTTTGTAATATAACAAATAACTGATATACATGCATATTCCACCAGTGAGGGACTAACAATGACCGTACTAAGCAATGTGTATATTGTGCAATGCAATCTATCAGGAAAATTTGAAATGCAACACTCTGAAAAAAAAACAGCACCTTACCTTTATAATAAGTTAGTTGTAAAACTAGAAACATGTTTTGCAAGCAATTAGAAACATGCAACTCTGGATTAACAGTCTGCCCTACCATGATACACATTTCCTTGCCTTTCTGACTTCCTTGATTACCTTGATATATTGCAGATTTCCTGTTAGCACTTTCAGTCTGTAAATGAAGTGTGGACTCATAAGCAATCATGAATTCCAAAATCTGCAGTAATTGCAAGGAATGTAAACATAGTGTAAGGACCTACATGATTGCATGGACACACCATATCTCTGCAAGGAAAAGCAATGACATCTGTTACCTGTTAAGTGCTTCCAAGTTTGAATGATTAGTCATACTGCATTGCGTTTTAGGAGAAGGGACTTACAAGACATTTGCGACTACCATTGACAGGCTGAGGTGAGGAACATTCCTAACATTGTTATGAATAGTTTATGACAGCAGTTCCTGTGTTTCAGTACATTTGTGTCTGCAATTCTAAGGAAGTAGATTACTCACTGAAACATGTACCGACTGCAAGGCAAAACATATCAGTCTTGTTAAGGAAACATAGATCTCAGAATGATGTTTACAAAATAAAGAGGAGCAAAGACATGCAGTATTATTTTTGTTTTATATGTTTTATATAGTGTGATGAAAGATTGTCTTCCTTGTTGCCAGTATATAAACATTGCACATATCTAACCTCAAATTGCACAGGACAAAGGTCAGGAAATGTTTCTGGTGCACCAGTAATGTCAATTGATACTATGTCACATATGGAGTATAAGCAACTTCTTTTTATCTTCACAGTATAATGTGTGTGGCACATAGTGATAAGAATCTAAATTGTGTCTTGGGTATGTCCTGGTGACCTGGGGTTATAATCCAGTGATGGCATTGTTTGTGTGAACATGATGATGTTTAATGAGCATATGTTCATGTTAAAAAAAAAATAAAAGTTGAGGAAATATCAAAATTATACATTTTAACTACTTGATTCATAATGTTTCCTCTATTTTGATAGCTTTTTTTCTTTTCTCTTCCTCATTTGTGGACAATTTGTCATTGCTCACTCTGGACTGGTTGTGTTCCCTTGCATTGAACAAGAGTTCACTACCTAAGGAAAAAAGGTGACAATTTTAATTTGTGCCACCTTCTGTAGTGCAAACAGGACTGGCATAGGTGCATGTCCATCAGCACTGTGGATAGTACTCTGTGAATAAATTGTAACTTTCAGGTAACTTTCTCATGTGGTACAAAGTGGAAGTTCAATGATATTAGAGAGTGAGCATAGCTGATGCCAGTTTTGAATCCAGTATAGTGATGATTTTAAAGAGGGGCCTGAATACATGTTGTGATATTATTGTCTTGATGTTTGAAAATCAAATATTCTCTGTATTGATAACAAAATGTAAGCTATCTATCCCCTTTACAACTATTTGGCATTACCTACAGTCCAAATAGTCCAAATAATGTGTGTCAGAAATTAAAGTTTTGATGTGAGAAGTATGAATGTGTCATAGTAATGCACGTCTTCCTCTTTTCATTCTTAGGCGTACCCTATGCTTGAATTACATTTTCCTTTCAGCTGTTTTTCTCTGTCAATTGTTTTTTTTTTATTTCTTTTTTTATCAAATGCCTTCTGCATTTGTTCTCCACTTGGCAACATGCAAAACATGTTTACTTTCTAAGGAAAAATGTGAAAATTTTAATTTGGGCTGCATTCTTTTGTGCACACACAACTGGCACCGTAGCACATCTATCAGCACTCTGGATAGCACTTAATGAATACATTTCACCTCTAAGCTAACTATTCCTGTGGAACTCAATATAACTGAAGTGACTTGAGATAAATAAAGCAGATGATGCAGGGTTTTAATCTAAGTAGTCAACAATTATGCAGGAATCTAAATATATATTTACATGCATTTTTCAATCACTGTATTATGCAAAAAATCAGCTATTCTCATTGCTGCTAATAGCTCATGAGCTGCTGTCTGCCCACTTTCACATTATTTGTCATTAAGTAAAAGTCTGATAATGTGTGCCATAAATTGCAGTTCTAGTGTTGCAAGGGGGTGTGGAAAGGATGGATGTGCCACTTAAAGGCACTTCTTACTTTGGTCATTGCTAAGTATATCCACTGACTGAATTCAATTTACTGTCAAATGTTTTTTATCAATTTTTTTCTAATGGCTTTTGCATTTGCACTCCACTCAGCTGTACACAAACAGAGTTCAATGCTTAAGGGGAAAAAAAATAAAAAATAATAATTTTGGCTGCTTTTGGCAGTGCAACAACTGTGGTGGTTGTGCATGGTAATCAACATTCAGGATAACACTTTGGATAGTACTCAGTGAATAAACAGAACCTATCGGGTAACTTGCCCTGTGACCTAAGGTGCAAGTGCAGTGATCACAAAGAATGAAGACAGGCACTGCAGGATTCAAATTCAATTGACAGATATGTTTCAGTGTAATTCAAAGTGCCATGTTGTCACCACATTTTAGTTAGGAATGTCTCAGTAATTGCACATCAGTTTCATAAGTGCATTTATAGCAAGAAATGTGTCATTCCTGCTTTCTATTGAAACCCAATAAAATGTGTGTACATTGTGTTGAACTTGGCACCGATAATATTAATGTGGAAAGCACATACATATCTATGACGTACACAATATTTTTGCTGTAATGAATGATTTCTCACATATAAATTTGTAATAACACAAAAAACAAAAGTAGCACTCCTCAGGATAAGTAAACAACTGCTAAAAAGAGTAAGTCCAAGAAAAATGAGCAGAGTTAAAGCAGTGAAATAACCAAGTGGCATGGGAACCATAAAAACTTCAATAATTTATTGAGAAATGGTAAGAGGTTTCACAATAGCTTCTACAGAGCATTAAAACACAGATAAAACTGCCATTTGAATAAAGACCCTTACCCCTATCAGCTCTGAGCCTCAAGAGCCATGTAACATCCTTACTTTCTCTAGGATTCCTAACATCCTCTTCTCTTATTGTAGGTGTATGTATATCTATAGCCATAAATCTAAAGGTATGGCTATCTCCAGATATACTTATATGTTTAGAGAGTGCACTAACACCAAAACATGTTCTAATACTATAGATATGTTCACAGATCCTGCCTTTTAGTGGTCTATCAGTCTTTCCTACATAGGAGGAACAGCATAGTTCACATGCTGCTAAATAGACCACATGTGAGGTATGGCAACTAGCACTGACCATAAATTTAAACTCTTGATGCATATCAGGATGTATAAAAAATCCATTTGAGTTAATATATTTACAAAAATTACAGCAACCACAGGGAAGTGTAACATTGATCAGAGCCAATGAGCGCTCCCTCTGATGCATGTTATAACATAAAAGTTTATTCAAATTGGGTTTATTTTAGCAGTATGTGAACTATGCTGTTCTTTCTATTCTTTCTGTTCACTTACCCCTCCCTCTCATACCTCTCAACTGTACAAATTTTCACAAAATGTCCATATTTTTCCCTCATATTTTTGGTTTGTTCCTCCTAAAATCTGTACTTTTCTGGCAAATAGCTGATGATTTAAGTCATTAAATAATGACAAACATTTGAGTTTAAGACTCCAAATCCTTCAGAAAATTCATGCTAATGCAAAACCTATTATTCTATCAACATTCAAAGTTTGTAAGAGCAATATTTAAAATCTGTCCCTATTTGTTGCCCCATCATTTTAGGCTTTGTCCAGATTTTTTGCTCTAAAAGGTTGAGATGTATGCTCCCTCTCCTGGTTTCACAGTTATTTAGTTAATAATCAGAAGGCAATTTAATGGAAACAAAACTTTTCAGCATTTCAACCAATCTCTGTTGGTGTTCCCAAGGGTCAATATTTGGCCTTTTCTATTTAATATTTTCATAAATACACTTCATACCACTGCAACACTTGCCACTCTCATATAATATGCTGATGATTCAACCCTCTCCATCAACTCCATCAATGACAAAATTACAAAATTTGCTTAATGCCAAAAAACAAACCAAGCTTATGCTATTTACTCAAAAACAGCACCTTAACAGAAACACAAAAAAATCATATTACCTCAAGTAATAACACAAAAATAAAACCATAAGCCAAACTAACCTCAAATATGATCACCACATACTTCATTCCATCAAGAAAACTCACCAAAATCTTGGCTGCCTGTATAGGGTCAAACACTACATGACAGATCAAGGAAGGATTACCTCAGCAACAAAATACCTCTTTCATCCTCTATTATATGCTTCCCATATTTTTGAATATTAACACCATGTATAAAACTAAACTCCTGCTGCTACAAAGTAGCTAAATTTGCAACCAACCAACCAACCAACTTTAACAAAACACATCACTGTCTTGCATTAAAACAATTAAACTGGCTTAAACTCCCAAACCAGTTGACAAACTCACAACAAATCATTACTCATAACCTACTGCACTCTCCAGACAAATGCCCAGCATTACAAAATACTCTACTGTACTATTCATCCACTAGAGGCCTTCACTCTATCAATAAACTGTTACTGTACATCAGTTAGACATTTAACAGTGCTAAAGACTTCCAGCCGGATTCTCAAAAGCTTGCATGGAGTGCTAGAGTAGTGTATGACATCACACAGGAAGATGTCTGCCATGTGATCCAGGAACAGCCTGTAGGGGCGTGCACGAGAGCTGCTAAAGCTAGTCTTGCACGGACAGCGTCATGGTATGCAAATTACCTCATTTGCTGGTGAAAGCCATGCAAATGAGGTAAATTTGAGATCCAGCAAACACTAACCTGTCCGTGGAAGATTAGTGTTACCCACAGAAAGGTACTCCATTGGTAACGGAGTACATTTCTGCAAATAGCTAAACAGAGCTATGACAGCTTCAAATAAAGGATGCAGTTGAGGAAGCATGCCAATTGGCCAAATATAAGGCCAGTGGCAGTGCAAAATGTTTAAAAACATAAAAATTTTACTTTTTTTTCCCCTGATCTCTGATGTTTAAGCATAGCGCAGCACCGCGCAAACATGCGGCGGTTAAAAAAACAAGAAAATTACTTTAAAAATCTAAAAATAGACATTTTCACTAAAAAGCTTATTCTGCCATGCAGATGAATGGCAGGCTGAAGGCAACATGACTACTGACTAGTGGTTGCTAAGGGGGAAAGCTCAGTGTGAGAGATGTAACCATGCATTACTAGGCAATCCTATGCAAATGAGGATAAGGATAGTGAATCCCAATTTTCCCCAGCATGTGAGGCATGTCCCAAGAGTGTAAGATTTGGAGTAGGTGAGTATAAGACTAGAATATAGGTGACATCATGAGGGGGTGTGTCAGACACGCTGCAAGCTAATTGGAGTACAGTGGCTCGTGTTTGCCCTGAGTTCCTCAGAATTGCAAAAGAGACGTGTCTACAGTTGTCCTATTTGAAAACCTCAAACCCAAGGTGCACACAGTTATAAGATTGGAAACTCCTTGCAAACATGCACACAGCGTGTGTGCACATGTACGTGTGTTGGCATGTGTTGGCGCTCGTTTGCGCAGCACTTCCCCCCGGGTGGAAACAGAAAGGCAAAAGGAAGGAAAATAAGTAGTAGGAAGTCAACCAAGGAGAACTAGCAGAGCTGCCAGGTGAAATATATCAGAATCAGACAATTACACAGGCAGCAGACTAGCCCAGCCCAGCCCAACACTTTAAACTCTGCAAATAACATTCCCCAATGTTTTTTTCTCAAGAACTCTGCAACACTGCAGTGTACAAAGAGGGAAAGCTTAAAAAGCTTAAGTCAGACAAAATGTTAGGGGCTGCTCTTGCTATCATAAACCAACATGTGCAAGGTGCTGAGGGTGGTGATGTTGTGAATGCTGCTGAGCAACCCACAGTGAGGAGACAGAGAAGAGTGTACAGACTCAGGGTAACCTACCAGGGGCTACAAGAGCTGGAGATAGTGGAGTGCTATAGGGAGGAAAGGGACCTCATACAGCAAATTGTTGATCTGTGCCGGCCATGCCTCACACACAGAACCAACAGAGGGGAACCCATCCCAGCGGATACCAAGGTATGTGTTGGCCTAAGAATATTAGCTACATGTATCTTCCAAAGACCAACTGGTGATATAATGGAGAATTCACAGGCATCAGCATCCAGGGTATTCCACCAGTTCCTGGATGCCATGTCAGCATATGTCGGTGACCACATACATTTCTCCACTACCCGTGAGGCATTGACCAGCAATATGCATCCTTTCCACCAAATAGCAGAATACCCTGAGGTAGTGGGTGCAATAGACTGCATGCACATATGCATCAAAGTACCACCCGATGAGTGGGGTAGGGTCTACATCAACCGCAAGGGCTTCCCCTCCATCAACTGCCAGTTCATGTGCGATGCCCAGGGCATAATAATGAATGTGTGTGCTGGATGCCCTGGAAGCTATCACTATACCCACATTTGGCATCTGAACCAGCTGTATGAGTCATTTGCCAATGGGGACATTCCCTACGGTCACCTAGTAGGGGATGCTGGATACGCACTGGAGCCATGGCTGATGACACCCATCAGAAATGCACACACACCTGAACAAGAACTCCATAATGAGGCACATGCACAAACAAGAATCACAATAGAGCATGTGTTTGGGATGATCAAGTCACGGTTCCGGTGCCTGGACACATCTGGGGGAGCCTTGCAGGACTCACCAGCTATATGTACCCAAATTGTTATGGCATGTGCCATGCTACACAATATGATCCTGCAAAAACAGCTGCAGCAGGAACAGCATGGGGCAGGGCCAAACAGCCCCCCACCATTGCCAAGGCCTGCACAGGCACAGTGTGACTCGGAGGAGGAACAACCTGAGCCTGCCCCAGTAGGCAGAAGGAGGTGTGCCCAGTATGCCCTGGCCTTGGCAAAGAGGCAATGCATAGCACATTCACTGACTCAGTAGGAACCCTGGAAATGACACCTCTCTCTGACTCGCACATACAGTGAAAGGGATGGCTAACTGGACACTACCTGTTTTCAAACATGTATAGGGAGTGTACTATGTGCATCTGACATAGGCAGCCCTGCAGCACAACCCTCGATACTAGCACAGACACAACTTAAGTCACTCACACTTACCAGTTGGGGGGGGGGGGTCACATACCTAACAGTCACAGCCAGCAGGACAGTTATAGACAAATGCAAACACAAACAAACGCTGTATCATGCCCTCTGAAGAGGCATATGGGTAACCTCCCCTCAGGCCTATGCAGACAGATAACAGCAGGCCAGGCAGTGCGATTTGGGTTGGGTAGGCTATGAAGTCACAAACTAATATGCGTGTAATAGAAAGCTAAGGTCTGTAGTACAGTGGTATGCCTCAAGCCAGTATGATAGGCAACAGTACAGACTGAAATGGAGTACCTGACATAGCAGTGCAGGCCTAGCAAATGTGTATAAGTGTCAGGTGTACCGCTCATCCTATGTACACCCACAGTGACAATCAGGTTTGCCCCCCCAGGTAAAAATGTACAAATAATAGCTGTCCCCCCTGTATGCAGAAATGTGGACAAGTCTATGCAAATTGACTCATGGAGCGTGCTTCCTGTCAATGTACAACACAAAGGTGAGCCCTGAAGTAAAAAACAACTTGATTTTTCACACACATATAATATATATATGCCCATAGTGGGCATGCTCACACACTTAAACAAACAAAGCAAATGTCAGTCAATATACTGAAAGGTCATACTGGGCATGCTCATATACTTAAACAAATGAAGCAAATGTCAGTCAACAGCATACTTTAAGGTCATACTGGGCATGCTCACACACTTAAACAAATGAAGCAAATTTCAGTCAACATCCTGAACGGTCATACTGGGCATGCTCACACACTTAAGCCATGTCTGAGTACAGCAGTGGGCCACACATATCTGGCAGTTGCAGTTCTTACTCCAGACACATGTCACTATTCACCAATCCTGCCTTGCGCACACAGTGATACGAAAACAGACCCATATAATATATTGGACCCCTGTCATAATCAAACTATGTAATACAAGTACTTAAGTTGTTCAAAGAAAGTTAAAATCCAAAGAAGATCAATAAATCTCCGATCAGTATCATCAAGAAACAATGAGCACTCCTAACATTATCCAAGCCAAGCTCTGCCAAAAATATTGCCAAAAATTCCATAGAGAACCATGAAGCTTTCTTTAGCTATGTCATAAATATCAATGTAAACTCATATATGTTCTGAGTTAGTGCAAAGTGTAAATGAATACATGTACGTGACTGACATTGCCAACATCTTGTAAGACAGGTTCATACATATGTAACCCCCCTCTCACTGACAAAAGGGCCCATTACCATACCTGGAGATTGTGAAAACCCAGAAATCACATATACAATGGTTAAACAGCTCTATCCAAACCTAAAAACATGGCGTCTATGGGATGACATGGTGTCCCTGGCTGTGTCATATGTGAACTCCAAAACAAACAGAACCTGCACCTGAACAGTCTGTTGAGACTCACCCTCTGTACAGGATATGAAACTGTGGAATGGGTTACAGCAACGTTTGGCACACTCCACAAGTGCTGGTGCACAACAGACCATGGGAACTATTGTCTTATAAGCCTAATAAGCCTGATCTTCAAGACCATGGAGTCCATCATTATGGAACTCATAAACAGAGCTATTGGGAGACTATAAACACTGAACACTACCCATTTTGGTTTGGTCAGAGGAAGATCATGCTCCCTAAACCTGCTAGACTGTTTTCAAGGCAGTTACCCAAGACATACATCAATGAAATGAGCTCCACACAGCCTACATAGACCTTGAAAATCCCTTTTCCAACATCCCACACACATGTCGTATCCACAAAATCAACAACCTGTGCATAAACACATATGTCATCTGATGGATTGACAACTGGGGCACAGATAGAGCCCACAAGTTAAGAATTGTGGTCTCCCTGTTGGACTGTAAGCTGATAACAACTGCTGCCCCCCATGGCTCAATCCTGGAACCCCTCCTGTCTGGTGTATACTTTTCAGAAGTACAGTCAAACACATGAGGGCTATGGTTAGCAAAGTTTGTGGATGACTGCAAAAAGGTTGTCATTACCGATGTTTGGGACAACAGAGACATCCTTAGAAAGGGTCTCAGTCAGACAGTTGTGGTGTCAAAATTATGGCCTCGAGCTACAGTCATACAAGTACCACATAGGTGCCAACACCCTAAATATGGAGGTAATAATAAGGGATCTATGGACATGTGGATAGTCATCTCTACTTTCACAAACACATTCACAAAGTGTTTAGAGAATCATGCTATGTGTCCCCACTAATTGCCAAAGTCTTTGCATGTAGGTCAAGGGAGGTTCCCTCTACTCATCAGTCATCAGACCCATCAGAGAGTACCACGACACACTTGCGATGTATCTGACTAGGCACCTTCAGCAGCTGGAAAGACCACTGAAGTACCTCAACAAGATTACTGGCCTCAAACAGTTGCCCCAAGCAACAGGACTGAAGTAACTCAATCTGTATTCTGTTGCATACTGTCTACTCTGGCGATCTCTGCCCAACATACAGGTCCATGTCCAATGCAGAACTGATGTACATGGTCTATCTGAAGTAATCCCAAGCTCACTATGCCACATGCTCTAGGGATATAATCATCACAACAATAAATAGTACATGTTGGAGGGATACATTACTAACTGACAGACTTTCCTTGCTTTGGAACAGGCTTCCAACCTACATTAAGCTGAGTCCCTCACTGACACTCTTCCAGAGGAGCCCTGATGAGTGTATGTGAAACTGAACTTTCACACCATGGATCACTTCATCAGCTCTACTACACAGAGGCATAGGGAACTAACCCCAGGTGTGGCGATAGCTGTACACTCTGGCCACACTAATATATGCCTTCAGGCAGATAGCCTATTACTTACCTATGTACCTATATATATGTAGGGGGGACACAGTATAATAAGCCAAAGATGGATGTGCAGAGATGTGTGTAAGAGGGTAACCATGACAAGGAGCCATCCAGGACTGTCCCACCCAGAACACATCCCAATGGCACAAAAGGCATGAGGTGCACATCTCACCCACTGAACATAATAACCACCAGTATCTGTAAGCATTACAGTGTATGTAGTGCATGTGCCTGCTGTACAACATGACTGTACAATGAAGTACACATCTACAATCTGGAGACATGTACCTGTCACATAGGTTCATAGGTATGTAGAAGACTATCTTCACAAAGGCATATATTAGCCTAGGCAAGTTGTGCAGCTTTCACCACCCCATTGGTTAGTCTCCTAAGCCCTAGTTCTAATAGTTAGTACCCTAAGCCCCTATCTAGTGGGGCTGCTGACATGATCCCCGGAGTGAATTGTCTGTTTCCCATCCACTCATCAAGGTTCCTATTGAAGAGTGTCAGCGAGGGGTTCTGTCTTATGTACATTTGGACTCTGTTCCATAGTAAGGCAAGTCTTTGGGATGGTACTCTATCCCACCAGCATGTTGTATTCATTGTTGTGATGAGGTTCATATCCCTGGAATGTGTAGTGCGACTCAATTTTGTTTTCCTCAGATGGAGCATGTTCAACAGTTATGTGTTGGACATGGCTCTGTATGTTAGGCAGAGTTTGCCTCTGATTAGGCAGTAGGCAACAGAGAACAGATTCAGTTTTTACAGCTGTGTTGCATAACACAACTGTTTGAGGCCAGTAATCCTCTTGGTGCGGTACCTCTGTGGTCTCTCCAGCTGCTGGATATGCCTAGTCGAGTACATCCAAAATGGTGCATTGTACTCAATGATGGGTCTGATGACTTAAGAGTAGAGGGCTACCACTACCTCTTTTGGTCTTGATGCAAACCCTTTGTTGATTAGGTGGGCCACATAGGATTTCCTAACCACTTTTGCAACATGGTTGTCAAAGGAAAGATGACTATCTACTTGTGTCCCCAGATCCCTTATTACCTTGTCAGTTTTTAGGGAGTAACACCTATGTGGTAGCTTGTGGGTACCTTGTTTTTCCCAAAGGGGATTACTATGCATTCATTCACACTGAGCTTGAGGCCATGATTCTGACACCAGACATCTGTCTCATAGAGACCCTTCTGGAGAATATTTGTGTCATCCGGGGAATCTATTATGGCACACACTTTACATTTCCCAGCAAACTTAGTCAACCACAACCCTCCTGTGTTGGCATGTACTTCTGAGAAGTATATACCAAACAGGAGGGGCCCCAGGACTGAACCCTGGGGGACATCAGTTGTTACCAGTTTAGAGTCTGACATGTAGCCAGCAACTCTTAATTTGTGGGATCTATCTGTGAGCCAGTTTGCAATCCATCTTGTGTCGTATGGATTTATGCCCAGGTTGGTGAGTTCATCTATGATACCTGACTGGGGAATGGTGTCAAAAGCCATAGCGAGGTATAGGTTAGGTAGGCTGTGTGGAGCTCCTTTCAATCATCTGTAGCCTGGGTAATTGTCTCAAAGAAATCCACTCAGTTCAGGAGGCATGATCTGCCTTTGACGAAGCCAAACTGGGTGTCCTCCACTGTGTGAAGGTTCCCAATGTCTTTATTGTTGAGTTCCATTATGATTGGCTCCATTGCCTTGCAGATCAGACTCGTCAGGCTCATAGAACGGGAATGCCAAGGGTCTGTTGTAGCCCCACCCCTGTGGAGTGGGAAGAACATTGCTGTGCAACATTCTATGGGTACATATCCTGTAGAGAGGATGTAGAGAGAGGTGTAGGTATCCTTGATGAATATGGATACATCCCCACCTTATGTGTTATGATCCAGGTTCTGATGCCGGAAGGTATGGAATGAGTAGTATCCTGGTAGTGCCAGTGTGCTCTCTGGAGCCTTGAACTAGGTTTCTGTTACTGCACAGATATCAATATTCTCCATACTGAGGAGTGCCTCGAGTGTGTGTATTTGGAGGCTGAGACTTCTGGCACTGAGTAGCATTTAGCTCACTTTGTGGTTATTTGTGTTGGTTACGGGGGTTGGTATGTCCTTTGAGCCTTGCCTAAAAAAGGTAATATGGGGGCAGCAAGATCCTTGGCCAGTATTCAGAAGCATAGGGGTGACAGGTGCAAACCATCTCTAGCGAAGCAACAAGGCTTGTCTATCATGTCATCCCAGGCAGACAGAGACTGGATCCCCTTTGAATGACACCAGAAGCTCAGCCAATTGTTGAAGTTTATCATCTTTCTGTTATATTGCAGTATCATATAGGTGAAGGTAAGATGCTACTCAAGGTCAGGGTCATACCAGCCTGGGTTACATGATCATACAGCTACTATATATCTCTTGTCATGTTGTCCTGGGAGGTATGTCTCAGATCATTCACACTGACATGTACAAAGACCGCATCACATATGTACCTGTTCTAGAGTGATGTAAGTTCTTGTGTTATGTGGTGGATCATAGCACCTGACAGACAACTGATGGTAACCTTCCCCTTGTCCAGCCTAGTGAGTGGAACATCTGTGTGCCTGACTATGGAGTCACCTATTACTAGTGTGTTGGGTATGTTGTTTTGTCTTAGGGCCTGTTGTGAGGCACACTGCTTTGGTGTATTATGTGTTTTCTGGCGTGTGCTTGGAGGTGCATGTTGCTTGCTTGTCTGCTTAGGAGGACACTTTCTCTTTTTCAGATTAATATTTGTATGCTCCGAGTATGTTAATGTGTATTTATGTGTGCATTTTGCTGGTGCTTATATTGTAGGTCTATGTGAGACTGTTGGTGTTGTGCTTGTATGACCCTACTCCTCTTGACTGTATTTTTCAGTATTGGGTTGACAGAGCTTAGCCTCCAGTTTGACCCTGTGTGTGCCAGCATGTGGAGCATCAACCCATATATGATATGGTTATGGCCTATGGATACAATACACTCACAATACACCTAGTATGATACGCCTGCTGAGGTTAGCAAATGTGAAAAAAACCTTTGGGTAAACTGTCAGCGAGTAATATCTGTATTGCTTCCAACTCCATATTGCTTGCTGAAATGTAAAAATGTACTCAGTTTTGATTAAGAACCCAGCACTTGCCAACTGTGCATGTGTGTGTCTGTCACTCCCTGGGGAGAGAGCAACCTTTTTGGAGACTACTCACACCCCTTACAAGTGATATACTCATCTTTGTCAAGTCTGATGTCACCATCCTACAAATACACCTGTGGGTAGGTGCAATCCCAGTAATGTGTATAGCGTGTTGTATAAATGCATACTGCTGTAGCATCATAATGTAGTTAGGTAGGAGTATAAATCCCGCACTTGCCAACTGTATGTGTGTGTCTGTCTCTTCTTGGGGAGAGAGCAACCTTTTTGGAGACTACTCACACCCCTTAAAAGTGATATACTCATCTTTGTCAAGTCTGATGATGTCACCATCCTACAAATACACCTGTGGGAAGATGAAATCCCAGTAATGTGTATAGCGCGTCATGTAAATGGATACTGCTGTTGTATCATAATGTAGTTAGGTAGGAGTTTGAATCTTGCACTTGCCAACTGTGTGTGTGTCTGTCTTTCCTTGGGGATAGAGCAACATTTTTGGAGACTACTCACACCCCTTAAAAGTGATATACTCATCTTTGTCAAGTCTGATGATGTCACCATCCTACAAATATACCTGTGGGAAGGTGAAATCCCAGTAATGTGTATAGCGCATTGTGTGAATGCGTATTGCTGTAGTATCATAATGTAGTTAGACAGGAGTTTGAATCACTAACTGCGTGTGTGTTCCAGTTGTGTGACACAGTTTTGTCGGTTCCAGCTTCAGTACTGACAACCACTTTGACACCGATCCCTGTGTCAGTGCAGACCATGACCACGGCACCGATGACTTCTTCGGTGCAGACACCCGTAGTCCAGTCTCTCTTGGCACCATTGTTCTCGGTGCGGACTGGTGAGATGAGCACCGGAATTGCCTCTTCTGTGGACAGGCCTGTTTCTCCCTCAGTCTCCATAAGGTCCAATAGAAGCCTTTCCGAACATGATGTGTTGCATCTTGTGGATCAGGTGCTCTTGGCCAGAGGTATCCCACACCCTAGGAACGATCCTTCCTTGGGAGGTGATCACCCGTCTCCAAAGACCCCTTCTTATTCTCCTCCTTCATTGCCTTTGATGTCCATGGATATAGCACAGTCTTCCCCTTCTGCGGTTCCCTTTATGAATCTCACTAAAGAATCACAGTTGCCTTCATGGCAGGAATGTTTTGCTATGACCCAGGATGTCAGTTGTGACATGCATAGTTTGCTGCTTCTCAGCCATCCAGGGACTCCAGGCCGGCAGGCTGAGCCACTTAGGGGAGTGGTGACCCCTGTCTTAGACATTCACTCCTCTTCAGGTGGACCAGCCTTCCAACTGATGGAGAAGGTTTTTTCTGCTGCTGGCAATACTGGACTGTCTATCCCTCCGCCCTCCTCTGGTATACTGGTTTCACAAGTCACACCGAGTGGACACCGGGTGCAAGGGTCTCAGGACATATTCCCACAGGAAACCCTTTTTCTGCTGTCTTCCCCAGATTCTCCTGCTGAGGAAGTCCACCAGAAACATTCGTGTAAGAGGAAGCACATGGACCCTACAGAGGAGTCCCTCACTGAAGACAGATTTTGATGAGGGGAAAGGATCCCCTCGGTCACCCTCTCAGGTATCCTTTGGATATATCCTCAAAATCCTGAAAAGAGAAGTGACTGGCAGTCCTCTAATCTGACCTCTGAGGAATCTATGCTCCTGCAGGCCTTTTGCGCCCAGCCCCCTACCTCCTGGGTTACTCCACCTGCCGATGAACTTGTCCGGCTTATCATGCAGCATGCTTGGAAGGCTCCTGACACCGTTGAAGTTATTCCCCCAGAGGTCAGATAAGATTTTTTCCCCTCCTGCTACGGATCCCCATTGGTCAAAAGGTCTTCCTGTGGATGCTTTGGTGGTGACGGCTGCAACAAAAAAGGATCTGGCAGAAGAAGAAAGCCAGACTGTCCATCCACCTAACAAAGAGTCCCAGGCCCCAGACAGGATAGGGAAGTGCACCTTTGCATCAGCAACCTTTACTATCAGGTCCCTGAATTATATGGCACATTTTACCAGGCTTCAACAGGATCTGATTTCTGAGCTCTTTGAAACATTGGCTGTGGCCATGTCTGATGAGGTCCGTGACAAAGTGGCCTCTCAGCTAGCCACCATTGAGTCAATATCTAACTTCTCTATGTTATTTTATTTATTTATTTATTTTATTTAAATTTGTTGACCGGGAGTATCCGACTGGACGTGGGTCCATTTTCAGCGGAGGCCTGGGGAGAAAAGCTCCACAGTAAAATAAACAGACAGTAGTTACATTGGATTACATAGAGATTGACAATTTAACATAGAAATTACTTACAACATATTTACAGATGAAGAACATAGTACATCAGTAGACAACTAGAATCTTTATCTGTGAAGTACATAACAGGCATTAACAAATGTAACAATGAGAAGTTCCTGCTGTATAATAAGTACTAGGCTTATGAGCATCTGAGCTTGCTATCATCAAGGTAGTTAGTGGAGGTGAAAGAAAGGTAGTAGTTGGATGGGGTGGATGATATTAGAGTGGGAGTTGCAAGGGCATAGCCAGCATGTTTTAGGTGCGCTTTTAATAAAGTTTTGAAGTTGGTGCATGATGGTATGGAGGTAATTGTGGGTGGGAGTGAGTTCCATAATTTGGCTATGGTGCAAGAGAATAGTGCTTCACCAGCAGAGTTATTGGCTTTAGTGATCTGCAAGTGATTTTTGTTGCTGGATCTTAGTGGTCTGGTGGTGCGATAGGGTTGGAGTAGATTCTGGAGGGATGGGGCATTTAGTGGATGGTTTACTAGTTTGTGGACGAGTGAGAGTTGATACCACTGAAGGAGGTGAGGGAGTTCAAGCCAGCCCAGTTCAGCAAGTGAGAGACAGTGGTGACTACGGTAGGATGCCCCTGTGGCGAATTTGGCAAATTTGTTGTAGCAGGTCTCTAGCTTGTTTAGATCACATTGCCTTAGGTTGGTATATACTGGAGAGGCATAAAGTAGGGTGGAGATAAGGTGGGAATTTGCTATTGAAATCTTTGCTGCTTTGGTGAGAAATTGTTTATTTCTGTATAATGCTCCTAGTTTTTTGTGGACTTTTTATGGTCATGGATATGTGAATGTCAAATTTTAGTTTATTGTCTATTTCCACTCCTAGCAATTTGGTGTGTTCAGTTGGGTATATAGTGGTGTTGTCTTTTGCTGTGATGTTAAAGTGAGAGTTGTTTTGAGTATGTTTGGTGGGTTGGAAGATGAGTAGTTTAGTTTTGTTTGGGTTGAGTATTAATTGGGCATAGGATAACCATGTTTCAACAAAGGAAAAGGTTTCCTATGTGACTTTTTGCAGTTTGGGTAGGGACTGGGCTGAGCAGATGATGGTTGAGTCATCTGCGTATTGGATGAGTGTGCCATGTTTGGTGGCAGAGGCTAGATTATTGGTGTAAACAGAGAAAAGTAGGGGTCCAAGGATGGATCCTTGGGGAACCCCTATGGAGACAGGTAGTTGGGGAGATATGTCATTCTGCCATACAACGGATTGTTGGTGGTCAGACAGGTAACTCTGAAACCAGTTGGTGACTGATTGTGAGAAGGATAGGTTATTGAGGACAGAGATAAGTTGTTTGTGTGGGACCATGTCAAATGCTTTAGATAGGTCTAGGAAAGTAGCAGAGGAGAGATAGCCATTGTTTTTATGCTGAAGGATAGTGTTAGTAAAGGAGAGTAAGGCAGTGGTGGTGCTATGGTTTGGTCGGAAACCATGCTGAGTACTGGAAAGGAGGTTGTTAGTAAGGAGGTAGTGTGAGACCTGAGAGTGTATGCATCTCTCTAGTATTTTGGAGAGTGGAGAGAGAATAGCTATGGGGTGGTAATTGGTTAGCTCTGCAGAGGGTCCGCCTTTGTGGAGGGGAATTATATGTGAGACTTTCCACAATGTGGGAACATAACTTTCTGACAGAGATCGGTCAATCAAGATGGATACTGGGTAGGCCAGAGCATCAGCTGCGATTTGTAGGTATTCACTTGGGAGGGTGTCTGCTGCTAATTTGGTGGGTTTAAGTTTAGTTAAAAGTTTTTTTATGTTGGAGGTAGGTACAGGAGAAAAAGAGAAGGCAGTGGGGAGATTACTAGTTGAAGGTGTGGGTTGGAGGGGGGGGGTTGTGTTGTTTAGCTAGTGATAGTATGGTTTGGGTGAAGTGTGTGTTGAATGAGGTAGCAATATTTTCTGAGGAGTGAGGGATGTTAGGAGGAGGGGTACTGACTTTACCTGGGTGGAGGATGGAGTTTACGGAGGACCAGAATTGTTTGGGGCTGTGTTGTGAGGAGTCTAGGGCAGACTGGTAGTATTGGAATTTGTCCCGTTTTATTAGCTTTTTGACTCTATTGCGTAGTTCTAGGAATTTTTGTCTAGCTGTGGGGGTTTTGGTTTTGCGCCAGTGCTCCCAGGCTTTATCCCTGTTTTTCATTTCTGACTTAGTGGTTTTCTGTAGCCATGGGGAGGGTTGTGCTTTGGTTCTGGAAAACCTTATGGGGGCATGGTAATTAAGGATGTTCAGGAAGGTAGTATTAAAAAATTCAACTCCGTCATCTAGACTGAGGTACTTTAGAGCATGCCAGTTACATTCTTTGAGGGATGAGATGAATGTGAGTGGGTTAAAGTTTATTTTTTTACGTATTTGATGATAGATGACAGGTTTAGCTTGGTACAGGTATTTTCTGAGTAGGAATGTTGGGGAGTGATCACTGAGGCTATCTGATAAGCAGCCTGTTATATATGACTGGGGTTCTTACTGACTAGTATCCAATCCAGGGTAGTGTGCTTGCTGGAGTTTTATTTATCCTTGTTGGTGACTGGACTAGTTGGGTGAAGCCATGAAGGTGTACATGATGGGTTGGATTGTTGCCAGAACAGGATTGCCAGTCAATATTGAAATCACCTAAGATGATAGTTTCTTGGGGGAGATGGTGGGTAGACCAGCTGAGGAGGTTTTCTAGTGGAGGGATGTTTTGGCCAGGTGGGAAGTAGCATCCAATTATGTTGATGGTTTTGTTTTGGTTGATTTTGAGGTTGGTATATATTATTTCTTCATTGCCTATTTGTGGAGCTGATGATTTTAAGATCTGGATGTTTAGATGCTGTTTAAATATTATAGCTTTGTGACTGATATCTCATGCATTAGAAGGAGCAGCTAGAGCAGTGAGTTCAGCTGCGATCTTGAGACGACATGCCTGGATGCGCTTGTGAAATTCCACAGAACCCTTTAAGGCTTCCTTTCTTAATGCTCTCATTGAGGCCTCCTCATTGTTTGGACCCAAAGTTAAAAGCACACTGGCCAGATGTGAACAGGACGGTAAGACCCTTTCTGCCGTAGGTGTCCGCTATTCTTCCCCTCAACGTGCTTTCTCCCGAAACCAAAAGAGTGGGAGATATGGTTCCGGAAATCTCAGGGTCCTTTTCGTGACACACAGGCTAAGTTCTCCCCTAGAGGCAGAGGGGGAAACTCACAGAGAAGATGCTCCTTTCAGGGCAGAGGGGGTCCACATAACCAGGGTTCCCAGGATTCCTTCTCTGGCCAATCCTACCAGCACTCCTGAAGAGTGGTCCAACTCCTTTCCTCTGGAGGTAGTTGGGGAACGTTTATCCTTGTACCCTTCTGCCTGGCTAACCATCACCACCAATTCTTGGGTACAAAGGATTATAACCAGAGGTTATCATATCCCCTTTGATCTTTGTCCTGCCCCTTCAAAAACCTTCCTGACGTTCCACCCAGTCAAAGGGAAGAAGCAGTACTAGAAATAGAAATGCTGCTAAGAAAGAGAGTCATCCAAATAGTCCCTCCAGACCAGATAGGATCCGGATTCTACTCAAGACTATTTTTGATGCCAAAGAAAACTGGGAACTGGAGACCAATTATGGATCTCAGTGTATTGAACAAACTTGTGAAAGTACAAAAATTCCAGATGGTCGCAATACAGTCTATCCTTCCCCTTTTGGAAAAAGATGATTGGATGTACTCAATAGATCTTCAAGATGCGTACTACCACATAAAAGTGGACAGGCCATCAAGAAGATTTCTGGGCTTCCGTGCGGGAGCCAGTCACTACCAGTTCAGAGTACTGCCCTTTGGACTCTCTACAGCCCCCAGAGTACTGACAAAGTGCATGGCAGTTGTCACAGCTCACTTGCGACTTCAAGGATTCCAGGTGTTTCCATACCTAGATGACTGGCTCATTTCCACCCCCACCAGACATCTACTGGAAGAAGCCCTGGCATACTTTCCCCTCGCTGCACAAAGGCTAGGCATAACCATAAACTGGCAAAAAGCCAATCTCACCCCATCATAGCCGAAAGAATTCATAGGGGTTATCTTGGATATGGAGAACTGCAACTGGAAGTTTAGTTAATGTTTTTTCTTCAGTCGCAAGTAACGTCAATATTAATGGCACAGACCTTCATATAGACTTCTATGTGGACTCTCATTCAGCCACCAATGAGAGAGTTTTATTAACCGTTGAAAATATGAGTTCACCTTCATATGGTGGCAGTATGATTTGGTCAATGATTGTAGGAAGTAATGTTCCTGTCTCATAACAAGGAATTTTGTCTGAATTCATACCGCGTTTGAATCTATGCAATAAATATTCAGAAAGGATTGTTAATGCTGGGACTGTGGACAATTTTGATAACATTCAAAATGTAAGTATTAATCAATCAATTAATGTTGTTAATAGTCTTGTGGATAATTGTTTAAAGTTGAGTGTATACGACAATGACAACTTGTTTATGTTTAATAGTTATTTAGAAGATAGTTTAGATACTAATAAGTATACTGGTTCTAATATACATAATGTTTATCACACTGGTGGTTCATAAACATCTGACAGTAATTATAGTGAAGTTTCTAATTGTTATGATAATAATAAAATAAGTTTGTTAGTAGAATTACTAGTTAATTAAATGGAAGGGGCATCTAAATTCAATGTATTGAGTAACCCAAAAGTGATTTGTAATACTTAAGATGACTTTAAAGTATATAACTACACCAAATATGATTTTGACATTGAATATGCAAATTTATTATCTAAAGGTTTCACATTTGTTCCTTGTTGGAAAGGCAATATTACTGAAATGTTAATTGACCTTAAAATTTTCACTAGGAAAATGAATCTAATAATGTGGTTTCCTGATAATATAGTTGATAAACAGGGTAATGTTTTGAAAAAAAACCTAGTCAATTTAGCCCTCCAATGAATCAGACTGTAGCCTTATTTGAAAAGGCATGTGAAATGCACATCAGGGAACACATGAATAGATTTTATAAAAGTGGGTATTCTAATTTAACTGATGATGAAGTTGATTTATTGAATACATTAGTGAAAAATAAAGATATACGGCTTATGAAACCCGATAATGGAAATGGCATAGTAATAATTGAGAGGATGGATTACAATAACGCCATGATGAATATGTTGATGGGTAACAGTTAGACAGAGAGTAGTATCAATGAAATTAATATTAGTCAGCAAAAAATAGATTTGCTTTTAGATGATATGTTGTCCGTGATGGACAGCTTAATGAAATAGAATATGAATTTTTAAAAAATCCTTTTCCAGTAGTTAGTAGTATTTTTGGTATTCCAAAACTACATAAAGGCTTTAATAATATTCAACTTAGACCTATAGTTGACGGGAAAAGAAGTAAGAGAAATGTTATTAGTCATTTTTTAGATCAACATATGCAAAAGGGTTTAAAAGTATTTGAATATATAACAAAAGATTCATGGAGCGTTTTGGACAAAATAAGAGGGTTAAGTATTAATGATGATACCATGTTCCTAACCATTGATGTATGTAATTTATTCACTGTTATTCCCCATGATATAAGTCTGAGTTGGATAGAAACTCAATTAATTAAAACTAAGTTGTTTGATCAAGACCAAGTGAATGTTTTTATAACACTTATGGAAGTTGTATTACAAAATAATTATATTTATTTTGATGGGCATTTTTTAAACAGATAACAGGAGTAGCTGTGGGGGCAGCATGTGGCCCCACATATGCAAATTATATAATGTCTAACGGGAACAGGAATTTGTTTTTACATCCATTTATTATAATTATATTACACAATACATACGCTATTTGGATGATATCTTTATTATATGGGAAGGTAGTTGTGAAACACTTGATGCGTTCATTAATTATATTAATAATACTGTTATTTTTTTAAAATTTACATACAATTTTAGTAAGGATAGTATTTCATATTTGGATGTAAATTTAACTATCGATAGGGTCAATAATTGTTTTAAATCTGATATATTTAGGAAAAGTACATTTTCTAATTCGTATCTGGATTTTTATAGTGGGCACCCATACCATCAAAAAAGAGCCATTATTAAAGGGCAAATGGTAACACCAGCTAGAATGGTGAGTGATAGTGATGCATTTATACAGGAATTAGATTTTATGATCACTATGTTTAAGAAAAGGGGTTACCCAGATGAATTGTGTAATAACATCAAGAAAGAAGTTGTACATAAAAAGACGACAAGGTTATATCAGGCTATACTTAATATGAATCAAGGTAATAATGGAAAAAAGGATGAAAATATGTGTAAATTTAATCATACTGAGAATTTAATTTTTGTGATGACATACAATCAAGATGTGGAATGGTTTATGGCGATGGTTGAGAAAAATTGGGGTTTCTTGATATTAGACAAATATGTGAATACAAAAATGGGGGGGGGGTCCCCAAGTTTGTTTTTCGTAAAGATCAATCTTTTAAACAAATTTTACAGAGAGAGTCAGAGTTAAAAGTAGACCTAGTAGGAAGAGAATTTGGCAATTTTAAATGTGGAAGGTGTACATGTAAGTTTATTATGGTTACTAAGGATTGTATAAGAGTTAACCATATAATGGTCCACCTTTCAGGACATTTTAATTGTTATACACAAAATGTGGTCTATATTGCACAATGTCAAAAATGTCCCACTTTTTATGTGGGAAAAACATCCAGATATTTTAGAGAGAGAATTAGGGAGGCTGTACTGGATATAAAACATGGTAAAGCCACTAATGCGTTGGCTAGACATATTTTAGCTAATGTAGACCATGAATTTAAATTTTGCATAATTCAGCAGGTCAAAAAAGACTTACAGGTTAAGGTATTAGATATTCACCTTGATGTATGTGAACTGAAGCGGCAGTTAAGGTTAAATGCCCTAATTAGTCCGGGCATCAACGAAAATATTAGTATAGCCCCTATTTTAAAGTTAAGGCATAGGTTCATAGGTTGGTACTAGGCTATCAGCCCTAGGGCCTATACAAGCCTAGCCATAACAATTCCCTGGCTATTTCTTCCCACACTATTTACTTCCCTGGACCCCTGCATATTTTAGGATGAATTTATTATGTATATTTATGTATTGTTCACTAATTTATATATATATAAAAATTAAAAAAAAAATTTATAAGGATTTTTTTATCAAATTTTAAGTGTATGTAATGCTTTAGGACAATTTATTCAGATGCTTGATGCAATTAACAACGGGTCAAAGTAGTGTAATTGTAATATATATTTTTATATCTTACATATTGTGGATTTATTTCATCAGTGTATATAATTTAGGGTTTCCACCTTTCATTTAATGTGATGCAATGTGGCTCCTTTAAGTTTGATTTTAATGAAATTAGTAGAAGGCTTGTAATGAAGTCATTTTAACTTAATTGTTTCAATGAAGTTATTATTGAATAATGACATTAATTAGTGATATAAGAGTTGGTTATTTAAATGTGAAGTTGATTTTGCTCATTGTTCTGAAGAAGTCCTTTTTGAAAGGATGAAACCTGGGTTAACATGTGCATTTGTGTTTTCTGGTTGCTGCTAAAAAACTGTCTGGTTGACTTCTATTTTCCTTGACAGTATTGCGAGCTTGGAATATGTCCGGCTCGGTTCCGAGGTCGGAACCGATACCCATGCGTAATGACTGAATGAGGATCAACAATAAAGATGGAATGTTATGGTAAGACATAACTTCTTTTTCCTGCTAGAATGGCTGCTTCTCTTATCACAGTCATGTAATGTAATCCCACAACAACTGTTGGTCAACATCCACAGAATAAGTTGTGTAGTATGGTATTCCTAATTTTCCTTTACATTCACTCATTCTGATGCATGATATAATTATTTAAGCACCAACTTAATGTATATCTACTGTGGCTATGTGGTACTTTATGTTGTGTAGTGTGCGCAAGGTCTGGGGTTCGAGACTTACAGAGGTGTTTTATTTTGTTCATGAGCAGAACAAGGGCCCTCATATACAGAGTGACTAAGGCACTTTTAAGCAGTTGTGAGTGGGCTTGTGTGGGTTTGCGCAATGCCTCGTATAGCTTAGCCAAGCGCAAACAAGCACAGACCTGCTCACTACTGCTTAATAGTGCTTACTCCCACTCACCCCCATGCTAATTACTTTGAAAGAAAAGAAAAATGGGGAGATAGGAAAGTGGTGAAAAAGGGGCACAAAGAGGGAAAGACAGTATGGAAAATATCTCGGGATGTGCAGGGAGGGTGTAGGGAAGGTCCATAGATGCCCATTTCTTCAACAGCAGCAGCTGTGCATATGCCATACATTTGGAGGTTGATATGAACCCTTCAACCCCTGAGAGAGGGGTGAGGACAACAAAGTATGTAGTAATGCCAATTAAACAACATTTCATGTGTCCAGTGGACATGTGTGCAAAATGGGCAGCTATGTATGGGGCGTAATTTTTTTTTTGGGAACAGATTGCCCTTTTTATTTTCAGGTGAGAGTGGAATGTGGGGTAGGGAAAGTAGGCATATTTGGGGAGGTAGGTTGGGGACGTAATCAGACAAGGCAAAAAAGATGCATACAGAGGTGGTATATGACACATGTGGTGGGTGAACACCTTTGACGGGGAGGGATGTTTGGAAATTGTAAACCCATGAGGTCCCAGATGGAAACAGTGGGACTGAGGTCCCCACCCATGGGCAGTCACCACTGCACCTTCACGGCCCACAAGGTGGCTGTGCTGGGGGCTGTGTAGGAGGGGCAGGCTGACCAGTGAGTTGCACCACTCGGGCCTCAAACTGTCATAGAGGTTCTGCAACGGAACATTCAATCTCTCTATGCATCACAGCCCGGACCGTATGAAGGGTGATAGGTGCCTCTCTGCCAACGCTTGCACGGGGGGAGGGCCGAGTCCCAGCCCCTGCAGTGCTTCCATCCAAAGGTTGCACAGGGCCAACAGAGGAGGAGGTCTCAGGCTGGGCACCAGATCTGCTGGTGCCAGGCGCCATGGCCAGCTGAGGTGGGACAGGTGGGTCTGCTGGGACCGGCCTTCCCATATGAACTATGTTTTGGAGAGTTTAATAAAGATATGGGTTAGTAACAGTCAACAGCATTCCTAATTAGTTATAACAGCATGCAGAAGTATTCCCATTAACCCAACACACCAGATTTTCAACAGCTGAAAAGCAAGCATAACACATGCATATATAGAACAATAGTGGACATTACAAAAGCATGCAGGCTTAATTGATGGCAACAGGACACCAATATTGTGGTATTTTAACAGGGCACATACATAGAAATAAATGCAAATATTTATAAACCAACAGGACATATGTCCCAACAAATGTTTTGAGATTAGACATACCGATTAAGGTGTGGAATTGCATTTTTTATGCACATACAGTAGGGTGGAAAAAGATAGCTCAATTAACAGCTTATATATCCTTCTAGTTTTCACTACATTCCTATTAACTGCAGTTATATGTCCCTTACATGTATTATTACACTACCCAATATCCTTATATTGTGCAGATGGATTTTGCTAGATCATTATTTACGTGAGCTGTATCTTACATACAAACTGTCCAGGATGCAGATGTTACTGCTACATATTTTGAGAGTTGCTCACACCCACTACTGCTAAGATGGTACACTGACAGCTCTACTTTCATATCATTATCTAGATATGTTCAGGTGAAAGTATCAGTTATATGTTAACAGCTCCCTACATTTCTGGCAGCACACTGACATTACTGGGGAACACATTACCAAGCTACTCATGTGCCAGAGTAACCTGTACATGCTGGGCATGAACCAACAGTTGAGGGCTGTAAATATGCATAAAAGCTACTGGCACTCCCTTCTTCCACGCTATATGGGCCTACCCAAGTGTGGGTTGACACTGCTTAATACAACACTACTATTTATAGAATGCAACAGTACAACAACATATCAAAGAAAATGACACAGACGCACTCCAGGAATTATACATTTATTAAAGGATTATTACACCTTTATTTATTGGGTTAAAACACTTTTTGAAGGCTCTCTCATTTATTTTATATAACAGTACATGCAGAATAATTACTAACCTGCCTCATGACGCAGCCTTTGCAGCCTATCTTCATGGGCTTGCAGATTCATAGCCCGGTCACCTGCAGCTGTGAAGTAAATGCAGTGATATTGAGACATACCTATCCATAGTATAGACAAGCATGGCAATTCTTAACTACTTAATACAATGGCTACTTACTCAGTACTGGAGCATTAGGCATCCTACGGGATTCCTGGATCCACCAGTCCAGTTCATCCCCCCTACACCGCTTCAGGTCAGAATAATGGTGCCTGACCTGCTCACCAGTCCGAGGAACACCAGTGGCACTGGTGAGATCATGGACAAGACTGTTCCAGGCCTCTGTTTTATGTTGGGTACCCTGGTACTAGCCCTGCAGGAGTCTTTTCTCATGTTTGTGGATGAGGAGCCAAACCATAATTTTGGACTCCTGGATGTCCCATTGTTGTGCTCTAAACCGAGTGCTCTCACCTACACCAGCCATGCTGACTGCAGAAGGAAGCTACAACCAGTTATAGCAAGTACTCCCACCTGTGGAGATTAAATATGCCTCATTTATTTGTGATTGGCCCGTTTTGGAAAAGCTCAGCTGTGGGCATGCCTGCTTAGCTAATGTTGGCAATGTTTAAAATCCCTTAGATAGATATGTCTCTGTTGAAAGTGCATGTTTGTGAAATGCTGTCATGGCTTAGTGGTTAAGTACTGTGACTATAGGACACAGTATCCTGAGTTTGAGCACAGTCACTGCTTTTTATTTTCCAACTGGGCAGAACTGACTGGTTAAGGAAAAGTAAAGCAGGTGTGAGCGTGTTTATCCGACTTTGCCCGAATTTGCCTGATGTTGCGCTGGTTAGTGCAGAGTTGCACGAAGGTAATCAGCAGTAACGTGCGGTGAACCTGTGTTACTCCTCCTTAGCATTGCGCAGCTACTCGCAAATGCATTTAAATATGCTCAATACTGGTAACATGTGGTTAGCAGTGCTTTATATTGCTTAAAATAAGGTACTCATGCCTCAGAATGCATAATCATTTCACCTTCATATATATAATTCATGCACTACAAAATTTAACATTTCAATGCTTTTTACAAAACATATACATTAAAAAAGTCAGGAAATGTTTTTGTATATGGATTTCCCACAGAAAATGGAATGTGCAGTACTGGGACTCAAACAGGGAATGCCTGCTTTTTGTGCGAAAGCTCTAACCGCTATGCTATTGCTATGTTGCTTCATTTGCATATATTTTTCTTGTTATCCTCTTCTGGTGTCTAAGCTGCTGTAACTGTAGCTAAGCAATGGGCAAACCCTGGCAAACCTGTGCAACTACGCGCAGCTATATCGGAAGATAAAAAAATATATATTTTTATTTTTTATTCTGTTAGTTGTTGAACATATGGGGGAGTGTAGTGTTACATTGTACAAATATGAGCGCACTCGCTCATTTAAATGTGAAGTTATGGCATTTCTTCATTGCAGGGGCATGGATATTTGGACTGCTCTGCAGTCCGACATGCCCCCTAAACTCGTCCACGATCTGTGTAGGCTTTGGAGTTGAGGCAGAGTGCCTTCATTAATATGCATGGTGCACTGCCATCATAATCTTACACTGGCACTTCCGTGCAAGACTAATCTAGTCTTACATGGAAGATTAGTAAATCCGGGGGTTCTTCTATTCCCATTTATGTGTCAAAACACTGGAATGAAATCCCCACACAGTTAAAACAGATAGAAAACTTAAATAGTTTCAACACTTTGCTTAAACAACAGCTATGCCAAAGATGGCTCTGTTCTTCCTGTTCATCTGGCTAGCTTTACTCAGATTACTTTTCTCCAACTTTTACAGCCACTTTGCTTCCCAAACGTTTTGTACATTATCACTCCTCCTCATACTGGACTTATTTCCTAAATTCTCCTCTTTCTCTCACAGCCCACCACTAATTCCAATTCCTTCTCTGTCCATTTATCCTCCTGCTCATTTCCATATTTTCTCTTCTTATATCTCTCTTACCATCAGTTTTTAAGCTACATTACTACTTGTCTGTCTGTAAATTATTACTAACCTCAAAAATACCCTAGTTGATTATTTCCCTGTAACCATCAAGAAGTAAATACATTAACTATTATTGTAGTTTATGTTTCTATTTAATAATTAACCAATTTATAATACATTTTCCCTCTTGTTTTTTTTCTCTTTTTCTGTGTTAAAATATTGTGTTTCTGTAAGAAATATTTAAAAATCATGTAAATAAGCTCATATACAGATGATTTACCTGAGATTATAAATGTGTATTAAATGTAACTTAAATGTCAACTTTCTCTCTGGGCCTCCACTGAAAATGGGTTTTACCCAGTTGGACTTTTCCCAGTCAACAAAGACTGAATAATAATAATAATAATAATAATAATAATAATAATAATAATAATAATGTTGATTGCACCATCGTATCCCTTCTTGCTTCCAATAACAACCACTTGAAAGCATTATATTGCACAGAGTATGACAGATTAATAATGAGGAAATAAGTAAGAGTAACATACCACACAGATGGTCCCACATGTCAAAGGAAAATAGTGTTGCTATTCATCCCTCCATTTGACTCTCTCTCTCTCTCTCTCTCTCTCTCTCTCTCTCTCCCTCTGTGTTCACTCCTTCTACTCCAGTAAGTTGTCACTGTCTTTCAGTTGTCTGGATTAATGTATGTGGAATAAGATTTCCTTTGTGGTATGATGAAATAATGCTCAGGTCTAGAGGGTTCTAGTCCAGGCATTAGGGAGGTGCTGCTGACTGTTTTTAGTGCACTATTTTATGTGTAGCTGTTGCCTATGTATTGTCATGAGCCTACATTATCCTGCTTCTGCCATAAGCTTCTTTGTCCTTGCCCCTCTCTCACCCTGTCTTTGTATCTTCTCCCCTCGGTGTCAGTAATTTTCTTCCTCTGCATTTGCACAATGTCTGGCATTGAGCACCAAGTGCAACTGAGGCTAAATAGAAGTATACAGCTTATGGCAAAATCCTGTGAGTTTTGGCTTTCAACTTCATTACTGTGGTGGCCTTCATGCAACAGTGTTTAACTATTCATAGTAAGGCTAATCTTCTGAAGAGTACATACAGATGTCATGAGGATACTGGCAAGTAATGCATTCATTCTTTTTTTCTGTCACATAGGAAATGTGTAAAGTAGGAGTTTTTGATGCATTGCCTTTAGATAATTATTATTATTTATTATTCATTTACATTTGTTAAACGGGTAATGACTGCCTGGGTTGGAAACCCCTTTTCAGTGGAGACCCAGGGAAAAAATCTCCAGTACAGTACAAATTAGTTAAAGTACAAGCAGTTAAAAAAAAAACAAATATAACAAAAAAATGCATGTTACAAGTTCACACAGGAATACAAGGTAATTGCAAACTATTACATAGTTTGCAAAAATAAGTGAGGTATATACATTATGAAGTAATACAAAGGTATACAACATCCAAAAGAAATGATAAGTATGCAAGACATGCAAGAGACGAGCAGTAAGAGGAATAAACTAACCAGGAGCAATACAGGGACAAAGCCAGTTAGTATTTAGATAGTCTTTCATGATAGTTTTAAATGTGGACAGGTTGCAATTTTTCAGGGTGTACAGCGGAAGATTATTTCAGTCCTTGGTTATTTTATAGGTGTAGAGGGAGTTGCCATGATAATTGTGAGACTGGGTCACTTTTAGCATTAATTTGTTAGATGGCCTAAGAAACCTACAGTTAGTGTTAAGCTGGAGCAGGTTTGAAAAAGCTGGGCGGTCAGTGGGGTTGTCACTGATTTTATGGGAAAGTGAAAGTTGCTTTAGTGTTAAAAGGTTGGGAAGTTCCAGCCAGTTGAGTTGTCAGAAAACTGTGCAGTGGTGTGTTTTATAAGGTTGATTGGCGGCAAACTTAGTTATTTTCTTATAGCAGGATTCTAGTTTATTAAGGTCAGCTTTGGTTAGATTGGTAAAGATCTGAGAGCAGTAGAGGAGGGTGGATAGCAAGTGAGTTCTTACAGTTGGAAGTGTAGCTTGTTGTGTAAGGTAAGGTTTAACCCTGTAGACAGCTCCAAGTTTGGAGTGGACTTTTTTGATTGTAAGGCAGATGTGTTTATCAAATTTTAGTGTATTGTCCCTGGTAATTCCAAGCAGATTGGTATGATTGGTGGGTTCAATTATTGTGCCATTGAAGAAGTGTATACGGAGGGGTGGTTTGCTGAGTTTGGATGATTTTTTAGAAGAAAATTATGAGCTTGGTTTTATTTGGGTTAAGGATGAGTTGATGGTTGGTTAGGTAATTTTCAATATCCTGGAAAGATGTTTGCATTTTGTGTTGAAGTTCTTAAGGGGAGTGGGCTGAGCAGATAAGAGAGGAATCGTCAGCCTATTGGATGATGGTGGTATGTTGTGTAGCAATATTGAGGTTATTGGTAAATATGACAAAGAGTAGGGGCCCGATTATGGAGCCTTGGGGTACCCTCATGGTGACCAGTAATAGTGGGGAGAGGTTGATTGCACATTTAGTAGTCTGTTGATGGTTAGATAGATAACTGTGGAACCATGTTAGGGGTGAGGTAGTGAGATTATAAGTGGCAAGTTTGTTGAGTAGTAGCTGGTGGGATACTGTGTGAAAAGCTTTTGACATGTCTAGGAAAATAGCTGAGACTAGATTTCCATCATTTCTGCAGCAGCAAATGGTATCAGTAAAGGTTATGAGGGCTGTGTTTGTACTATGTTTAGACCTGAAACCATGCTGGGAGTTGGACAGTAGGTTGTTAGTAATGAGGTGATTTATGAGTCGTTGATGAATACATTTCTCTAGGATTTTTGCTATGGGAGAGAGGATAGCAATGGGTTAGCAGTTTGTAATATCTCTAGATGGGCCAACCTTATGTAGTGGTATGATATGAGAAATTTTCCATAGGTTGGGTGCATACTGTTCTGAGACAGAGCAAGTTATTAGTATGAATATGGGGTAGGCGATGGATAGAGCAGCTAGTTTCAGGTACTCATTGGGAAACTGGTCGGCAGCCAGACAGCATGGATTTGGTTTACATAGAAGTTTTTTTTTTTTTTATGTAGGTAGTTTGAATGGGTTTAAAGGAGAAAAAGCTGGAGTCATCAGAGGTTGGGGAGGGGACAGTGAGTGGTAGGTTTATTTTTCTGTCTAAGAGAGAAGTGATAGAGTAGATGAAGTGAGAGTTGAACTGTGAGGCTAAGGGGTCAATGGTATTAATAGTGAAGGGAGCAGGGGTGGAGGATTTGCCAGGGTTACGGAGGTGATTGATGTAATGCCAGAACTTTTGTGGGTTGTGCTAGTATTTTTGTTGGCAGGTAAGAAAGTATTTCTTTTATCACTTATAACTCTTTTCTTAGCTTGGTTTCTAAGTTGCTGACAAAGGGTGAAATCACTTGTGTTTTTGGTTGTATGGTAAAGTGACCAGGCTCTATCCCTTTGTTTCACTATTTGTTTAGTTTCATTAGATAGCCATGGGAGCTGTATAGCTTTTTGGTGAATTTTTCTGAATGGGGCAAGGTTATTTAATATTTCAAGGAATTTGTTATTGAAGTATTCTACAACAAGATTTATTTATTATTTATTTATTTTATTTTACATTTGGGATAGGGATCCTGGATACATGTCCATTTTTCATTCGGAGGCCCGGGGAGAAAAGCTCCACATTGACAGTACTTCATTTATATTAATACAGGTTACATATATATTCAATTGATTATAATACACAGATCTAGTTGCAGGTTTTTTAATGGGGACCAATCACAGCGTTGTAGTAGTATATTGAAGGTGTCAGGTGAGAAATTATTTTTGCTGCAGGAGTATTTGTGTGGGATACAGGATTGGATATGTATTCTTTTCCTGACCAGAAATGTAGGGGCATGGTCACTTGGTATCATTGGTAGACACACCACAACCATCATGAACCTCTACACACCTCAAAAAATGTGAAAGCACAGTCCACTGCTCGGCACAATAAAGGGATATCCTCCACAAACCACGCTTCAACAGAAATGTGTAAACTAAGTGTGGTTTAATGTAAAACGAACACCAACAGCAACCAGTGCATTTATTTTTTGTACTGGTTGCTGTTGGTGTTCGTTTTACATTAAACCACACATAGTTTACACATTTCTGTCGAAGCGTGGTTTGTGGAGGATATCCCTTTATTGTGCCGAGCAGTGGACTGTGCTTTCACGTTTTTTGAGATCATTGATAGACAGCCTGCCTGGCACCCCATATTTGGTTTGTTGGTTAAGATCCATTCAAGTAGCGATTTTTTATTTGTTTGTTTTTCAGTAAGGATGGCATTGTTTATAATTTGGTTGAAGTTGTACAAGTTTATGAAGGTAGTAGGGGAGTGGGAGGAGCATGAGAACCAGTCAAGGTTGAAATCACCTAGGATGATGATTTCTTGAGTAAGAGAAAAAGATTACCAAGGCAGGAAGGATTCAATGTTATGCAGGTTGTTACCTGGAAATAGGTAGATGGCAATGACATTAATGGCTTTGTGAGGGTAAACATGTAGGTGAGTGATTAGAATTTCAGCAGTTGGGATGTCTGGAGGGGAGCAATGTAGTTTTTCAAGATTAAGAGAGTCTTTAAACAGAATTGCTACACCCTCATAACTTTTATTTATCCTATCCTGTCTTATAATATTGTAACCATTTGTTCTTATTTCAGAGTCCTTGATGTGGGACTTTAACCAGGTTTCAATTATGACTGCAATGTCTGGAGAATAGGTAGCCAAGGTAGCATGTAATTCAAAGATTTTGTTTACAAAGCTTCTGAGATTGAAATTTGTTATAAGAAGATCACAGTTACAGGTTATAAGTAATGAGGTGTATGTATTAGTGTCAGTGAGGGTTTAGACTGATGTAGAAGAACAGGAGACTGGATCTAATTGATAAGTTGGATTGGAGTTATATTTGGGGCCTGGGCTGGGATGGATATCAGACTGGAGTTTAATCTGTGTTAAAGAGCACAATATTAGTTTTTTAGTTTGGTTATTAGTTTGTTATACCTGTAGTAGGACAACCGAGGGTTGGTGTGTTGTAGATGTCTTAAAGGAAAAAGAATAGTATTGTATCTAAGGTTAGTACTGGTGATGATATGTTGATAAGGTTTGCATGGAAGAAAGGGAGAGGTGCATGCAAGTGAGAGATAGGGTTTGATTTTATTGCTATGGAGGTCAGTGGAATATTAAGCTAGGAGGAGAAAGCATGATAACAGATTGTAGTAGTATAGGCAGTGGCAGAATTATATTTTGAGAGGAGATTTGTGTGAAACAGAGGAAGTGAAAAATCAGGGGATGTAGAGTAAGACTAAGAGTAGTAGTTGGGGGATGTTGTGCCTAGGTGATGCTAATGGAGAAGTTGACTGAGTATTGCAGTGGAAGGAGTGGGGATTGTTGTGGTAAGTAGGGTTTGATTAAAGAATAGATCAAGGGTGTAGTTTACTTAGCTGTAAAGGAAATGAAAGTGGAGGTGGGTGGGAATGGGGGTACAGTAGAGGAGCGAAGTGAGCCTGAGCACAGCGAGGGCAAACAGAGTGGGGCCAAACCACAATGAGAAATAAGTACCAAGAAAACAATCTGTTGACTGCAATATAATAAGGTCAGTAAACTACACTCTTAATCCTCAAGCTGGTTTCAAAGTAAGGAAGCACAATAGTTATTCAAAGTTCTATAAAGATGTAGTATGGGCCTCAGTGAGCTAACTTAATTAAGGCACTTCTAGGACACTAAAAACAGGGAAAGTCAGCAAGCACTATAGGCTAAAAGGAAAACTCAGGGCTTAGCGAAGAAAGTAAAAAAGCCGAAACTCAGTAATAGTGAAAACAAAAAATGCAATTTTGAATTGGGAGGAGGGGGTTATTCCTGTAATGCACACACTGCACTTAAAGCCATACAATACTGGCAAACAGCATTTGACACTAAGACCTACACTTAAGCAAGGATGGAGAAAAAGGTCACGGGAATGACAGAAAAATAGTTACAACCAAAAACCACAAAATCTTTAACAGAGGATATAGCATGTGAAAAATGGCAGGACTGTAGCAGGCAAATAACTTTCTCAGCAGTATGGCAAATACAACAGGCAGGTAAGTACTGTTGAAGTGGACAACACCATAAAGTCCTAAGATGGTGGAAGTTTGAAGTGCAGGGTGAGAATGCAGCAGGAACTAAGGGAAGATACAATAAAATAACAGCTTATTAATAATGAATAAGAACACTGTGAAGTAACAAAGTACAATATACAATGGATTAATAGCAGCATAATACATATGTTTCAAAAAAGTGTTATAAGTATTACAGATTATAATGCAGAAGCAGTTATTAGCAGAGCCTAAAAACAAGGCAGTACACATTTGCAACAACAATTCAACTGAAATAAGTAGGGAACTGAAATAGCTTTAGTTAAAGACTTACTAAACGCAGCTAACACACTACAGGGATTGCATATGGACAACATGTCACAAGGGGAATGTAAGAAATTTAAAAATGGTGCCGAAATGTCTAGGAAATTTGAACACGAGGTGAACCTTAATGATTGGCTAAGAACTTTAAAGACCAGGTGTAACTAGCAAATATACAATTGAAGTAGCAAATAACAGAGACATTGATAATAGTGGGGGAGGGGGAAGGAAGATGAGTAAAAAAGCTATATGTTGTAACCATGATGAGAAATAAGTACCAATAAAAAAATATGTTGACTACAATATAATAAGGTCAGTAAAACACAATTGTAATGCTCAAGCTGGTTTCAAAGTAAGGAAGCAAAATAGTTATTCAAAGTTCTATACAGATGCAGTACATTGCTGAGTGAACTGACTTAATTAAGGTACTTCCAGGACACTATAAACAAGGAAAGTCAGGAAGCATTATAGACTAAAAGGAAAACTTAGATAAGGCATAGCAAAGAAAGTAAAAAAAGCCGAAACTCAGTAATAGTAAAAGCAAAAACCCAGTTATAAATGGGGTGGGGGTTATCCCTATAATGAGCATGCTACACTTAAAGGCATACAATACTGGCAAACAGCCTTTCACATTAAGACGTACACTTTAGCAAGGATGTAGAAAAACGGCCACAGCAATCGCAGAAAAATAGTTGCAACCAAAAACCACAAAGTCATTAACAGAGAATATGGTGGGTGAAAGATGGCAGGACTGTAGCAGGCAAATAACTTTCTCAGCAGTATGGCAACCACAACAGACAGGTAAGTACTGCTGAAGTGGACAACACCATAAAGTCTTTAGAGGGTGGAAGTTTGAAGTGCAGGGTGAAAATGCAGAAGGAAACTTTAGCGAGGATGTAGAAAATGGTCACAACAATGACAGAAAAATTGTTGCAACCAAAAACCACAAAGTCATTAACAGAGGATATGGCCAGTGACAGATGGCAGGACTGTACCAGGCAAATAACTTTCTCAGCAGTACGACAACCACCCCCTTAGGACTTTATGGTGTTGTCCACTTCAACAGTACTTACCTGCCTGTTGTATTTGCCATACTGCTGAGAAAGTTATGTATAGTTTCCTGAATGGACATGCTGTATCTACTTCCAGTCAGGGAAAATGTAAATCTGCTTGAGTATTCCACTATCATCTTATCCTAGTTTACCACAAACATCTTCTCTGAAACACGGTGATGAGGTCATCCTGTCAAAAGTGCACTCCTTCCCCTTAAGAGTCAGACTTGCCCTGCTGACAGTTAATTCATGGCGAGATGTTATTAACACCATAGGCTGGAAAATTGAGATATACATACATTTATAATTTATTTCGCTAAACTGTCCAAATATTATGAAACTGTTTAAATGGGATAATGTTACAGTTTAAGTCTTTCACTTTTCCATTTGCTGTAACTTTTCTAATTAATTTTTATTAATGTGAATGGATGCTGTGATAGATAGCTTTTTAAAAAAGGAAGTTACGTTAGGTTTTGCGTTTGCATTTGTGACATCACTTTATAAATTTAAAAACTGCATTTGGCGCCAACTTGTACTACTCTGATGAAGCTACTGAAGTTTCAGTAGCGAAAACGCTGTAACCTTTTTACAATTGCTTTTATTAAATTTGCGTTAAGGAAAAGATTACTATTTTTGCTTGGTCTCCCTTGTCTTTGGATTACTGTGCCACAGATTTTTTTCTCCAGTTTGTATTCGACTTTACCAGTTTGTTAGTTTGTATAACTAGATAGGTAGGCATTTCATATCTCACAGTGTGGAATATAGCTTCCTAAATGGATGTACTGTATCAGCTTCCAGTCAGCAAAGAAAATTAATATTGGAGAGGATGTACCTATCCTCTTATCTTACTTTCACCAAATATGTCTTCCCTTTTTCCTACTGACGTGGTCAGCATAGGTTCATAGGTTCATAGTTTGGTACTAGACTATCAGCCCTAGGGCCTATACAAGCCTAGCCATAACAATTCCCTGGCTATTTCTTCCCACACTATTTACTTCCCTGGACCCCTGTCTAGCAGGGTGACTGATGTAATCCCTGGGTTGAATTTCCTTTCTCCCATCCAATTATCAAGGTTCCTTTTGAAGAGGGCCAAAGAGGTGCTCTGCTTGACATGTATGGGCAGTCTGTTCCAGAGTCTGGGCAGTTTCTGGGTCAGGAACCTATCCCTCCAGCATGTTTTGTTTATTGTGATGACATGGTTTAGATCCCTGGAGCGTGTGGCTCTGAGGGATTGGGATTTCTTTAAGTGTAGCATGTCAACAGCTCTGGGTTTGATATGGCCTTGTATGTTAAGCAGAGATTGCCTCAGAGTAGATGATATGTGACAGAGTATAGCTGGAGTTTTTTAAGGCAGTCAGCATAGGGCATCTGCTTTAGCCCTGTGATTCTTTCAGTGAGGTATTTCTGTGGCCTTTCCAGTTGTTGCAGATGTCTTGAGAGGTACATACCAAATGGGGCATTGTATTCTATAATGGGTCTAATGAGGGGTGAGTACAATGGGACAATGACCTCCTTTTTTCTGGATGAAAAGCCCTTAGTGATGAGGCGTGCCACATAGAAGGATTTCCTGACTGTTGTGGCGATGTGGTAATTGAAGGTGAGACCACTGTCCACCTGTATCCCTAAGTCTCTTATCACACTTTTGGTGTTTAGTACAGTGCTACCTATGTGGTAAATCAATGGTACATGTTTTTTCCCAAAGGGGATAACTATTCATTTCTTGGCATTGAGCTTGAGCCCATGGCTCTGGCACTAAGCATCTGTTTCTGTAAGGCCCTTTTGTAGAGTATCAACATCATTTGGGGATTCAGTAATGGTTCCCAGTTTGCAGTCATCTGCAAACTTTGTTAGCCAGAGTCCCTTAGTGTTGGCCTGTACTTCAGAGAAGTAGATGCCAAACAAGAGAGTTCCCAGGACTGAACCCGGAGGTACTCCACTTGTCACTTGTCTGGAGCTGGATTTGGAGTCAGCTACTTTTACAGTGTGGGTTCTGTCAGTAATCCAGTTGGCAACCCATTGAGTGATGTAGGGATTAATGCCCAGCTTAGTAAGTTTATCTATGATTCCAGAATGGGGGATGGTGTCAAAGGCCTTGGCAAAGTCTAGATAAGCTGTTTGGACTGCCTTACCCTTGTCCACGGCTCTGGAGACTGATTCAAAGAAGTCAATCAGGTTCAAGAGACAAGATCGTTCCTTCACAAACTCAAACTGTGTGGGGTCCAGTGTTTTAAGGCTGCCAATGTCTTTGTTTATAAGTTCCATGATAATACGTTCCATAGCCTTGCAGATCAGGCTCGTCAGACTGATGGGGCAGTAGTTCCCGGGATCCATGGTGGATCCCCCCTTGTGGAGTGGGATAACTGTACCTGTGCACCACTCAGAGGGCATAAAGCCTGAGGTGAGGGTATGATTAAACATGACACTTAGGTGAGGTGCCAGTTCATTCTGTTATTCATGTAGTACACAGCCCAGGATGTCATCTGGTCCCATGGATGCTGCATTCTTAGCTTTGGAGAGTGTGTTTTTTACCTGTGTGGCCGTTATTACCAGAATTTGGCAATCTTCTGGTATTGAGATGAGCCATTTAGGGGGCGAGGGGGGTGAAGTTGGCACTGAATCGATCTGCCAGGATATTAGCAATATCCTTGGGATCAGTATATTTAATGCCATTCTGTTGTAGCTCAGAGCAGATCTGAGCATTGCCATTTAGATTCTTGACATAGTTATAGAATTCCCTGTGGTTGTCTTTGGAATCTTTTGCAATTTTATTTTCGTAACTAGCTTTGGAGGATTTTATGAGCATGTCAAAATCGGACATTATGCCCTTACAGCTCAGACTTGTCCTCTTACATTTGTGGCTAATACTGTGTGCTCTAGACTATATAAGTAGGTAGGCAAGAGTTAGCAAGGTTAATCTGACAGTGGCAAATTGTGTGTGATGTCAGTGTCACTTAAGAATAACTTCCTGAATGGATGTGCTGTATCAGCTTCCCATCCGCTTATCCCGCTTTTACCACAAACATATTCTCTCCAACCAACTGATGAGGTCAACATGTCAAAATTGCACACCATGCCCTTACAACTCAGACATGTTCTGTGGCAATTTTTGCTAATACTTTGTTCCCTAGATTGTATAAGTAGATAGGCAGGAGATTAATCTCCACTGTGGCAACTTGTGTGTGTGTGTGTGACTTTAATTTCAGTCACAAATAACTTCCTGAATGGATATGCTGTATCTACTTCCAGTCAGCGGAAGATTTTAATATGGGGGAGGATGCCAGGATGCCCCCATCCCCTTATCTAACATTTACCACAGACATATTCTGTCCATCTCACTAATGAGGCCACCATATCAAAATTGGACAATGGGCCTTACAACTCAGACTTGTCCTGTAACACCCATGGCTAATACTGTGTTTTCTAGATTGTACAAGATAGGCAGTAGGTTCAAATTTCACAGTGGGGGATTTGTATATGTGTGTCTTTAATGCTAATTATATACAGTTTTCTGAATAGATGTGTTGTGTCATCTTCCAGTCAGCAGAAGATTTTAACATGGGAGAGGAAGCCCCCATCCATGTTTCCAACTTTTATCACAAACATCTTCTTTCCATTCCACAGATGAGGTCAGCCTGTCAAATTATCACTCTGCATTCTTACACCTCACACGTCTCCTGTGGAACTTGGCACTAGTTCTGTGTTGTATAGACTGAGTAAATTGATAGGTAGGGGTGTTCCAATCCAGCATTGTGTAAATAATGTCAGTGTGTGTACTGTCATGTATAATCATGTCCATGACAACATCTCTTATGTAAACTTCCACTTAGGACACATATTTTTCCTGGCAGATGATTACCCTATAGATTTGTATTACCCCAGGCAATAAACACTTTTGGAAACACAATGCTTACATTGTGATATCAAAAGTGAACCACATCCAACTGGTCCTATGAATCAGCCTGTGGCACTGGCTGATGTTACTGTTTTCTCTAGACAGCATAAATACAGAGGGAGGATTTTTAAATCCAGCATTGATTGTTACTCTACTGTCCATGAGTGTTTGTCTGATGTGCTGTGTAGTGAAGGTTTCTTGTGCATGTAGTATGTGTAGTTGTGTAGTGTTACTGTGCACTTCAACCACAATCATACATTTTTAGAAAAACAACATATGCAAGAATGGTGATGCCATCCATTCAAATGTGCACTGTCACAATTGCAAAAGAACATTTTGTGTGGCATGTGCAATTCAGACAGTGTTCTGTACCTTGTGACCTTAAGTAGTCTATTCAAACTCAGTCATTACTCCAAAGAATCACTTCTATCACTATGTCTGTGAATGTGCAGGTAGGTAATGATGTTGTCAGCCAGCTATGTAATGTGTACGTGTTTAGATGGGGATTCCTATTACAATGATTTCTGTTTTTTTTTTTCACACAGAAATGGTTTGTTTTATAATGATGATGCCATTGGGATAACATTTGGCTTTTCCATGAGAACCACTAAGGCTTTTACTGTGGTATGAGAAAATCAGACCATGTTCTGTGTGCTGGTGCCTTAGAATGGCATGTGTTTGAATCCTCGAATATCTATGCATTGTGCCTGTTTTCAATTCTTGCATCACAGCGATGAATGTATTACACACCACATATGTCTGGGTATACCTAGCAGCAGGCAATGTTGTATGGGAAACATGCATAGCTGTTTTAAGTGTACTTTTTACTGTTTTTGCCTTATCTTTTCAAAAAAAATAAATAAATAAATGTCTTGTTTCCCGCCTTTCTAAGCTAGTATAGTCCAGTTTTCAGGCTAGTGCTGAATTCAGGGCTGTGTTACAAGTTTCTGAGTTGCCCATACCTTACTTGGATAGAGGAAAGTTTCTCTGTTCACCTGTGAGAGAGGGGAACTTTGAGCAGCCATCTGTCCCAGGAAGAGTGGTTCCAGGCCAGAAGTTAGTAGTTTAAAAAACGCGTTGCATGGTTTTGTGCACCGGGCAGCACCGGTTAGCTAGGGTTAAATTATTCCTGGGTCCACTAAGTCTCCTTCAGTTTTTCACTTGAAACTGGTCTAACTCTCAACCTAAGCACTCAAAAAGCATCCTACAGTCCAGCACTTGCTCAGACTTAATAGCAAGCACTAATATACCCCGACACATGACTGCCCAGTAGGGTAAGGCACTTTATTCACCCCTCACCAACCAAGCGACTAAGCAGTTCACCCTACTAGTCAGGCATGACCAAAGGGCAACTTCAGATGTACTCTCTAGTCCAGCTGGTGAATATGGGTATCCTGAGGCAATGTTACAACTGCCTCATGTACACAGACAGCCCTCTCCTCATACCACAAAACACTAACATATGTGAGAGATGCAATGATAAAGCCAAACTGGAGGCTAAGGTATCTCCACCCAAGACTAGAACAGACAGTCATGAGGAGAAGGTTAACACTTGCACTACACCTCCAGCCTCACATAGACCTACTAAACTAGCACTGGCAAAAGATACACATAAATACACAAAATCATACTCGGAGGCTCTAAATAAAAACCTGCAAAAGCATCAGAGAGCTCCAAAGCAGACACCCACAAAAGCTGCACCTCTCGTCACAAATCAGACAACACATAAAACACAAAATCAATGTGCCGCACAATCACAGCCCTTAAGGTGAAATAGCATACCTAACACACTAGTAATAGGTGACTCAATAGTCAGGCACACTGATGCCCCACTCACTAGGCTGGACAAGGAGAAGGTTACTGTTAGCTGCCTGTCGGGAACCAGAATCTTCCACATAACACAAGCCCTCAGGTCACTCCAGAGCAAGTACAAATATGACTCTGTCATTGTTCATGTTGGTGTGAACGACTTGAGCCGTACCTCCCTGGACTACATGAAAAGAGACATGGAAGAGCTCTCTGATCATGTAGCCCAGGCGGGTATGACCCTGACTCTGAGTAGAATCCTGCCCTCACCAAGAATGATACCTCAGTATAAAGAAAAAAATGATCAATTTCAACAAGTGGCTAAGCTTCTGGTGTCATTCATAGGGGATCCAGTGTCTGTCAGCCTGGGATGACATACTCGACAAGCCGCGTTGCTTCGCAAGAGATGGCTTGCACCTGTCACCCCTTGGCTTTCGAATACTGGCCAAGGCTCTTTCCGCTCCCATAGTGCCTTTTTTAGACAAGGCTCAAAATTCAAACCCACCTCCGTAAACAGCACAAGTGAAAAACTGAGGGTTATGCTACTCAATGCCAGGAGTTTAAATCTCAAAATGTATGTGTTTGAAGAACTCCTAAGTATGGAGAACGTCAACATCTGTGCAGTAACTCAAACCTGGTTCAAGGCTCCAGAGAGCACTCCAGCACTACTGGGTTACAACTCATACCACAAATTTCAGCCACAGAAAATGGACCGAAACACAAAAGGAGGGGGTGTATCCATATTCATCAAGGATACCCACACCTCCAGGTTAGTGGCGCAGCATGATACTTCTAAGATCATCCATGTGCAACTAACATCGGGCAAATCTGCAATGCAAATTGTGGCCTGCTACAGATCACCCTCCATGACCCAGGACCACCACTCTGCCTTTCTGGAGACACTGGAAAACATGAAGGTCCTACTGAACACCCTGATCTTGGGAGATTTCAATTACCCTACCATTAACTGGGAAAACTACTTGAGTACAAACTCCCAGGCTCAGCGCTTCCTGGAATTTATCAACTCAAATACCCTGGATCAGCTGGTAAACTCCCCTACCAGAGGCCACAATATATTGGACCTGGTCATCACCAACATGGGAGACAGGTGCTCCGTACCGGAGGTCAACCCGTCACTGGTTAGATCAGACCATAAATTGATCACACTGGATGTCCACACCCCACCACCACCCCAACCAAGGAAACCACAGTGAAAAACTTTTCTAAAGCAAACTTCACCTTACTCAAGTCAGAGGTGGTAAGTTTCACAGCCCCTGCTCCAAAGGATAACACTGCCCAAGATGCAGAATCCTTTACAATTGCACTCTATGAGCACCTACAAGGAAACATGGATCATGCCATCCCTAGCAAAACCAAGACTCAATCCTCTAAGAGAAGGAAACCAGTCTGGTGGACCCTGCCATAAACAGGTTATACAACAAAAGGAGGAAACTAGTTCAGAAAAAAAGCAAATCTCAAGAAGGAAAGACATCCCCGATCAGTATCAGTAAGAAACTAAGGTCCCTCATAAAATCATCCAAGGCTAACTTCAAAAGAAAAATAGCCAACGACTCAAAAGATATCCACAAAGACTTCTTTAGCTTTGTCAAAAATCTAAGTGGCAACTCGTAGATATGCTCAGAGATAGTGCAAAACAGCACAAAATATACTGAACCTACTGATATTGCCAACATACTGGCAGATAGATTCTGTGCAAACTTCACCTCCCTCTCACCTTCAAAAGGGCCCACAACAATACTGGAAAAGTGTAATGTCCCGGAAATCACAGAAGCACAGGTGAAAACAGCCCTTTCAAAAGCCAAAAATGCAGCATCAATGGGGCCAGATGGTGTCCCAGGCTGCGTCTTGCACGAACTACAGAACGAACAAACCCCCCACCTAAACACGCTGTTCAACCTCAGCTTCTACACAGGCTACGTGCCCATAGAATGGTGCACAGCAATGGTTATTCCGCTCCACAAAGGAGGAGCCACAACTGACCCTGGTAACTATCACCCCATAAGCCTGATTAACCTGGTCTGCAAGGCTATGGAGCGCATCATCATGGAACTCATTAACAAAGACATTGGGAACCTCCAAACAATTGACGCGACCCAGTTCAGCTTTGTTAAGGGCAGATCATGCCTACTAAACCTGTTTGACTTCTTCAAGACAGTTGCTAAGGCCATAGACGAGGGAAAGGTGGTTCACACAGCCTACCTTGATCTCGTCAAGGCGTTTGACACCATTCCTCACTCGGGTATTATAGAAAAACTCACCAGCCTGAACATAGACCCCTATGTGACAAGATGGGTTGCCAACTGGCTTACAGACAGAACTCACACGGTAAGAATAGCGGGCTCCAGGTCTGACTCTAAACCAGTCACAAGTGCTGTCCCGCAAGGCTCAGTTCTGGGACCCCTACTGTTTGGCATATATTTCTCAGAAGTACAGGCAAACACAGGAGGACTATGGCTAACCAAGTTCGCCGATGACTGCAAACTGGGAGCCATAATTGACTTTCCGGCTGACACGGACATCCTCCAAAAAGGCCTTACTGAGACAGACACCTGGTGTCAAAGTCATGGCCTCAAGCTAAATGCCAAAAAATGCATGGTCATCCCATTTGGGAAAAACAAATCACCCACAAATTACCACATAGGTGGCAGCTCCCTTAATACAGAAGAGGTGATAAGAGATCTGGGGACCCAGGTAGATAGTAATCTCTCCTTTGACAGTCATATTGCCAAAGTAGTTAGGAAATCCTTTTATGTGGCCCATCTAATTACTAAGGGGTTCATATCTAGAAATAAAGAGGTTATAGTGCCCCTCTACTCATCACTCATCAGACTCATCATAGAGTACAATGCACCATTTGGGATGTACCTCACAAGACACTTCCAACAGCTTGAAAGACCACAAAAGCACCTCACCAAGAGGATTACTGGCCTCAAACATATGTCCTATGCAGCCCGACTGAAAATACTCCGGCTGTATTCAGTGGCATATCGCTTACTCAGAGGTGATCTCTGCCTGACTTACAAAGCCATGTCCAACTCAGAATTGATGGACGTGCCCCACCTAAAGAAATTCAAGTCACTGCGTGTCACATGCTCTAGTGAGCTAAACCTCGCCACAACAATAAATAGAACATGCTGGAGGGATAGATTCCTGTCACAGAGACTCCCCATGCTTTGGAACAAAATTCCTAACTACATTAGACAGAGCCCCTCACTAACACTCTTCAAGAGAAGCCTTGATGAGTGGATGGGTAACAGAAAGTACACCCCTGGGATCACTTCATTGGCTCTGCTTGACAGAGGCTCAGTTAATTAATCAATGGGGCAGTGAACGCTGACACATTCTAGCTAGGCTTATAAATGCCCTCGGCCAGATAGCCTAGTACCTACCCATGAACCTATATAGCAACAGTATTTTAAAGAAATGCCAGGCATATATCTTCATTGCAGTGATAAAATGATGTTGCAGCTTTAAAAACAAAAATATTTCGCACTTATAGCACCTGTAACACTGTGGAGCATTCATTCATTCCAATATCATATAACTTCTGTCATCACACAGTCAGGTGTTTAGTATGCACATTGGCTGATTGTAAGCAATGCATGTCCTACTACTGGTATGTATGAATGACATCCACAAGTGTTATAATGTGTGCAATTACAGTGAGAGAAACCTCCCCAGCCCTTTTATCTGCTACATATTATCTCATACAGATTGAAACACTATCATATGATGTAATGACTTCACATAGGTGGAGTCTTACAACTTTGTTAAGACTGCCATTGTAGAGCATGTGATTCATAAACATGGTTATAGTCGATGTGCTAATACAGCGTGCTGTTTAATTCCAGCCATGACAACATTCTATGAACGTAGTGACATTACACAAACAACACTGCCTGAAGTTATTAATCTTAACTTTTGTTTATTATTAATGTAAATAATATATGTGTTTGTGTTGTTTACATTCTTATATGGCAGTGTTCACTGTAATGACTGTGATTATGCCCAGTATAATCCTGTATTAGATGCGCTCCATTTACAAACAGAGACCATTAACTACTGCAACGTCATCAGATCAAGTCTAAGACATGTGTCAATGTAATATACCCCTCCCATTTATGGTTGTCCAATGACAAATTCTAAAATAAATAAATAAATATATCCACAAATAAACAAATACATAAATCAATAAATAAATAAAAATTTTGTATTTCATACGTAAAAGGAAAATACATTAGGACTTTGTCTAGATGATTAAAAAAAACAATTGTAGGAGGTAAGCTCCCATGTATCCTCCTGCATATTAAAAGGAGGAAACTGAACAAATGTATATAAATATAAATAAATATTTAGGTGGAATATGTACTGCAGGTGATGCATGGACAGAGAACGTTACGTTTTACTCCACCCTCAAGCTGAGTTTCATAAACAAATAAGTTGGTTATGATCAGAGGCCCACTTATAATCCTCAATGTTAAATGTATTTGCATACATTGTGTATCTGTAAAATGACTATTTATTGTACTAGTTAGGCCTTCTGTCCTTGCTCTACTGTTTTCCAAATACCTGCTGAGAGACTACAAAAGATAAGTGTTTATTTTCAACTGTTTTCTGCACTTTCTGATTAACCTAAACAATATTTGCTGCATATATGTTTGTTCCCAAAAGTTCAACAAGTTCATTAACTCCAACACCTTGGACCAGCTGGTGGAAACCCCAACTAGGGGCAACGACATCTTATATCTGGTGCTTACCAATACGGGGGACCACAATAGCACCCCCACTGTGAGGTCTTCCTTTGTCAGATCTGATCACAAATCAGTCATATTTGAAGTAACTATCACAATGAACCCCAACCAGCAGCAACTAAGCTAAAAAACTTCTCCAAAGCAGATTATATCCTTCTAAGGGATGGTACTGCACCTCCCCCCTTTGATGTAACTGGCACCTCTGCCAAGTCCTACACCATTGTATTTTATAAACACCTGTATAACTGCATTGACACAGCCTTACCTGATAGAACCAAAACAAGCTCTTCAAGGAAGAGCAAAACGTCCTGGTGGACAGCTGTCATAAACAGGTTTTACAATAAGAGGAGGAAATTGTTGTCCAAAAGTAAGAGGGAGAGTGCCCTAAACTGAAAACACTCCCTCCTCAACTTAAATAAGCAAATAAGACTTCTTGTGAAGTCCTCCAAAGCAAATTACAAATCCAAATTAGTGCTGGACAACCATAAGGCACTCTTTAGTTACATCTGTAGACTAAAAGTTAAGACCCAGATATTCATTGAACTGGTGGTTAATGATACCATATAGACTAAGCCTGTGGACATAGCAAACCTATTAGCCAACAGGTTCTGTGAAAACTTCACTCCCCTGTCCCCACCACAGATACCCCATGACTTTCCTTCCACCCATCCCCCACATTGCATCTCTAGAGAGCAGATCGTAAATGGCCCCTCTGAAGCCAAAAACACAGCATCTATGAGACCTGATAACATCCCAGGATGCATCCTACATGGGCTCCAATAAGAATTAGCAACACCTTTGGGTACTCTTTTCAATCATAGTCTAAGCACTGCCTTCATCCCAGCTGAATGGAAAATGGCCACCATTATTCCTTTACACAAGGGTGGTGTTTTCACTGACCCCAGGAACTATAGACCTATTAGCCTGACTAGCCTTATCTGCAAGGCCATGGAATGAATCAACATGGACCTTAACAATAAAGATACAGGTAATCTCCAAACACTTGACCCTGCTCAGTTTGGATATGTCAGAGTGAGATCATGCTTATTAAACCTAGTGGACATCTTTGAGATAGTCACCAGAGTCCTGGATGAGGGGGAAACTGTGCATACAGCCTACCTGGACTTGGCCAAGGTTTTTGACACTATTCCCCTCTTAGGCATTATTGACAAACTCATCCAGCTAGGTATCAACCCTTATATCATTACCTGGGTCACAAAGTCACTCACTGATAAAACCCATACAGTTAAAATTGGGGAATCCACCTCCAGCAGCAGACTTGTAACCAGTGATATTCTACAGGGATCCATCCTGGGACCTCTGCAGTTTGTAATCTATTTCTCTGAAGTACAAAAAACTAAAGGTCTGTGGCTGACAAAGTTTGCTGATGACAGCAAGCTGAGAGCAGTCATAGAATCTGCAAATGATGTCAACATCCTACAAGAGGGTCTTACGCAAACAAATTATTAGTGCCAAAGTCACATCCTTAAACTCAATGGAAAAAATGCATTATCATCTCTTTCTGTAAGAGCGAATTTCCTGCTAACTACCACATCAATAAAAACACCCTAAGCATGCACTCATTGGTAAGAGACTGGGTACACACGTTGACAGCAAACTTACCTATGATCACCATGTCTCCGCAGTGGTAAGAAGGGCATTCTATATTGCTCATCTCATAAGAAAGGGCATTGTCTCTAGAATAAAATAAGTTATAACCTCCCTGTACTCTTCCCTCATCAATCCAATAATTGAGTACAACACCTCTTTTGGTATGTAGCTTTCCAGGCACCTGCAGCAACTGCAGAGACCACAAAGGTTAATCACATGGAGAATGCAAGATATTTAGCATCTGTCCTATGGAGATCAGCTGAAATCATTGTCACTTTACTCTGTTTCATACAGACTACTCAGAGGTGATCTCTGCCTTGTGTATAAGGCAATCTCTGACTCTGCTTTATTGGAAATGCTGCATATCCATAAGTCCAATGGCTCATGGGTTACTCACTCTAAAGACCTTAACCTGGTATGTGACATTAATAGAAACCTGCTGGAAGGACAGGTTTATCGCTCAGAAGTTACTGCACCTGTGAAACAGACATCAATTCATGTCAAGCAGAGCACCTCTTTGACCTTCTTCAAGTGCAGTCTGGATGATTGGATAGGTAACCATAAATTTACCCTGGGGGTTCCACCTATGTCTCTCTTGGACAGGGATACCAGGTGCTGATAATGGAAGCAAGGGCAAAACTTGGCTAGGCTTGTAAGGGCCCTATGGCCATTAGCCTAGTAACTTCCTAAGCTCTTATGATCCTATGTTAATCAAGGTTTGTTTTTATGATTGTAACAATGTATTGCTGAAACAATAACAACATTGAATGGTGAACAATAAGAAAGGCTAAATCAGAAGTGTGAAGAGGGATCAGTCTAAACATGTTGATGGAAAATAGTTTAATCACAGTTATAAAAGGAAGTACAGAGAATAGTATAATGCTGCAGAGATGGCTTAGAATAATGATAATACATGAGAGGTGCATGAAAGATGATTTACTTAAATCAATTTGTTTCAGGGTTACTATGTTAGGGAATGATGCTTCAGAGTAGATAAATGCAAGTAAGCAAAGACTGACTGAAAGACTAAAATAGTAAGAAGAGACATAGAGGAAAATGTAAGAAAGACAAAAGTCACAGTATGTTTAATAAACAGAATGTACTGACCCTGAAATAGATTTATTTAACACAATACCAAAAAGGGTCACATTGGATATGCAGTACGTAAATATAATGAGAGTTTTTCAACAGAATTAGGAGAAATTAGAGATGTTTACCAATTCTTTATTGATAAAAGCTTATAAAAATAATATGTGTAGTATAAAACACAATGAGACTGAATATTAAGGTTAATAACTGATTAGGAAAGATGTATAGAGGTGGGTGAATGAGGCAAGTTATGTAGAAGAATGTATTAATAACACATGGTGTCAGAATGTTAAGATATTGACAACTGAAGTCCATTTAGAAAGGGAAAAACAATGAAAGTAACTGAAGATATAACAGAAAGCAAAAGGCTGTAGAAAAGTAGATTAACAAGTATTACATATGGTCAAGTGTATTACAGAAAGATAAAACATTACTTATGGTTACAGTGAAATTCAAACAGATGAAAGAAAAAGAGAATATGCTCATTGCATCAACATGCTTCACTACAAAAGAAGTAGACACAAACTACAGAACTGAAGACTATTTATTATATTGGATAACAATTATAAATTTATAGAACAAATATGAGAATGAATCAATGAAATATATTTTGCATATTATCATGCATTTACTAATGAGGGATATCACCAGGCTGTGGCATAGTGGACAAAATGCCTGTGCCAGGATGATTATGCCATACTATTTATTATTCCTCTGAGGGATTGTGCAGTATGTAATCTGGTCTTCCCCACTATCACTTCAGATTATGCAAATCTGAGCTCTCCTATCAGTGCCATCAAGCAGCCAATATACTAATAAACATAGGTCACCTTAGCCATAGTTAAGCCTTTAGCATCTTATTACTGGAGCTCACTAATGATAACCAATTTGGTGGTGCAGCGGTAGCATTGTTGCCTCACAGCAAGAGGTTCTCCCGTTTGATTCTCGGCTGGAGTGCGGGGAGTGCCTTCTGGGTGGAGTCTGCATGTCCTCCCCGTGGTTGGGTGGGTGTTCGAAAGACATGCATAAATGGGCGTGCCTTCGTTGAAGGTTGAACATCAAGCTGGCACCTCGGTGTTTGTGAAAGTCTACTGCCAATCATTAGCGGACCGGAGTTCCACTGTGGCGACCCCTAATCGGGAAAAGCCGAAAGACAAACAACAACAACAACAACAACTAATGATAAACAATTTTAATTGCAGGTACCTCCAACATATCAATGGAAACAAATGAAATACATTTTGTCTACAGTACAGCATCTCAAGTTTATCTACATTGCAGATAATTGTTTACATCTGATCAAATGAAAGTAAGTTACTTTCAAACATAGACTGAAACTCTTCTCCCACTGTCTGCCACCATTTGGTAATTTATACCTATCATTTTTTAGTATGATAAAATGAAGGAAATCTTCTGCATAGTAATATATTCAACTTGTTTCACATACATAAACAAATTATAATAATTTAACTATGATCAAAGTCATAATGTTTCAAATACAAATTAAATCCTTCCCCAGTCACAACCTTTTGACCGGGTCTATTTTGTCTATCAGAATGTGTTCATGAGAAATAATTCTGGCCCACTGTGATGAAATTAGCTGGGTTCATGTATCATTCATCTCTCAAAATGTGAATGTGTAACTAGGATAAAATGATATTAAATCAATTGTTTTCTAACACAGACGATCCCCAACCACAATAACTACAATCTAACCAGGTAACCAGGTATACCATCTATGACCAAGTATGATGAAAATAATTTTATATAGCAGTGTAATAAGCTTGTTTCCTAAGTCTCCATCTCAATCCACCATTGTTAAACAGTGATCACAGTGGTAGACATGATTAAATTTCCCCTACCAGCATATCACATAGTAAAACTGAGTTTAAAGGGACATGCAACTTCATGTTTTATCGGAGTCCTTACTCAGGCCTGGATTTGATTTGCAAAATTGATCTCTTGTGTAAATGCCTCTACAACAGATTACTGGTGGTACTTGCAAGAATAAGCAACTTAATCTTTCATGGGAATAATGCACTCAGCAGTATATGGTGTGCATAACACACATTCCATGTTATTATTCACTGAAAACTAGAAGCAGGACTGTAATGTTGATTGATTGCAATATAGTTTCTCTCCCTCTCTGTTTCTCTCTGTGTCTCTGTCTATCTATGTAGATATGGTATTTGAGATATCAAACTGACTTTTTCATCCACTATTCAAGTGCTTAGCTCAAACAACATGTGAATATATTGACAGACATGTATCTCATAAGCGTTTAAAATATTTACACATGACAGATTTGACAAAAATGATTTGTCATATTTTGTGGTTTGATATAATTATTTCAAAAAATCATCATCATCATCATCATTGCAGGAAAAACTACTTAGTAATTATGATAAGTGATCCTTTATACAGCGTCACAATAGGACATTAGCTAAATAGTAATAGCTGTTATCACCCCATTATCATCTCAGATATAAATAACATTAAAATGACATACCACAGTATACATAGTGTATGCCGGGATATGTCATGGTGCAGGTGTGATGAAATGAGAAAGAGACAGACAGTTAGTAGGTTCAGATCTGGGCATACAGGATACATATAATGAATTACATGAACTACTGCTTGGAATGTTTTAACTATTTTCTTGAGTTTTTACATACATTTAACAAATTAAGTATAGTTTCACTACTGATTAAAGAATAGGTTATATGATTGGAATGCGTGGTTAGTATTTATTTATTTATTTTATTTTTATGTCTGTTAACCGGGTTAGTCTAACTGGGCCAAGAGAGCCCTTTTCCAGGGGAGACCCAAGAAGAAAAGCTCCAGGAAAGTAATTAAAAAATAAGAAAAACCTGCCAGTTTAAGTTTTAAGATACTTAAGAGTAGAAAAACAGAAAGAAATATACAATGCAAATATATATATAAGGCAAAAGTACAGAATTTTGAGAATGCAGTAACAATATGTTTGAGAAATTTGATTAGCATTAAGTTATTTACAAGTAATATAGCAATGCATAAAATAAAAATAAATAAATTCAGAGTAACATCATGGTGTAGTACAAAAAAGATGCATTTAATAGCACATGTAGTAACTACAGAGAGAGTAATATATGTAGACAGTTTAGGTAGACACCAGGCAGATATGTTAATTGATAGAAGAAGAAAAGTTCATTGGGTAATTTCCGGACTGACATATTTATTAAAGCAGATAGTGAAATGAAAAACAGAGCAAGCAGTCAGATGGAAAGGTATCATGATGAGAACTATGAAAAAAGTTTTAAGGAAACTACAAAGGAGTGACAGTTTCTTTAAGACATAACCTTATACTTGACATATGAGATATTTTGATTGTAGAATAGAGACATACATAAGGAACACATACTTTTAGAGTTAGGGAAATAAAGAAAAAAAAGTCAAAGTAGAAAAAGTAGAAAGAAAATTAAGACAGAGTGTAAATAATGTTAGGAATATGGTATAAAAATAATACATTTTATGGGTTACAGCATCCAATATTACTTAGGTTTAGATAATTAATTAGTTACTCTTTTTTCATAGATTGGTAGGAAGAGAGCTACAGAGGGACATGAGGAATACAAAGAAAAGTAGTCCTACGACTGTAAAGAGAGCTGAGCCTTAAACTGATCAATATTGACCAGTGCACTACCCAGTAAAGAAATATAAATAAAATAAATAAAGATGGAAGAACATGACAAAATATTGAAATTTATATTAAGCAGTCACACATAAGGAATATATAGAATGAAATTACAGCCATTGAATAGAAAGGCCAGAGAAAATAAATATAGACATCACTGAATATAAGGTATGGAAATCTAGACATGGAGAAAAATATTAGATGCATTTTAAACTGACCCATTTCAGAAGATCAAAGTTCAACAACATCAAACATCATATGGTTGAGACCATATGATCAAATTGCCAGAACATGGAGCTTATGTATGGAGATGGCAGTACAGTGGGGAATCAGCAAATTTACTCTTTTCCCCACTGTAGTGCAGTCTCAGAGTTGTTGTATATGTAATATGCAGGGGGTGTGGGGGATGCAGCCTCCCACATAAGTGGTGCAGGGAAGCTTGCCCCCACTGCAAAAATATAGATTTTTGTTGTTCAGTGTTGTTCAGTGTTCTGGCAATTCAATCATATCGTCTCATCATTACGATGTTTGACTTTATGGTATTTGGTTGTTATTACACAAATATGTGACAGGGATATACATATACCATTTCATAAGCACATGAGAGAAGAAGAGACAGACTTTGACAAATTTGAACAAGGAATAAATAATACAGTGAAAAGGATGTGAGAACAAAAAGTTTAAAGAATGAAAGACAATACAGTGTTATGATACAGAATAATATTTTAGAAAGTTGTATTTAATCAAAGTATAAGTTTATAATAACAGTGGAAGAATTAATATACCACATAGTATTAGATGTCAAGACGTACAAAAGGAACTAACAGAATTCTTAGAACATATATAGAAAAAAGCAAAATTGAACTTTAGTCTGAATATGCCAAATAGCAGTTTGCAAAATAATGTGTGACTGATATAAATAAACACAATCTGTTTTTGATAAATCTCAAGTGAATTTAAAGATATGTCTGAGATGCAACTGAATGCAATATTTATTTATTTATATTTATAATTTGTGGACTGATCTACAGGCCCTTTTTGGTCATGACCTGGTGTCAGATATACAACAGAAACAGGAACAATACTATAGTCCATTTATATATAGAAAGTTCATTGCATGCTGATTAGTAAATTTTAGGAAATACAATGATAATAGTACAAATAAGAAGCAGAAAACAAACGGAACATCTTCCATACATACTGTACACATTTTCAGTAAATCTATAGGTAAAAGCAGGGTAGGATAGAATAATTTTTATCCATTATCCATAAAACATTTACATGCAGAGACACTGTGCAGTTGATCAGAAAGTTGGGTTTTGAAGCATACCTCTCAACCTCTTCGCTCAAGAAATCTGGACATAGCCTAAAATATTGTGGGTCAAATGTCTAAAACTTGGGGCGTATTTTAAATACTGCTCTTAGAAACTTAGGAAGTTGTTAGAATAACAGTATTTGTGTTAGAATGTATTTTCCGAAGTATATGAAGTCTGAAACTTAAATGTATGCCATTATTTAGTAATTTCAGTCCTCAGTGATTTCCAGAAAACTACAAATTCTACAAGGGACAGACCAAAAATATGAGGCAAAAATGTAGGCATTCTGTGAAAAAATAGTTGAGAGGTATGTTTTGAAGACGGCAAATGATTTAATATTCCTTAAATAAGGGATATTTACATTCATGTATGCACATATATATATGTATATATATATATATATATATATATATATATATATATATATATATATATGTGTGTGTGTGTGTGTGTGTGTGTGTATGTATAACTTTCTCTTATCCCTAGAAATAAAGATACCTTTGCCACACTGAATTACTAACACTCTTAGGAATTTAAAATGGAGAATGTAATCATTTTATTTATTTACTTTACATTTGTTGACAGGGATAGTCCGACTGGATACATGTCCATTTTCAGTGGAGGCCCGGGGAGAAAAGCTCCAATGGTAGTTACAAAAGCAAACATAACATAATAGAAATTAAACACAATTTACAGACTCTGTTGAGGAGTATAATTATACAATCTCACAAACTTGTGATATGGCTTATCAAATTAAAACACAAATAAGTTCCAGTTAAAAATAGTATTGGTACACAAGTATAACTAAAGATCTAGTCAGGCTTGGAGCACGGACATAACCGCTGAGACCTGAAATACTGCTTGAGACTTTTCTTGAATTTAGATAGGGTAGTCTCTAGGGTAATGTCAGCAGGCAGTGAGTTCCAAGTTTTAACAACAGAGTTGGTGAACAGGGAGTCACCGGCTGTTGGATTTGATAGTTTGTGCTACCAGTCTATTAGATGAGCAAAGTCATCTGAGGATGGAGTCGGGGTAGATAATGTTTTTTAGTGCAGGTATATTTTTAGGTTGGTTAAGTACTTTATGAGCCACTATAAGTTGGTTATATTGAATTAGCCTGGGTACTTCCAGCCATCCAAGATCAATTAGGTTTTTACAGTGATGTGTTCTGTAGGGCAGGCCAGTGGCAAATCTAGCTATGTGATTATAGCAGCTAGAGAGTTTGTTAAGTTCAGTTTTGTTTAAGTTGGCAAGTAAAGTGGAGGCAGAGAAAAAGGCAGAGAGTAGATGGGAGTGGGCAATGGCAGTTCTAGCAGGTGGGGTTAGGAATGGCTTAATCCTATATATTGAGCCAATTTTTTATTAATGGTTTTGATAGTTTCATTGACATGCAAATCAAATTTAAGATTGTTGTCTACAATAGCATGTAGGAGTTGTCGTAGACAACAATCTGGGGAGATTATGGTACCATTACTAGACTTAATGGAGAAGGATAACAATGGGGACCTTTGAGTGGGAGAGAAAAGTATTAGATTTGTTTTGTTGGGATTTAAAATCAAACAATGATCAGAAAGCCAATTTTCAACTAAGTTAAAAGAACCCTGAGTTATTATCTGCAAATCTGGCTGGGAGGTGGCAGAGCAGATCAACATGGAGTCGTCCACGTATTGAATGCAGTTTGCTTTTGGGATGACAGTGTGAAGGTCATTAATGAAAATGGAAAACAGAAGAGGTCTCAGAATAGACCCCTAGGGGACACCTAGGGTGTTGGGTAGGAGGTTGGATAGTTTGTTCTGCCATAGGACAGCTTGTTGTCTATTATACAGATAGGATTGAAACCATAATTAAGTTGAGCACACAAGCACTGATGTATATAGTTCTTATAAAATAATTCACAAGTGTGTGAATTAAGCACATGTAAACATGTTATGCTTTAAACATATAAGTATTAAATAAAACACAAATGAGTAAATTATATACTGACCATGTAGAGATTCGATCGGGATATTTACAATGTAGGTAAATATTAACTCACTTATAGGCCTTTGGTGAAACAGAATTTAGTAATAACTATGATAAGTAATAGAATTTCTGATTTGTGTGCTCTTGCTGGAGACAAGCACAGAGGGTCATTTGTCTTTACTCCTGAGGTGTCTGTAATGCCTAATATGTGTTGTATGTATCACAGGTTGCTCAGGTATTTCTGTGCTTGTGCAAACATGGTTTATAGGGTAATAGAAGGTTAGTAGGCTTACGGCCCTAGATCCCTTACAAGCCTAGCTATATTTATCCTGAGTTTCCCCCAGTTGTCGCTAGTTAGCTGAGTGATGTTTGCAGAAGTAAGGGGCTATGGTAGTTAATACCAACTTCCTCTGTCCAGGAGGTACACGCCCCAGGAGTGAATTTGCAGTCGTCCTCCATTGATTTAGGAATTATTCATGTATAGTACAGGTATGACACTCAGTACCTTTGCCTCACTGTCCCTACTGCATATATATGTTCCTTACTGAAGAAACTAAAACCAACTACTCTCTCTGCAGACCTTCTCCCAGCAGAATACTTACAAATAGCAGCAGATGTCATAGCGTACCCCATCTCAATACTAATCAATAGAACCATAGCAGAATCCACAATCACATCAATATGGAAAGTATCCCATGTTATCCCTCTCCACAAAGGAGGACTATCTACTGAGCTATCAAATTATAGGCCTATAGCAATACTGTCACCATTGGCCAAAATCATGGAGAAGTGTATACACAAACAACTCCTTCACTATCTTACCATGAACAAATTACTAACAGACACACAACATGGTTTTAGACCCCATCATAGTACAACCACTGCTCTTCTCTCTTTCACCGACACTATCAATCAAAATCGAAATGACAAAAAAATATCCTCAGCATTATTTCTTGACTTATCAAGGCCTTGATATGGTGAACCACCAGCTACTACATCATACACTAGAAAATCTCCAACTAGACAAACAAGTTCTAGATTGGTTTCATGGCTATCTCTCTGATAGGAAACAAGCTGTACTTTGGCATACTAAACTTTCCAACCTCCTACCCAATACTATAGGAGTACCCCAAGGATCCATACTGGGGCCTCTTCTGTTTACTATTTTTATAAATGACCTGTATAAAGCCATCCCTGAAGCAACCTGCATTCAATATGCAGATGACTCGACATTAGTCTGTGCTGACACTACTCCTGACAACCTATTATCCAAAACCCAAACATGTTTCAGGGCAGTAGAGAACTGGCTATTAGGACGTAAATTGATCCTTAACCCAAACAAAACCAAATTACTACTCTTCCAACCCACTCAAAGACCACACCTCTATCCTTTTCTATCCAATCCAAAATGGGACTGTCATCTCTCCAGACTCCTATACCAAACTATTAGGAGTTTCCATAGATAACAGACTTAGATTTGATATCCATATTAATCAGACCATCAAAACCGTTAATAAAAAACTTGGGTCTCTATACGGATCAAATCTTTTTAACCCCAATAGCGAAAGTGACAATGGCCCGCTCACATCTTCTCTCTACCCTCCTGTATGCCTCCCTATACTCACTAATCTTAAAACAGTGGAAATAAACAAACTTACACGCTGTTATAATCAGATTGCTAGATTTGCAACAGGAATGCCCTATAGAACATACCACTGTGTTAACCTAAGAAACTTAGGCTGGTTAGAACTCACTAACCTGCTACAGCAGACCCAACTCATGGAAGCATTTAAAATCCTGAACCAACCTGACAAAACCCCAGCTGAATAACTTAATAAGGCCCTATAATAATCTCAGTAGTCTGCGTTCCTCCAATAAGCTACTAGTTCAAACAGTCAAAGCTAACAATGTAGGTGGTGACTCACTTTTTAGCAATGCCATTGGCAAAATATGGAACTCCCTTCCTCCCAGCCTTTCCTGCACTTCCTCCCTATGCATTTTCAAAAAAAGGTTAAACCAACATCTAAAGTTATATTGGCTCTGTCAATGCTCAACTCCTGACTAATCCTCTCTCTCACAAGTATAGATACTTCCTAGATGCATCCCCCTCGCTCTTACTTCTTTCTCTCTCATCTAAACTGAAGTGGTTAGACTAGATGGAGAATCAGCATGCTAGAAGTAGTATTAATATGTTGTACCCCTGATATTGTTTATGATCAACTTGTTTTTTTACTACATCTCCTTTGTACCATTTTCTAGTATAGGAAACTAATTTGTTTTGTTTGTTCTTTAGTTCTATGTATTGTTTTGTTACTGAGTCCTATGTATTATCTAAATGCATTATATTCATTCACTGTGGAGCTTTTCTCCCCGGGCCTCCGCTGAAAATGGACATGTATCCAGTCGGACTTTCCCGGTCAACAAATGTGAAATAAAATAAATAATAAATAAATAAAATTTATTTCTCAGAGTTCAGGTACAGCACCGTAGCTTGATAATTATTCTTAAAAATAAGAATATCAACCAAACATAAACCACAACCATCTTAGTGCCAAACTTTTAAAATGTGTCTAATCCACAACCTTGATAATGAAGGTTTCATGATCCTAGAGAAGACTGCATTAATCATGGCACTGTATTCAATAAAATAATAAATAACATATGTAAAATTGTTGACTTATGCCTTACAGCTGTATCACTCATGGAAATCTTTGTTACAATCAAAGGAAGCTACACTAGATTCTGTGATACACCTATTCTGATGGATGTTCACTCTTCATTGCCTTACTAGAAATCATGAATAAACTGCACAAACCAACCAATGAAAAATTGCTGAAAACAAAAAACAATGCAAACATGAAAAATGGATATATACAGACCCCTGTTTTATTTAAGTACTTTCATTTAAACATTGCCAAACTTCTTCAGATCTAACTGAAAACTGCATGCATCCACTTTTAAAATTTTCCTCATCACATGACTCACCAGTCCCCACTAGAGTCACTAGATCTTAAAGATACAATGACCAAATATTCCATTAAAAACAATAAACTACCTTGAAGCTGCTTGTTAAATAGCAGAACACATTACAAAAGTAGTACAACAAAAGAAAGTGCCTGGCATTCATTCAGTACATGTCATGTTATGATCATTTCCAGCAGTTAAATTATTACTTTATTATAAAAACTTAAAATTCATTATAGCTGTCTTTACCATTTCATTATAAAATTACTGTTAAAATACTACATAAAACTCTACCTTTTAATAATTTACATGAATAAATAAATAAACATATAGCCCAATGTATAAATGAAAAACATATAAAAACATATGAAAAGTACATAAAAATATACAAAAACATGTTATAAGAAATGTGCAAAAAAGCAAGCAGAACAATACATCCAAAAGAATGAGAACCTCCTGCTTGTCTATGACAGTAATAATGCTATGCTAGAAGTAATACATTTATCTATTCAGAACCCTGTGTTTAAGCACACTATTGACAGATGAATATTCATTCAAATCTGTCCATGCATATTCATTAAGCATGACTTGCCATTTTAATTCTTTCTCCTCTAATTGTAAAGACCAAGGCCCACCCCCTGGGCTAACCAAAGCTTGCTCTATTACTATATATTTAAATTCATGGCCCTCATTACTGTTAACATGTTTGGCTAGATCATTAGTTAATTTTTGGTTCTTAATGACATATTCATGCTCATATATTATTTCATTCAAGTAGTACTTCTAGCATAGCATTATTATAATCGTAGACAAGCAAGGGGTTCTCATGCTTTTGAATGTATTGGTCTGCATGCTTTTTTGCACATTTTTTATAACTTTTTTATATATTTTTTTATGTTTCTTTCATATGGCTTTTATGTATTTTTCATTTATACACTGGGCAATATATTTATTTATAGAAATTATTAAAAGTTGCAATTTTTTGCAGTATTTTAAAAGTTGTTTTCGAATGAAATGATAAAAAACAGCTATAATGAATTTTAAGATTTTATAATAAAGTAATAATTTAACTGCTGGAAATGATCATAACATGACATGTAGTGAATGAATGCCAGGCACCTTATTTTGTTGTAGTACTTTTGTAATGTCTTCTGCTATTTAAAAAGCAGCTTCATAGTTGTTTATTGTTTTTAATGGAATATTTGTTCATGGTATCTTAAAGATCTAGTGACTCTAGTGGGGATTGTTGAGTCATGTGATGAGGAAAAATTTTAAAAGTGGGTGCATGCAGTTTTGAGTTAGATCTGAAGAAATTTGGCAATGTTTAAACAAAAGCTCTTATAATAAAATTGGGGTCTGTATATATCCATTTTTCCTCTTTGCTTTGTTTTTTTATTTTTTGTTTTCAGCAGTTTCATTTTTTTTACTAGAAATCATATCCATTGTGCACATCCATTAGTTTGTAGTCCATATAATAAGTCATTTTATTATAATGCTCAGTTGTTATATAACTTTTTAGGTAAACTATTTTAGCAATATTTGATGCTGCAAAGATTTTTGTGTTCTTGCTCAGTTGTCATACATTTTTAGTAAATTATTTTAGTAATATTTGATGCTGCAAAGACTTTTGTGTTCTTTTAACTCTAATCCCAGATGAATAATATTTTTCCTCTACGAGGTTAACCAGCAAATATATGTGGGTAATAAAGTGAGACTGATAAACTATTTTAATAGGTTTTGATACAGTGTATTTGTGCTTGTTCCACATATTGGGCATTCTGCAGCAGAATTAGTTAACTTACATGTTTTAAATGAGAAGAGTAAGCACGGATAAAATTGCAAGTAGACAGATAAATAATCAAATAAATAAGTAAACAAAGTTTACAAATTTCTTAGATATCTGGCCTACCTCCCAAACCACTGCTAACTGCAAAATCATGGGAAGGGCTTCATTTAAAATGTCAGCTATAACAACAGTGCATCACAAAGTAATGTATGATTTTCTGTGGCAAAATCCAACAAGTGATGAAATAATGGAGAGAAAAAATTGTCAGTGTTTAGAAAGTGTCCAGTGTTAGTTTCAAATATGTCTTTAACACATGCAGACAACAAAATCAACCTAGTCTTTCAGAGTTTGTCACTGGTGCTTCCATCATGTAGACCATGAACTCACTTTTTATATTGCATTTACCATATATTCTTCTTTCTCAAGAGGCTTCTTATTTCGAAGCTTTTGGCAAATGAACTCTCATTAATTACTCTCATTAATTACTTTTAAAGCAGTCTTTTGCTTCTCTATAAATAAATAAGTGCAATACTTCCCACCTATTGAAATATTGGCCTGGGGCAAGAAAGACGTGATGCAGTATACCAAGTTCTCATGAAGGCAGACATTTAACATATGATTTATTTCATATTTCAACTGATTAGGAACTGATTTGCAGTGGACAGTTCTACAGTTTTATTTTACCATATTCTTCAGTACTTTACTGTAAGAAGCTGAAATTAATTTAATTGTTCCTATCTTAGGACTGTGAGATACCTGAGAAAGAGTGATGTCTCTGGGAAGAATCTGACATAAGTTCACACAGATAGACATTTTAGGTTCACTTCCTATCAGGAACCTCTTTTACTTGTCCTCAAATACTATGGCAAGGGCTTGCCTGAGGGCACTGCATTTAAAACTTCTGGAAAAGGTTGCTTTCTGGGCAATGAGCTTGATCTTATTTGTTCTTAGCCACTTGATACTTTATATTGAAGAAAGTGAAACACACTGAAATATTTAGATTACAAAAAACATTTAATACCATAATGCATATAGAAACCAGTTCAGGAAATCTGAAGTTTTGTCTAGATTCTTTGTATTTCACTTCTAACATTTATCTTATCATCTATAAAATCACACTTTGTGTACAGTTAGTCTAACTTTGGTCAAATGCAATAACTATTCAGTGCCAAGAATCAGTTTCTGCTAACCTGTTGAACATAATAATGATTGTGATTGACACGCTGGCATTTTGTCGCTTTTTGGGCATGCAGCTCCATTTCTATGCTCCACAGTGACACTGTTAAAATATTCCATTCCATCTGTGACATTTGTTTTACAAGAGCCCTGGTTTTGTCTGACACAATATGGAAAAACATTTGTCATTTGTTATCTGGGGTGATATATTTGTTAGCCTGCAGAGAAACATCTGCTGTGCTTTAATCTCCAGTGTGTAGGCCAATATTCATAAGATGCAGCAGGGTAAAATCACAGTATTAGATAGGCTGTCCAGCTTGAGAGGAAGGCTAGCTGACAACTATACAGACTACAGATGTATTATGCTGCAACTGGATATTTGTCTCCGTTAAATATTTGCAAAATACATAGCTTATACTTCTGTTACATATGAATATTCTATGGTGGTGACAGATTGCTGACATCTGTTTGAAAAATTTAGGCTACACATTAAATATGGGCATCCACATGATTATCAAATTTACAGGATCTCAGCCTGCACAATCATTCTTAAATAATAGATTAGACATGTATGTGACTCAATTTGTTGGGAATAAACCCAGCTGACCTCAGTTTCTCGTTTCATCACTGCAGCACTGTCATTATGCGCTTCTCTTCATCACTCTTGACATTACTCAATAAAATCTGCTCATGATAAAGAGAATAACCTTGGTCAATAGAGAGAATAAAGAAAAAAGATAATTTCCTCTACTAAAAGTAGAACCTGCTATTGTCATTTCAATGAAACTCTAGAATAGTGCTATCATACATTACTATAGTAGTTTTTCATGAAAAGTAGCTTCAAACATAATTCTTTGATTAACAGCTTGGAAATTAATACATTTAAAATATAATGCACTTTAATCTGCAATTTATTTTATGTTTCAAGTGAAAACCTTAAAGCTTTTCCTTAGGTCACAGTTTATTACAATGTGAAGATGTTGCCTTTTTATGTTTGAAGGATTAATTTGCAGCTATATAACATACAGTCAATTAATATCATGTTTTTTGTTAATGAATTGTTCTTTAAAAATACATACATATCTAGAAACAATGCAAAAACCTCTCCCTTGCACAGAGTTAAATCATTATGCTTTAGTATTATTACTGTAATAATTAACAAGTTTGTATTCTCTTACCTTTTATGTGCTGTTAAGCATTACCAGTTTTGAAAATGTATGTTATTAATACATGACAGGTGTTCTCTGGTACAAGTAATGCATTTTTTTCCACTCTGAACTAAAATGTAAATTGTATTTTGTTTACAAACTGAGATACATAATATTCAGAGCTGTATACATTATTATTATTATTATTATTGTTGTTATTAGCAATATTGTCATCATCATCAACAAAATTTTGTTTTGCTGTTTGCTGTGGCTACAATAGTATATTATATTTCATTTTATATATTGCTAAATAAATATGCTTATAGTCATTAGTTTATGATCTCTGTGCTTTGGGTAATGACCATGTAAAGGTTTCTTTGCTGTCTAAAATCACCTGCACACAAATACTTATGATGAAATTAAACTGTTGCTGGTAATTGCCTTAAAGAAACATCTGTTACAGATAAAAAGGCAATTGAATGAATTTGTAAACATACATAATAAACAAAGCAGCAGAAAGAAATGTAATATTACCATACCCAGAAAGTGTAGTTAAAGTGATGGTTGGCAGGTACTGGCACCCTTCAAAAAACATATTAAAAGAGAAGGTATATAATTTGTCATTCTAACAGTAGACATACAAATTGTCATTGATAACACAATTATTATCAGGTACCAGTACAGTGTTATTTAAGCACATTAACAAAATGATTCATTGCAAGGGACGCTACACTTGTAAGACCAAAAATGTGGTTTATGTTGCTTCGTGTGTTTCTTGTGAACATTTTTATATAGGGAAAACAACAAGAGCACTTAACAGGCATATATATGAACATACTTTAGCTATACGTTAAAAAGACATGTCAAACGCTTTAGCTAAACACGCCACTATTTGTTCTAGTTATAAAAAGTTTTCCTTTTTTGTTTTAGAGAAAGTAAATGATGATATGTTTACTGGAAATTTCAAAGTACTCTTAGAATGTAAAGAGACATTATGGTAAATTTCATTAAATGCTGACCAGCTTCCTGGATTGAATGACATGATTAATATAAAGTGCTTTTTACAAGCACAAAGATTATAATAACATGTACACTTTTATATATAATATTTACTGTCTACAAGTTTAAACAGTGAATTTTTGTAACACAAAATTTTCAATATAATATTTTAAGAACAATGTGTGCTTTTTCCTTTATTGTTTAGAAGAACACATTATGTGTTTTATGTATTCTATTGGTCTATTTGATCACATGATGTATATTATTTCTTATTTAAATTTTGAAACAAGTATGGATGTTATTTCTGATGAAGTTCATAAATAAGGTTGTGGCATTCTTTCTTTGCATTCCAGTACTGGCAGTTTTTTTACTTGGTTTGTTATGGTGTTTGTGATAACACAATTATTCTTATGTAACATTTATTTTATAGCTACACTGGGAAACCCTGATTAATGCCATATTATCTAATCATTGTTGTGATGGTCAGGAATAACATCATCAGATAATGTTTTAAAGAATGGGCAAGATTCCAAAAGACTTGCTGTCAGTATAATTGACTTAATCTAGTGCAAGGTCTACGAATAAGCCAACAAACTAGAAAAAGTGAAAACTCTGCCACTGCAAGCTGTCAAAGTAAAACCAAGTATTTTAAGGGTACACAGGTAATTTTTGTTTTAAGCACTTCTCGTTTGCCAAACAGGCACACTTCATCAGAAACAAAAAAGTAAATTCAAATCTGTGTTTTATAACAACAGGTGGTCTTAGTAACCAATCAAGTTACAACGTTACCCATGCCTTCAACTTCGCAATACTAGAAAGCAACTCACTTGTACTGTGTCACAGACAAGTTAGTAACAAACGGAAGTTAAAAGTGAATAAATAACTAAACAACCTTGCAGTTAACAACAATGCTCTAAATGGAAACAAACCCAAACATGTTATTAAAGTACTATTCTTATAAACAAATATAACTAAAAATAGCTTAAAAACACACTATTAATCACTGACTAAATGTGAGTAAACAATGTATAAAACAAGAAGTAAAAATGCTTGCACATTATTACTTCATCTCTGCAAACTTTTCATTTTTAAAATACTACTAATAGAACAGGTATCGTTTAAACCTGGATAATTATAGGCGTTCAGCTTAACCTGCCAAACTAACTCAAGTTCTGCAAGGTCTAGCTATAAAGCAAACTTCTATTAGGGTAAGTCACTTACATGGATAGTGAGTCTTCTGGAATTTGAACCATTAATGCGTGTATGTTGTACTTCTAACTGGCACCTAACACTACTTGCAGTTCCTGTTCAGCACTAACATTATGTTCTAAAATTCAAGCATTAATTTCTCTCTTTTGAAGAGAGTACACCAATTTGCATTTAAATCTCAAAAAAACATTTCAAAGGTATTGTGGAATTTTTAAATTCAGAACTGAATTATAGTAAACCTGAAATTATCTTTCTGCTCACCTTTTTTTTATTAACTTGAGTAATTAATTGTCTAAACTGTATTTTGTATTCTGTGACAGAAGTGGAGATCAACTGATTTGTAGTAAAAATGCACCATTTTATTGGAATTATGTTTCAAAGCCATCAAACAGGGTACAAAAATAGTTGAAGCAAATGATGCCAATCACATTATGGATTTGCTTATATATCACAGATCAGTAACTGTGTTATACATTTTGAACCAAACATTTTTTTTCAAATGGGAATTTTGTCAGATAAGCATTACTGTTCCCTATAATAAAGCATCAGCCACTTACCCATTAAGGTAAATACACAGGCTTCATTTACCTATGGGTCTCTGACGTTCAATTATGTGAGGACTCAGCACAGATAATGCAATATGTTGACATGCAGATGAAAGCTGTTAAAATGTTTTTTTTGCTAGCGTGCAAGCCTCTCTGCCTCTCCCATATTAGTCATCTCTTATCTGTACCTGACCTTTTATACACTAATGCCATAGTTTCACACGAACCTTAAAGGAAGAACTAGTAAACACAAATGGAATGACTGCTGGTTCACACATAGAAACCACACCATCAGTAACTTTCTGTGGGAAGTCAACTAGAGGCAACCTTACTCAGTCTGCACTTGTGAGCTGTAAGGACACCAAGATAACAGTCTCTGTATGAGTGCATTTACATTACAAAAATGCAGGCCCAAAAAAAAAAAAAAAAAAAATATATATATATATATATATATATATATATATATATATATATATATATATATATATATAAATATACGTGTGTATATATATATATATATATATATATATATATATATATATATATATAAATATACGTGTGTGTGTGTATATATATATATATATATATATATATATATATATATTTATATATATATATATACACTTAACTGTTATAGAAATTGAGTTGCTCTTGCTCTTTGGCTGTATCTATGGTATGTAATGTAAATAAGGAATATTCAACAAACTGGAATGCAGAATATAGAAATAAAAGACAAAGCAAGAATACAATTGCATAACACAAAGTGAGTTGTAGCGAGTCCTATGTTTTCTGTGATGTATCGTTAGCCACTGCTACAACTACGCAATTATTAAGATAAGTTATATTCCAGGTTATTGCTGTGACTCAGAAAGAAAATGGTTTATGTGTAGCAAGAAACAGCTAGTTTTATTAACTTCCTTGTTTTCAGATGTGCTGTAGAACCATATATGAAGACATTATATATTACATTGTGTTTTCTTTTATAACAAAGAAGTCTCAAGCACCATTAGAGAGATATCTTTTCTTGGGATTTTAGAAGGTTCGCAAATAATTTGTATGTAATTATTTATTCGTTTGTTTGTTTTGGCCAGGTGACAAACAGTTTTGATTGCTTTATTGAATACAAGTGCAAATTAGATGTCATGGTAGGCTGCTTATACTTGGTACTAGAAATACGCCAATGCAAGGTACATAAACTGTTAACATATTAAGATATCTAGGTTTCTTAGCAGAAGGTATAAGACAAATCAGCTAGATAGATGAGGTATAGATTTGATCCATAGTCTTTAATAATGAAAGAAAAGCCACTGATGACATAAACATGAATCATTAGGGGCAGAAACACTACAATTACTATTACTCTGATGTCTTGTTCCCATATGATAATCTTGTGAAAGTGATAGGAGGATTTCACCTCAGGGAAGCCAGGGCTGTCATATTGTGGTTCGGGGTGGGGGGGCTTTTTCTTATATGCCTTGCTATTCTGCCATGCAATGTGTCATATAGATGTATGTACCTTCACCTTCATGCATACCATTACATAAGCATCTGCCATGGTTCTTGATGTTTTGGGCATTTTAAATATTTTCTGACTGACCTTCCCCATATTCCACTAGAAATTAGCTGAGTGAACAAATGTGCAGCAAGGGGCAGCTAGTCTTAGTAACGTCCTTGTTGTCAGATACTGTGTAGAGCTGTGGATATGGACCACTCCATCCCACCTCAACTTCTGACCCTATGGACTTGCTTTAGTAATCAAATCCATGTTACACTGAGGTTGGAAGACATTCTATTACCACTCTATTGGGCTAGTCGAAGATGTGGATTCTGTTATATGTAGAGGTTTGGTGGTTGAGTCACACATTGGAGTGGGCATATGAATATTGCTTCAAGGGTGAAAAATATGAGCAAGGAATGCTCATGAGCAAAGTATCATAAAGATAGCATCTGTTGGGGTGTAGGATGGAAATGGAGGGTAAGAAGGGGTGAGTGAAGTTTTGGAGTGACAGGGTAGAGTAATAGGGATGCACAGAAAACTAGGTGATTTTTCAGGCTGACATGATTAGGAAGCAGGGTTGTAGTAGAATGACAAAGGATTGGGCAGTGGAGTGATATAGGACTAGGGAACATTGCAAAAGGCAAAAAATATACTTTGTTCTTTTTTACAAATGTGAGACACTAAATTTAATGATAAGTGCTGCTATAGACAAAGCGTTTAATTCCAGTTGAAAGGGTGCTCCATGTCATGAGATATGAAACACTGAATGAATTGTTCCCAGAAGCAAGCCTAGTCATTTGTTTTCTAAGTAACAGATCATATGAGAATTCAGATTTGTGCACTAAAGTGGATGTTATTAGGCAGGTATGCACTTGCAAGCTACATTTTTGACAACTGTACATGCTGTCTAATGGCAAGCACAACTTTCTAAGTAAATAAGACAATGGAAACTGCCTGGGACCCAAATGTCTGTAGCTAAGCTGACTAATCAGTGGTAAGAAGCCTGGAGATCAGCAAGAGCAGGGATCATACCATAGTGAGTCTTGCTTCTTATGTGAAGAGTAGTGCTTTAGCTGAGGAGATCTAAAGATCTGTTAGTGTTCACATGCATAATGGAAATCTGCTAACAGCAGATGGGATGTCCTTGTAACTCGAAGTTCGGGTACTAAAAGTAGGAATATCACATATAAGATCCTCACATATTAGATCCTATCCTGATGGATGTATTGAAAGTAAAAATACTTTCAACTCATGTGCATCTTACCTGGGATCAACAACAGTGTTTTTTGCTTTTTTTTTTTTTTTTTTTGTAGATCTGAACAAAAATACATTGGTGGCTGGCCAGCACTGATTTTTAGTTTTCCTACACTAAAGATTCTCACCAGGATTTAATAAAATCTATGTAGACTCTGTGTAGAGCCTATACAGAATGTATCCACGTGCATAACCATGATTCCCCTTCAGCAGCACTCCATGCATATTAATGATGGCACATTGCAAGGGAGAACATACGACCAGGGTTATTGAATCAGTGTAGGGAGAAGTGTAGATGCTACCCATGGTTGTGGATGGCCTGTACTACTCCCCACTACTGTTGAAACACTGTGAATTGGGTCAAATGTGCAATAATTTATTTTATTTTTTTTTCTATTTTTTGCATGTTTGCACAGTACAGCATGGAGTGCAGCAATCCCAAGCTGTGCTCACATATAGACAGATGACACCTGCCAGACATCTAAAAATAGAAACTGGATGTCATTAATTATCATAATTACATATTTTTGTAATTTTAAATATTTTTAGTTATGTTTTTAATTGCTGTTTGCACGGCGCTGAGTGCCACAGAGCCGAGCAGCGCTCATACATACATAGCCAACAGTTGCTAGACATCTAAAAATAGAAACTGTATGTCATTAATTATTTATGTCTGGGTCTATTTATGTGTGTTTTCACAGTGTGCCATGGTGCTTAGTAATGTTAACAGGTAGCCAAGTACTATATGTCCCATGCCGGGCACCTAGCCAGGTTGTGCCGTGAGTGTGGTATGTACTGATTTATTGCAAACTGTAGTTCAATAAGCAAGAAAGAGTAAAGCATTGACTGCAATAAAGTATACCATAAAAACTGTGGTCCAATAAATGAGCAAGTAGAACTATACTGCAATAAATAGGCAACTAGAGCTGTAATGGAATAAATGAACAATAACAACTGTATTGCAATAAGCAATAAAAAATACCAGTAGCAGTAAGCAAAATGGTGTACAACAGGATTGTGTTGTCATAACCATTGCAAAAGAGATGTATGCATTACTTGTCTAGGGTAAGGTTGATGCAGTGAAGTATAACACTGTAATAGCTGTAGAATGCAAAAGTAATGGCCTGCAAACTGTATTGTTTAACAAATAGTATGGTCCAAGGCTGTCTCCAGGCCAAGTTTGGTCACATAATGCTCTCTGTTCTTCCCACTACAAGTAATTAAAGTTTATGGCTGAGATAGCCCAGTCTATGCGCAGATATTGTGTGGGTTTCACAGACATTTATCAGCAATACCAATAAAGTCTTAAGCAGCATTGTTAAGTCCTACAGAAGCCTGTTTTAATAAATGCATTATGGCTGTATTCCATGCATGTGTGTTCTACTGTCACTGCAGTCAAGTATACCACAGTAATAGTTCTGGAATGCAAAATGAATTCAGTCACACAATGCTGTCTTTTTCTCCCACTCCAGGAACAAATGGTATATTGGTGAGGTAGCCCATGTTATGAACAGATATAATACTGGTTACATTTCACAGACATTTATCAGCAATACGAATAAAGTGTTAAGCAACATACTTGATTCCTAAACAGATTTGTTTCAGTAAATGCAGTATGGCTGTTTGCCATGCATGTGTGTTCTACTGTCACTGCAGTCAAGTATAGCACTGTAATAGTTCTAGAATGCAAAACAAATTCAGTCACATAATGGTCTCATTTTCTCCCACTCCAGGAACAAATGATATATGGTATATGGTTGGGGTAGCCCATGTTATGAGCAGATATGATTGTGCTAACATTTCACAGACAGTCATCAGCAATACCAATAAAGTTAAATGTTTTGCAGATGCCCCTTGCATTCACAGCTATTGGACTCTATTCCCATGCCTGCCAACTAAAGCATGACAGATGTCTAGTTTATGTACTGTACACAAACATGTCTCTCAAGTGTCATGATTTCATATAATGTAATTAAAACTGCCTAATCCATCTGTCACAGAATTAGTAGAAAAATGATTACTTGGAATGCAATATATTACCAAATCTGCTTACAGAACACCTTGGTAGTTATAGAAGTCCACATTATGTGACAGTGTTCTGTGTAGTGGTGTACCTGCATTTATTATTGCTTGGCCCATACTGACCCATGCTAACAGCTTGAGAGGTATGTATGTGCTACATCAGCTATAGAAGAATTGTGGTCACTGTACTCAGAACTGACACTACATGCCTGTAGAGTATTTAGTATCAGTGTTGTCAGGGATATAGTCTGCATTGTCAGTAATTAATTGTTTCTCTCTCTCCCCACCCCTTTTCATCATTTATTTATTATTATTTATTATTATGATTTAATAATAACATATGTTGTTAAACTAACTATATTTTTGCAAAATGTGATGTGATATTGTTATGTGTTATTATGATTCACTACTAACATACTTTGTTAAACTAATTATTTTGTTGCCCTTATGGTTTACTTCTTACTGGCATGTTGTTACCATATTGACTGTTATGCTGTTTACTGTTGTGTCACACATACTATACATTAATATGTATGTGGATGAGTGGAAATGATGTTCCATTCTGTTAATACTAGCAATGGTTTGGTTATTACTAACCTTAACATATTGCTATAACTCATGCACCATAGCACATCAAGGTAGGTTGGTTCTGGCTTATCCCCCTACCTTGCCTCAACCGGCTGTGGCACCAGGTCGCAGCACGTCTGGGACCCAGACCGGTGGTGCCCCTCTGCTACACCTGCACACCCTGTGATGTCTGGTAGTACTGCCTTACGGGATGCCCAGCCCCTCTCTAGGAGCAGTGGTGGAGGGGGTGTTGTCAAATGGGATGAGCTGCTGGTGTTGATGTGCAGAATACTCTACCGTGGGTGTGATCACCACCTTTGCCGGATTGAGGGCATGCTGGTCGACCTGGTGGGGCTGCCTCATCCCGGTGCTAAACCTTCAGCACTGCCACCCTTGAGTTATTGAAGGAACAGTGCCAACAGTCCCATGGGTGGGGATGTGAGTCATGCTGCTGCCATCTGAAGGCACATGGGGCTTGGATTCCACAAAACCCTCCTTATCCAAGGTGTTCACCTCCCTCATATGTCACACACCATCTCTGTCTGCTACAAATGCATCTTCACCTACCCAACTTACATCCCCCACATATACCTATGTCCCTTTCCCAGCATTCTAGTCTCACCTTTAAAAAAATGGATGCAGTTATGTTGTCCTCATCCCTCTCTTTGGGGTTGAGAGTTCAAAGTCACGTACACATTCTGTCAAAGTTTACAGTTGTTGCTGTAAAAGTAATGGATAGCTATGGTTCTTTCCTACACCCTTCCTGCACATACCTATCTGCCTTTCACTATGTTTTCCCCCTGCTTGCACTCCACTTCACTATCTCCCCATTTTTCTTTTCTTTATATTTTTTAGCATGTTGCTGCACAGCATGCCACATCACACAGCTTCGCTAAGTGCAGTTAAATAGAGCTGTATTGACTATATCTGTTTTTAAACTTGTAATACACACTTACAAAATAAACACCTGTCGCATATTTTGAACCCAAGACCATTGCACTTGCAGACTACTGCATTAACCTGCCACACCACACAACGCTTACAGCAGGAGGTTTAAATAAAACAGTAATTGCCAGTCACAGTCATTAAGTGTGTGTCAGTAGAGCTTTGAACCAAGCTGCATTGCTCAAGCTTGATTAAAATGTAATTGAATTAAAAAGAGTAAAAATGGGTGTGAATAGTACCCCACTAGAAAGCCAAAGACATAATAATAGAGGTAAGTGAGGCCTGTAATAGCAGGTAAATGTGTCCTTCAGCAGCAACATGTAGAAAGACATCTGCTAAGGCATTAATGGCAAAATACATGTTCAGCTGGGACTCTGGTCCCATACATACATCCATATAAAGTCATGCACATACTGATGGATGTATAAAATGTATGTCAAAACCAGTATGTGTGCACATATATCTTGCAAATACACCTACTGCAGCCCTGACTCAGTAGCTCAGTCGACTAATCACCTTACAAGTGGTGCATTTTGCCACACACAGTCCTGGGTTCAAATCCAGTGGTGTATAGAAGTGAATTTACAGTATTGTGAAGGCAGCAATTAATTACCGAGTCATGCACTCTTTATTCACACAATGCATTTCAAATGACATGTCTGCTTTTCACTGGTGGAGGTCACAGGCCTGCAGCTAGGAACACACTTCACATATCCCTGTAGCAAATCTATATGCGCATAAAGTGTCACATCATACATTAATATGTATTCACACAGAATGTCAATGCAGGTACTGCAAATAAGGGCCACTGCTATCATCATGCACCACACAACCCTTCCAAAGTCACTGTGCAGATTATCACAGCTGCACAGCTACCATGCACATTTGAAGTCCCTACTTGTAACAAGGCCTGCCCTCATACATGCTGCAAATAACACATGGCCCAGCAAATGGTGGACATATTCTTATATTTATACCCGTCTTACCCAAGGACACATCAAACATGTTGCCTTGTACTCTGTTAGTGATACCATTGCCTAACATACTTACCTTAAACACATGCCTTATTTGGAGTGGAAAGGGTAGCCTCACTCTGGCTCTGCCTCTACAACAAGGCTGACACAGCTCCCACAGTTACTCTTACAGGATGCTGTCCTCCAAAGTGTTCACACTCTCTGCCTATGTCTATTGCCAGCAACAGCAGCTGCAGCCTATAGCACACACATTTCTATGGTTAAGGTTTTTGCTACAGACCTACCCTCTCTGACAATGTAGTCTCCTTACCCCAGTAATGTCCAACACAACATATCAGAAAGGGGCCCTAATCTACATGAAGGCCTTATATATTGCACACTGGTTGCATGTCATAGGCTGATGATAGTGCAAAACAGCTGTGTTAGCTGTAATTACCATTTCAGACCCACAGATTGGTTTAGAGGCAATCACCTGCTGATAAGAAGCATGCTTAAAAGGCAAGCAATTAGCTTTGAGGAACCAGACTGTATGAGACTTTACTCACACAGAGCATACCTTTGTGAAAACTTTACTATCACCACATATCAACAGAGGAGTATTGCACTCCATCAGGTATGTAACTGATTTTGTGTACTACAGGATGCAGATAGGTAAATAGACATATGAGGAATACAGAATACAGCATTACACCTGTCGTAGACCTGTGATAATGACATGTCATTGATCTCCTGCTGTCTTACATATACACAGGATGTACTATATATCAAGGGTGCATTGTCTGTTGTCATTGTGGCACACTGGTCTTTTTGGACTGTCCCTTTTTAGTGGGTTAATAGCACACTGCTATTTGCGTGGCACTGTTCCTATGACATATTATTGGGGGATTGCCTGTAGGGGACACACTGCAGTAGACCCGAGTGTTGGGTGTATGATCACACAGCAGTAACTGTCATGGCACACACTGGAATACCTGACTATTGCTATTATCTCAGTTGTATCCACACACTTAGTATGTTTGAACACTATGGAGTATGACATGTGAGAGCAAGCAGTAGATAGTGCCAGATATTTTGTCCTTGCTGTATCTCTACATAGTGTACTTCCATGTATGTGATCTGGTAATGTGTTCCCCTTTTGTTGTCTTTCAGGAATCATGGATCATAGATGCCATGCACCCTTCTCTGATGCAGAAAATGAAATTATACTGCAAGGACTAAGGCAACATCATCGTATCCTACTGTTCATTGTGGGAATTCTGGGCAGACCATGTCCATGATGTGAATGGCATGGGCCATCAGAGCAGGACATATGAGCAGGTTCAACACTGTGCACTGGACATTATTGATGCTGCACAATGAAGGGCAGCAGATTTACTCAGGGATCATGCCATCACCGGAGGAGGGCCTGCAGTGAAACAACCACTCATGGCCACTGAGGAATTTCCTGGTGAATCTAGGCACATGCAACAGCTCCCAGACATCCATCACATCATACACTGTGGAGGTGGGTGGCACAGTTTCCACAGCAGAAGAGCATGCAGGTAGATTTACTGTGATCAGCATTGTAACACTGAAGCAGCCAGTGTGCCAGGCTATGCATACCTTTACATGGGTGTCAGGTCTTAGCTCTTTTGGTGGGTGAGAGCTTTACCTCAGCTGTGCTCTAATACTCAGAATGTGGCCAATGCAACAAATAACACAGTAGGCACTGCAAATGTGAGATATATGGATGTATTCCCTTGTCAAGCTGCAACATGCATTGGTACTGACATTACCTCACCCTCAACTTTTCAAAGGTTCTGCAGGTATTGTCCTAGGCCATGGCCCTGCTCCTGGTAAGCATAACTCTGTTTTGTTAAGTAAAATTTATATTCTATTAAAGTTAAGGGCCAGAATACTGCCCTATTTAAACATAATGTCATGTGTTAATAGGATAGAATGTTTTTATTTTCCATTCTGGTACAAATACATAATGATATTAGAGGGGGGTAATCATGTAGCTGAACAAATACAAACATTTTGGCAGTGACAGTTAATAAAAAATAATCCTTCTGGTTTAAATAAGGCATTTACTCTAAAATGCCTTTTAAAACACAGAAGATTGAAAGGACATTAAATTAGGCAGTGAAATGTTTATTTCAATATATTTGTTCATAGGTTCATAGGAAGGTACTAGGCTATTGGCCCAAGGGCCTAAGTAAGACTAGCCAAAAAAGTTCCCTGGCTTACGCCACCCAAGAAAGTTAATTTCCTGTGCCCCTGTGGAGCAGAACCACAGAAGTGATCCCCGGGGTGTATTTCCTATTTCCCATCCACTCATCAAGATTTTTCTTGAAGAGTGCTAATGAGGAACTTTGCTTGACATAGATGGGTAGCTTGTTCCAGAGTATAGGAAGTTTCTGGGACAGGAATCTGTCCCTCCAGCATGTCCTGTTAAGATAGGTGTACTGTTTTTTTTTGTTTTGTTTTATCAAGTATAGTGTCACATTGCTTAATTAAAGGTAAATTGTACTGGTCATGTTTTACTTGATTTACATGAAGTGATTGTTACAAAGGTCTTGAGTTGAATGAGTATTTTGTTCTGAAGAAGTCTATTTTGGATGAAAGTGGAGAGGAAAAAATTTGACCTCTAATCCAGTTGTGGGTCTTTGTTATTATGAATATTGGTGGATTTTTATTTGTACACAGTACTGCAGGTATTCATGTACCACTTTTTACTTTCTTATCACAGGTGACTGAGAGGGTTGGTTTCTGCCCCTACACACCTGATGTCAGTCTCTATTCGGACTCTGATGATGATGGTGGCCACAGTGAGGCACAGGTGGGAGTGTTGGGAGCTGAATCTGTCCCAGAAGTAGACAACCCTCTTCTGCTTCTGTTGTCACTGCACACAGTCAATATGTCCACACATACCCAGTCCCCAGAGGCCACAGATATTGGACAGTCAGAGGGTGGGGACATTGAACAGGAAAGTGTGGCAACTATAGCTCCAGTGAGTGTAGACAGTGGCCATTGCCAGAGAGCTGGCAAGGTCCCACAAAGACAGATTGACAGGGGTGTTTGTAGGAGGCCTGCTTTCTGTCCACCAACTGTTGCAGGTGTCACATCATGGGCCACTCAATGCATGCTTTGGACCATCATGGAGGCACAGGCATGTTCTGAATGAAACACCAGATGTAAGCTTAGGGTTATGGATGCAGCACAATCTGACAACCATGACTGTCTCCACTGCATTGGGGACACCTTTGATCAGTTGACTGATGCATTGGACAGAAGGTGGGCTGAAACTTTGTCTGTCTTGTACTGCACATTATCTGTGCTGGATTGTGTGTTTGGAGTTTAGCGTCAGACTCGTGGATGTAGATCAGCAACCTCATCTGCTGAGAGTCACGTGGCTGTGCACAGTTATGCTCCCATAGTGGCAGTACTGACAGCCTTAAAGAGGGAAGTGTGCTGTCCACACCATGATATGGCAGGCCATGGGCACATGGTCCTGGGTGGTCCTGCGGGGACACTGACCCAGCAGACAGCAGTCACCATCAGATACTAGCACTGCATCTGACCTTGAGCATGGTGGTGCCAGTGCAACTCCTGGCATAGCCAGTTCCCATGTTCATGGCGGAGACGGTGAAATGTCCACTCTGCCATGTACAGTCCACAGCTGTCTGACATACACACTTGTAGGGATAGCACTGGGCTTGACTGTGCACATGCACAAACTCAAACACCACTGTCACATGCAGGTTACCTATAGACACACATGGCACTTCTCCATGGCCTGTCTAACCCCACCCCTTCCTGACTCACACATGCTGTCAACTGTTTGGCACAGTCTAGGCCTCCAGCACCCATACATCACTCCCTGTGCATGTGATAATACCTGTGCCATATCCCTGTCATCCTTGCCATCAATGCAGGGAAATGAAGCTATGTGTTTGATGCACAGGGTGACCATATTAGTTAACACATGCTTGTGCAATGCAGGGCTGTTTTGCCATGCGACTTGTAGTAGTTACTGACAGATACTGTATGCTGGCATTTGACATGAGTACGACGCATATTTTTGTGTACCTTTTGTTGTATGATGCTGTAATGACTGAATAGTTACATGATGACAGGTGTGTCATGGAACTGTTTATGTTTCTGTTTCAGCTGTCTGTCGGGGTAACCTGTGGATACACAGTGGCAATTAAGCAGCACAGTATGGCATGTCAGCACAGCAGAAATATGTCTTCAGCAAGGTACAGCACTATAAGTACATGGCTCCATAGGCTCATATGTGTATAACAAGCTAACAAGGACAATGGCAGCATTCAGCATGCTAGTGCATCCCTAATCTGTGAACAGGTCTGCTAGCCTTGGTAAGTGTCACCATGGTTTTGGGAACTTGTGCATCTACAAGCTTTGGTGATGGAGATGACCCATCTACAAATATCATGTGTCCAGTACAGACAGCTGCCTGACACTCATTATGATTGTTGTGTTCTGTATCCCATTTTGCAATCTGCACATGCTGTGTCACAGCAGATGTATGGTTCACATGTATGGGGGACCTGTTTCATGTACAGTGTACTGTCTGTTTTACATTCCTGTCCCTCCAGCATGTACTATGTATGCCACAGTGATGTAGGCATATAGTTTCATAGTTTCATAGGTTATTACTAGGCTAACTGCCCTTGCAAGCCGTTGTAAGCCTAGCCAATTATCCCTTGTGAGGCTCAAACCCTGCACCTTGTTTTTGTAAGACAAACACCTTAACCACTAGACCACCCTTCCAACCCTGTATAATATATAACAGGTGAGTTGTGTTAGTCCTGTCATGGACACGCAAGAGGTATACAGAGGGATCCAACACCTTTCTGTATGGAGCCAGACACATCCCCTCTAAAGCATTTAGGGGACAGACTACACATGTACAGTCATCACATGGACTCCATAGGACATGTTATCTACTCTGTGTATTGTTGTACCTTGGAACCTGTGTGGCTGCTTCAGTTGTAAGATATGCCTGTGTAGTGACATAGCAATGGTGCCATTGCACACAATGATAGCTGTGTTGACAGCCACATTCAGTATAGCAGTAAGAGTCTGGGATTTACATCCCAAACCTATTGGTGCAGGGTGTACAGTAGTGAATGCATCCCTGCATATTACCGATCAGTGAGAGTCAAAGACTACATTACTCTATGTGTCTATAACTCAATGTGTAATGGCTCAACTGTGTATGGTGTGCAGACATAGCAATATTTTGAAGGGGTGGATGATGTCTCACAGGATAGTATTGTGGTGTTGCTGGCAGTTAGTCTTTGTCAGTGGCTCAAAGTACAACTTTTTCTTAGGCCATCATGGATAACTGTTGTTTCTGTGTAGGAGTCTGTGATAGCTCCCAATATGCAATCACCTGCTAATCTACTCAGTTAGAGGTCACTGACAGTGGCTGTGACTGCAGAGAGGAAATATGTAGATGGGGTATGCCAATAATGCAGGATGGTGAACCCCGCTGGTGAGTGGCATCATTGCAGCACAGATCTCCCACTAATATCTTCCCTGAGTATGACTGTCAGACACTTGCCTATCCACCAGGTCACATAACACAATGTACATGACAAACACAGTTTTCAGCAAGGCCTGGTGGCCTAATATTGTCAAACACCTTGTCAGGCCATGGTTGTTGGAGTGAGACTTATGTCCGATATCCATTGCATAGTGTAACAATCAATGGGCTCTGCCAATTACAGTTGGTAAGCATGATCTGGCCTTGAGCAAAAGTAACAGTGTTTGGTCCAGTGTCACTAGGTGTACAAGTGTCAGTGCTCATATCCATGCTAACTCCTATCATGGTATTTCAGTAGACATGGCAAAAATATCTGGGAACACTGCTTGTCACTACCTGCTAGTTGCCCTCCATGCAAATAGGTGTTGCAATTACTTCCAGCATGTTGCAGGAAGAGGGTCATGCAAGGTGTCTGTACAGAGCACAGACAAACATGTTAAAGAAGTGTAATATGTATACACTGTGTTGTTTAGCCATGCTGCAGCTCACTTGCCCAAAGGATGGTCCAGATCCTTACCTACCATGTCCTGCAGCAGTCCCATGACATCTCCATATGGGGAGCCAATGTAGTGCATCATGTGTTTACCAATATGGGTGACCAGTACACCCCCCCCAATATGAGGTCCTCCCTGGTAGGATCTGGCCACAGATCAGTCTCTTTAGAACTACTGGCACATACCTCCCCCCTTGCAGACAAAGTAGACATATATGTCAAGACAGCTATTTCTTACCTCCTATGGGATGGTTGAGATAGCATGACTGCACCTCCCCCTCCAGATAGGACAAGCAAGTATGCAGAGTTCTACACCCAGGAATTATGTCAGAAGCATCACAATGGCATAGTATCCCAGGCTGTATTCTGTAACATTTCTGGCAAGAACTAACCTCGCCATTGAGCATCCTATTCAACCATAGCCTATGTCCAGACTTCATTCCAGCGGAGTTGAGAACTGCCATTGTCATCCCTTTGCACAAAGGTGGTGTAACTACTGACCCTGGAAACTATCACCCCATTAGTTTGACAAGTCTGATCTGTAAGGCCATGGAGCTTATTATTATGAATCTCGTAAACAAGGACATAAGCAATATCCAAGCACTTGACCCCAGCCAGTTTTGATTCATCAAGGGCAGATATTGCCTGCTGAACCTGGTTGACTTTTTTGAGACTGTCACCAAGGCACTGGATGAGGGAAAGTCAGTACATACAGCTTACCTTGACTTGGCCAAAGCATTTGAAACAATCCCCCACTTGGGCATCATCAAAAAGCTAACAGAACTTGTCATAAATCCCTGTCTCATCAGATGTTTGGCCAACTAGGATCCACAAGGTCAAGATAGGTGCCACCACCTCCGACAGCAGAACTGTCACTAGTGTTGTTACCAAGGTATCTGTCCTAGCACCCCTGCTGTTTGGCAACTACTTCTCAGAGGTCCAGGCAAAGACAAAAGGTCTGTGACTGACAAAGTTTGTGGATGATTGTAAGCTGGGTGCTGTCATTGACTCTCCAAATGATATTACCATACTACATGAGGATGTCACAGCAACAAATGACTTGTGCCAAAGTCATGGCCTTAAATTAAACACAAAAAAAGTGTGTTATCATACCATTCGCAAAAAATATGGCTTCTACTGATTAACACATCAACAGCAGCCCCCTAAGCACGCAACTTGTGGTGAGATTCCTGGGTACAAAGGTTGACAATAATCTCACATTTGACCATCATGTAGCGGCAGTGGTCAGAAGAACATTTTACTTGGTTCATCTCATAAGTAAAGGGACTGGATCCAGAAAAAAGGAGGTTATTACCTCTCTGTACTCCTCACTTATTAGGCCAATAACTGAGTACAGCACCTCGTTTGGTATGTACCTCTACAAACACCTGCACCAACTGGAAAGGCCACAGAAATACCTCACAAAGAGAATACATGGCCTCCAACACCTGTCCTATGTGGACAGGCTCAAATCACTATCATTCTACTCATACAGATTGCTCAGAGGTGATCTGTGTCTCGCCTACAAGGCAACCTCAGACCCTGGTCTACTAGAGATGCTCCATATCCATAAGTCAAACTCCTTGAGCCTTACCCGATTGAAAGGCTTAAATCTAATATATGACATTAACAAAACTAAATCCTTGCACGTTACCCGATTGAAAGGATTAAATCTAATATATGACAGTAACAAAACCTGCTGGAGAGACAGGTTTGTCTCCTAGAGGCTGCCCCATCTCTGGAATAGACTCCCCATATACATCAAACAAAGTACGTCACTCACCCTCTTCAAGTACAGCCTTGATGAGTGGATGGGAAACCACAAATCTGTTCCTGGGGTTCCACCTATGTCCCTCAATGGCAGGGGTGACAGGTGCTGATTGAGATTTCTTTTTTGGGGATAATCTCTTGGCTAGGCTTGTACCAAGTACTCTTCTCTCAGCATGCCAATATCTGAGTGCAATGGCCATTTGGTGAAGTACCTTTCCAAGAAGTACTGGCAATTCCACACAACAGTATGGTCCCTCACAAGGTCACTTCACATCTCCATTATGTGTTCAATGTGGATAGTCTGCAATGAGTGTCATTGCCACCTACGGCATATAGACTACGCAGAGGTGATCTGTGCCTTGCATACGGGCAATGTGTGATCCTGTTTTTTTGCATATGCTGCCTATCTGTAGGAGGCATAGCTGATGGACAACCCACTGTAAGGACATTAACCTATTATGTGATGCTGGTACTACATGCTTGTGGAAGAAATTTGTCTAGCAGACTTAAACACACCCTTGAAACAGAAGCCTGCCTAATGCCACACAGAGCATCTCAGTGCACCTCACCACATACCATCTGTATGACTGGCTGGGCGGCTATTATCTCAACACAGAGCATCTGCCTGTGTCCCTTTTGGTATGGGGCAATATGTGCTGATCCTGTAACTATGGATATAAAGATTTCTATGATTGTGAGTGCTGTATAGCCATTATGCCAGTGAAGTTCAAATGTCATATGGTTCCTTAACATGATGTAAAATGCTCTAATAGGCTCACACACAACCATGGCTACACTGAGGCTAACACCACTTCCAATCACTGCATACAGGACATGCCAAGGCACACATGTAGTGCAAGCTGCCAGTATGCAGATGAGAATACTTACCTATGTAATGGTACACACAAAAGATCACAGTGCATGATGCATGCAACATACCTCATTTCTGCTAGTACTATCAGTTCAGGACATATTATGCTTACTGACATCTGCAGGCCTTGTTGTGGTCAGTCCTTTGGGGGGGTCACATTACATGCTACAAATAAAATACTGCAAAACCCCACCTATTTCTATGTTACTAACATGATCATATGTATGCTATCGGGGCTCACATTTATACCAAGTAACCTGGAGTGTAATTAGAACCTCTACCTACCTAGTCTTACAAATTATAAATCACAGTATTTATCACACCCACCACAGCTTAAGTCTTGATACTAGATTGTCAACTGGTAGTCTTAAGGTGGATGACATCATCAGGCCCTGTAGAAGAGGGCAGTGTGGAAGCCAGCAGCAAGTTACAGGACCAAAATGTGCATAACCATGCAGGTAGATAGCCCATGAGGCCATGGCAGTTGTTTTGCAGGGGTATACATACACACATGCAGCAAGTAACCTGGAGTGAGATTAGAACAACTTAGATCACAGTACGTATTGCACCCACCACATGTTGAGTCTGTTGTACATGTCATTGCATGCACAGTACTTGTGCATTACACAAACCAGGCTTGTGTTGAACAGCATCTGTAGTCTGCAGAGTGATATTGCTTTGTACTGTTATCTGCATCTAGTATACTAGCAGTGGAATAACTGTTATTATCATTGCTATGTGTGTACATTTACCAGTATGGCCATATGTGGCTGCTTGCAGTTAGATAGGCAAACCTGTGGGCAGGAACAATGTGCCCTGTCCATGCATGCTTTGAGAACATTATACATTACACCACTTGCTCACCTGCCTGTCTCTATGTGGTGGCATCCAGCAGGCACAGGGGTCTGTAGGTAATTGAATTATGTACTGTTGTGCCCTTAGTTTCAATCCTTTGAGCGACAGTATGGAAGTGTGATAGTGCAAATTTACTCACCATTATTAGTGTATCTAAAACAATACAGACATCCACACACACATATTTATATAATTAACAGGGACGTATATATAAAATAGCTGTGTATTTGTGTGTGTGTGTGTGTGTGTGTGTGTGTGTGTGTGTGTGTGTGTGTGTGTGTGTGTGTGTGTGTGTGTGTGTATGTGTACATGATATGTATATGTGTTATGTAGATATATGAAGACAGTCTATGTATCATTGTGATACATATAGCTATATTTATCTGTATATATCTATTTGCCACTACATAGCAATAGATTTACTATGTATGTGAGAGAGACATAGGACCAGATGGATATGTATATGTATATGTCTGTATGTATAGATATATCTATACATAACAGTTCTCTGATGATGGGGCAACAGAACTGCATTCATTTTAACTGTTTGGGCATGCCCAGTTGACTGTCAGTACATATAAAATGACTCCAGGTCACACCTACCCGTACTCCCGTCTGGGATTTTGTATGTTACAGACTACACCTCTCAACTGTTCAGAGTCTTGCAGAATGACCAGAGTTATGGCTCATAGTTTTAGTCTGTGCCTCATAAAATTTATGGTTTTCTGGGAAATCATTTGGATGAACTTAGGACTGAAGTCACTAAATAGTGACATACATTTGAATATCTGACATCTAATCCTTCAGAAAAATGTATTTTGAAACAAACCCTGTTATTTTAGCAACTGTTTACATTTATGAGAGTGGTATTTAACACATGTCACTATTTGTGGGCCTTCATCCCCCATTTTGTCAGGCTTTGAACAGATTTCTTGCACTAAGAGGTTGGGAGGTATGTTACAGACATTGGGCAGGATTCACAATGGCTTGCACGAAGTCTAAGAGCCGTGTAAGACTCCATGCAACCATCGTGATCCAGGAACAGCCTAAAATCCCATGTAAGAGATAGCTAAAACGACTCTTACATGGGCAGGGTGTGGATATGCTAATCACCCCACTTGCAGCCGAAAGGCATGCAAATGAGGTAGCTTAGTGATCCACGAAGCTGAAACCAGCCCATGTAAGAGTCGTGTTATGTGCAGAAATGTACTCAGTTGACAACTGAGTACGTTACTGCAAATAACACGATGGAGCCATGACAGCTCCAAATAAAGTGTGCAAATGTTGCAGTCAACATGCCAATGGCCAAATATGTGGCCATTGGCATGGTAACCCGATGCAAACATGAAATAAAAAATATTTTTTTTTCTGCGATCGGCGAGGTTTAAATGCAGCGCAGCCCCGCGCAAATGGGCTGCGCTATATAAAACAGAAAAAATAAAGGTGTGAAACCCACAAATGTGGGTTTTATGTAATGCATGGATTTGCGATTCAGGCACTAGCAGACCAAAAACAACATGGCCACTGTCTAGTGGTTGCTAAGGGGGGGAAGCTGAGTGTAAGACATGCAACTAAGCATTAGTAGGCAATCCTATGTAAATGAGTGGTAGGATAGTGAATTACACTGTCACATAGCAAATGAGCACATTCCGTGTAGTGTAAGAGTTAGATAAAGGGGAGTAACAGAGTAGGAGATAGGTGACATCACAGGGGGGAATATCAGGAAGAAATCAAGCTCATTGGAGCAAAGTGGTATGTGAAAGATGTCAATCACACAGCATAAAAAGAGGAGTGTCAACAGATAAGCATGGGAAAGTCAAGAAATGGAAGGTGTACACTGTGGCCAACACCAAAGTTTCTTGCTGTGCGTGTATGCGTGCGTGTGCGCACTGGGAGGCGCAAGTAAGACAGAGTGCGTGCCTGTAAGGCAGAGTAAGCATGTAGGAGCCTGAGTAAAGATCTATTAACCTGTTTGCGCTGGTGTGCATGCATTTTAACCTGAATAAGCAGATTCTAGTCCGTGTAAGCATGTGTGCATGTGTGGTAGCCACTGTGAGCGTGTTTTCGCTGGTATGCGCGCTGCTCCCCCCTGAGGAAACAAAGAGGAAAAAGGAAGCAGAAGAAATAGTAGGAAACTAGCAGGGAATACTTGTAGAGGTAGCAGGTGAAAACAATTAGAAGCAGGCAATTACACAGGCAGAATACAAGCCCAGCCCAGCACTTAAAACATTGCAAACAGCATTGCAGTATGTTTCTCTCAAGAGACACTGCAAGACAGGAGTAAGCTAGTAGAAGTGAAAAGTGAAAAAACTGCACTCAGACCAAACATTCTAGGGACTGCCATAGCTGTCATAAGGAGACATAGGAGACTTGCTGAGGGTGGTGACAATGGAAATGCTGCCAGACAACCCACAGTGAGGAGACGGAGAAGAGTGTACAGGCCCAGGGTCACCTACCAGGGGTTACATGAGCTGGAGATAGTGGAGCGCTATAGAGTGGACAGAGACCTCCTGCAGCAAATTGTTGAGCTGTGCAGGCCATGCCTCACACACAGAACCAACAGAGGGGAACCCATACCAGTGGAAACCAAGGTATGTGTTGGCCTTAGAATACTAGCAACAGATACCTTCCAGAGACCAACTGGTGATATGATGGGGTTATCACAGGCATCAGCCTCCAGGGTACTGCACCAGTTCCTGGATGCCATGTCAGCACATGTCGGTGAGCATGTATATTTCCCTAATGCCCGTGAGGTATTGGCCAGCAATATGCTTCTCTTCCGGCAAATAGCGGAATACCCTGAGGTACTGGGTGCAATAGACTGCACGCACATACGCATCAAAGCACCAGCCGGTGAGTGGGGTAGGGGCTACATTAACCGCAAGGGCTTCCCCTCCATCAACTGCCAGGTCGTGTGTGATGCCCAGGGCATAATAATGAATGTGTGTGTGCTGGCTTCCCTGGGAGCTACCATGATTCCCATATCTGGCATTTGACGCAGCTGTACCAGACATTTGCCAATGGGGACATCCCACATGGTCACCTAGTGGGGGATGCAGGTTATGCACTGGAGCCGTGGCTGATGACACCCATCAGAAACACACACACACCTGAACAGGAACGCCATAATGAGGCACACGCACAAACACATAATGTAATAGAGCGTGTGTTTGGGCTGCTCAAGTCACAGTTCCGGTGCCTGGACACATCTGGTGGAGCCTTGCAGTACTCACCAACTACATGTACCCAAATTGTCATGGTATGTACTATGCTACATAATATGATCCTGCGAAAACAGCTGTAGCAGGACCAGCATAGGGCTGGGACAAACAGCCCCCCACCATTGCCAAGGCCATCACAGGCAGAGCGTGACTCGGAGGAGGAACAACCTGAGCCTGCCCCAGTAGGCAGAAGGAGGCGTGCCCAGTATGCCCTGGCCTTGGCAAAGAGGCAACTCATAGCACATACACTGGCTCAGTAGGAACCCTGGGAATGATACCCCTCTCTGACTCACTCATATAGTAACAGGGATGCCTAACATGACACAACCTGCTCTCAAACATGTACAGGGAGTGTAGTATGTGCATCCGACAGAGGCAGCCCTGCAGCACCACCTGAGGCATGATTGCCATATGTTAAGCAATGTAACACCATCTAGTATATGCAAACATGAAGACCCAACCTAACATCTCACCCTCACCAAGCATGATGCCACACTATGAAGACAACAAGGTCAAGTACAATAATTGGCTGAAGTATTGCTGTTAGCAAGGGGGAACACATGGCTGACAGCCTGGGCTGATATGCCGAGCAAGACATGATGCCCCACCTGCTAGGGTTGGCATGCACCCAGCACACCTGGCTGTGTAGATACTGGCAATAGCTGTTGTCACCCCCACTGTGCCTGGAATAGGTAAGTCTGGAAACACAAACCCACCACCATAGGTAGCACAAGGGATAATAACCTGGACATAATGCTACCCAACGCCAGAAGTCTAACCTGCAAGGTGCATGCAGACTAAACACATCACAGCATGGAGAATGGTAATATGTGTTCTGTAACAGAAACCTGGGCAAGGCCCAGAAGAGCACCCTAATACTACCAGGTTATGCCTCATACCATGCTCTACAGCTCCAAAACATGGAACACACGACAATAGGAGTGTGGCTACCAGTAATTATCAAGAATAACCACACACCCAGGTAGGTACCACAGCAAGAAGCAGCATGGACTATCCATGGGCAAGTAACACTGTCTCAAACTGTGTACCTGTATGAAGCCTGCTACAGACCACACACACAAACCCAGGTACCCCAGCCAGCCTTCCTGAAGACACTTCAGAGTATGAATGTCTCAACAAATACCAACCAAGGCACACACAATGTATGACATAGGTGGCAATCCATTATGTATGGAAGAAGTAATCATGGACCTAGGGACACAAGTGGACGGTAACCTGTCATGTGACACTCACATTGCCAAGGTGGCCAGGAAGACCTGCTATATTGCCCACCTTAATATGAAAGGATGCACATGTAGAGCTACAGAGGTTACTGTGCCCCCATACTCTTCCCTTATCAGGCCCATACATGACAACAATGCCCCATTTCGGATGTACCTTACCTTACACATGCAGCAGTCAGAAAGACCCCACATGTACCCCACCAACAGGATAAAGGGTCTAAACATTGGACATCTGCAGCCTGGCTGAAGAAACCACAGCCCAATTCAGAAGCATACTGCACAGTCAAAGTTGATGTATGCCTGATGTACAAGGCCATGTCCAATCCAGAATGAATGGACATACTCCACTGCAGAAACCCCAAATCCAGCAGACACACCACAGTGAGATATCTGAACCTCCACACATAGATTAATAGGATGTGCTGGAGGGACAGATCCATAACCCAGAGGCTACCGACACTCTGGAACAGAATCCAAGTCCATGATAGGCTCAGCTCCACACACAAACTCAACAAGAGAAAGCCGGTGAAGTACATGGGAGATAGTAGGTTACACTGGGGGCCATCCATATATCACATCTAGGAAAGTAAACCCTACGTGGGCATAATATGCACATTGCAAGGGGTGTTGAGACCCACACACAGTCTGGCCGTGCTCAAACAAGGCCAGGGCAGATAGCCTAGTATGAACCTATGAACCTATGATGATACAAATAGTGCAGGACACAAAGGATTATCACACAGCTGTCCTACCTGATGGTAGGAACCATGGTGATAATCCACAGATATGCTCTACAGCACTCTAACACCAAACCCACACACATTGCCAACAGCCTACCGAACAGATTCCTTCCAACCTCCCCACCAGCACCTAACTGCCAAATATCTATCCCAGGAGAGTGCTGCCCCCCTGACATTGCAGATGCTGAGGTAACAGCCAGCATCCACAAAGCACAGCACACAGCATCAATGGTACCAGATGGTGTCCTGGGTTGTGTCCAACAAGTACTGTAAGAAGAATGGTACAGCAAATAGCATTACTGCGCACTATCAGTCCTACCACAGGATATGTACCCAAAGAGCAGTGTACAGCAACAGTGGTCCCACGCCACAAAAGGGGTGCCTGAATGGATACTGCAATCTATCACCCCTCAAGCCTGACTATCTAGGTTGGCAAAGTAATGGAGAGGATGATCATGGATCCCATGAATAACGAGATTGGGTACCTACAGACATTGGACCCTACCCAGTGTGGCTGTCATAGGGCAGATCCTGCCCCTTACACATGTCTGACTCATGTGAAACGTGCACCAAGCCCATTGATGTGGGGAATGTTGATCACACAGCCTATCTGGACCTTGCTAAACCCTTCCATACAATACCCTAGTTGGCAGTACAGATAAGCTCACCAGCCTAACTATAAACCCCTATGCAAGTAGATGGGTTGCAAACCAGCTCAAGGACAGAACTGACCTGGCAGACATGCTGTAGCCATGGCAGACTGCAAACCAGGTACAACTGGCATCCCACAAAGCATGGTCCTGGGACCTCCCTTGTATGCTATATATATCACATAGGTACAGGCCAACATGGATGGACTCTGTTTGAACAGGTTTGCAGAGGACTACAAACTGGCCACCATATCAGACCCTCCAGCTGACACAAGCAACCTACAAAAGGCACACATAGAAACACACAAGTGGTGCCACAGCCATGTCAACAAGCTAAATGCAGAATAGTGTATAGTGAACCCCTGTGGAAACACAGTACATGGCCAGAAATTACCACATAGGTGTCAACCCAGTAAGTACCTCAGGAGCAATACAAGACCTGGGGACACAAGGTGATAGATATCCTGCATGTGACAACCATATGTCTGTAGTGGTTACAGAAACATACCATATACCCACCTAATCATGAAGGTAAGCACAGCTTGGTTAGGGTAGGTCAATGTGCCTCTCCAGTCATCCATCAGCAGCCTCACAATTGTGTACAATGGCCCTTCAGGGATGTACCACAGAAGACACCTGCAGCAACTGGAAAGACCACACAAATACCCCACCAGGAGGATCGCAGAGCTGTAACAGATGCCATGTGTCACCTGAGTAAAGAAACTGCAGCTCCACACAGTGCCATACTGCCTGGCTGCAGGTGAACTGTGCCTGATGTATAGAGCCATGACCAACCTGGTATCAATGGACATTTGGCACCATGTAAACACTGAATGCTGGTGACCTATGCAGCTGACAGGCCTGAACCCCAGCACAGACATAAACAGGACATGCTGTACCGATTGGTCGATGACCCAGAAGCTCACTCCACCCACGGCTAAACTCCCACTACAGGATATCCAGGGAGTCCCTCAGTGACTGTCATCCAGAGGAATCATGATGACTGGATGGGAGATGGTAGGTGTACCCTGGATAGCTGTTAAATAAAATCAAGAATTCAATACACAGGAGGTTCAGATTCAAAAGTTTACTAGTGTACACCAGGAGGCAAAAAACGTACAAGTACAGAATTTTGTCTAACATGAAACAGGAAGCACACAATTTTATATAGGTTTAGCATTCAAGCTGTGCCCACCTTACTGACGTGGTATGTCACAGGGCACCTACATCACTTTAGCTGACAGTCCTCTATTCATAAAAACTGCTGATGCTGTATATTTTAAAAAAGTTTTCCTCTGGTAACAATACGGCCTTGCTATCCACCTGGTCAGACATAATGTCTTTCTGTAAAGTTACTTCTTCAAAGTTTCATATCAGTTCGAATACAATAGCAGATTCAGTCTTCTAATACACATCTTTGTTCACTGTTACACTTTCCCACCAGCTGCATGCTATCTCAGTAACACATATACAAGGCCAAATCATCCCAGCAGGAAAGAGCAGAAGATTTCATTATTTCACACATTTAATTTCCTGACCCAGCAGATAATCACTTGTGAAAAGCATAAACATTAAAACTTGCTAAGCTAGCGTCTTCCAGGGTCGAAGGTCAGCTTGCTTCAAGCCACACTGCAGTTTCAAAACTACTTGCATTTACACATGAATTAATCCTTTCTATTATATGATTAATAGAATAAAATGCATTATATACTACTTTGCTTTTAAACTAGCATTTCTCATATATTCAAATACACATTTTTCTAACAATAACACCTGTATGTCATGGGTAGACAGAGGCACAGCACACTAACCATGACATATGTCATGGCAAACATCAGTAAATGTGTGTTGAAGGACAAACACTCTCTGACTAGCATTACAAATGGACTAGGACACATGGCCATTGTTTGCCACTGTCCACACAAGTTGTGGAATACATTAACAATGTTGGACAATCATGTACTATGCTGTCCATATCTGAACATAATGCAACATGGTCATATCTGCACAGCTGGCCCTCAACCAGTCTGGTGTGCTCACTATAAATATTACAAGCAGTGATAGGACTGAAACCAATTATACTGTCCACCACAGTGAAAGTTCTGCACCAGTACACGATACGACAATACAACTGTTTGGTCAGCAGGAAAGGATGATGACAACTGTATGCAAACTATCCCATGGCGACCCTGCAGGCACAGCATAATGCCTGTTAGGTTCAGATACAAAGCAGTTGGGCAGTAAGAACACAACCTGATGTCCAACAATCAACTGTACATGTGATATATGGATGGCGTCCACACATAAACAGAAATATGGTAGTCCACAGATCCCAACATAAGGAAAGGTCACACTGGGCATGCTCGCACAAATGAGACGTGGCAGTCAAGAAGCCATACTAACTGCGAACTGAGCATGCTCATATACTTAGTCCATGTCACAGTTCAGCAGTTGAACACACATATCTGGCATGTCTATGTGTTAACACAGGAACCTCCCACAATACAGACATCTGCCCAGTGCACACAGTGAAGTTACAACAGAGACATAAGTAAAGTACTGGACCCCACTCATATGCAAACATCTCCCACAGTATACATGTTGTTTATAGAGATAGGGAAGGCTATGGCAATAAAGACCCACAAACAGTATATGAGCAACAGATACTTGCATCTGACAGGTAAACATATGGCCACAGAGTGCAATACTTGACTGTTGTCCCTAGGGAATACAGAAGGCTATCCACAGTGTATTTGGCATCTGCCTCCACAGTACAGTAGGCCACTGTGCCTGTGCAAAGTTAATGCATAGATATGCTCTCCCCTGTACTGATGGATAGTCACAGATGTACATACCTCTTCATCCATAATGATGTCAGCAAACTATACATATGTCAGGAGCAAATATTATACCCAGTAATGTGAATAGCGTGCTCCGCTACTGCGTTTCTAACAAGTGTCATAATATAGTTAGGTAGGGGTTTGAATCCTGCAAGTGCCCAGTGAATGTGTGTGGGGGAGTAGTGTGTGCAATTCCATGTGTATGAGAAATGTTCCTTTTGGCAACTATCACTACACAACACATGCTGCATATTCCACTGTCTAAACACTGATGATGTCAGCACCCTATAAGCACAGCAGGAGAAAGCAATACCCCCAGTAATGCAAATAGCGCGCTCTGCTAATGCGTCTCTCACAAGTATCATAACATAGTTAAGTAGGGGTTTGAATCCTGCAAGTGCCCCGTGTGTGTGTGTAAATGTGTGTGGAGGAGTAGTGTGTGCAATTCCATGTGTATGAGAAATGCCCCTTTTGGCAACTATCACTACACAACACATGCTGCATATTCCACTGTCTAAACACTGATGATGTCAGCACCCTATAAGTACAGCAGGAGAAAGCAATCCCCCCCAGTAATGCAAATAGCGCGCTCTGCTGATGCATCTCTCACAAGTGTCATAACATAGTTAGGTAGAGGTTCGTATCCTACAAATGCCATGTGTATTTTTGTCACACAGTTTGTCCATGTGTATGGGGTGTTGTTCCCAATATTGCACAACATACATTATATCAGTAATGTCAATGCACACATGATGTATGTGTGTGCCACCTACACATATGTACCTGTGAACTGCAAGAGATCCCATGTCTAAAGCCTGCCTCATGTGAATACATGGAATATGCATCAGACAACTGTATGACTGTGGTGTTCTGTGCAGGGGCTGCATGTGGTATGTGACTATACAGTGTGGGTTGTAGATGGTGTCATCCCACCAGCGAGGGATACATGATTGTTGTGGAGTATATAGTCCACATGTTGGTGATGAACAGGTGCAGCATGTTGTCACCACTTGTGGGGGTGGTAACAAGTTGTTCCATAGCAATGCAGGGAATGATAAGAACCCTTCAGATAGGGTCTTGCAGCTAGAATAATGCTCACACTGTATGTTTGGGTAGTCGCAGCACAACCATATCATGGTGTGTGTAGAGACTGTCATATTCCCAGTGTTGTCAGGAAGGCTAAGCGGGTTTCCTGGATATGGGAGTGTGGTGTGTGCCAGGCTATGAACCTGAAGGCAGTCTAACCCACCATGTGTTGCACATGGAGAGGCTCTGATGCTTTGTGCAGTGCCACCAACCTGGGGGTGGGTGTATCTCAGGAGCCTTTGGATACATCCCCATGTTCTGGTTTGGTGCATGTGTAGGGGATGACAAGCATGGTATCAGGAATGACCTGGCACTGATGGTGTGCACCTGGGAGCCTTGTACCAGGAGTCTGTTGCTGCACAGATATTGCTGTACCCCATGCTAAGGACAGTTTCCACTGCATGAATCTTGAGGTTTACAATGCTGCTGTTGAGTAGCATTGCTATTAGTGCCCTATCCCGTATGATACCTGTGTAGGTGGCTATGTAATGTCAGCCTTGCATACAAAGGCACTATGTGTGTAGCAACAGCCTCTGCCAATATACAACGACCCATGGGTGACAGGTGCAAGCTGTCCCAAGCAAAGCAATGTGGCTTGTCCAGCATGTAATCCCACACTGACAGGCATTGGATCCCCTTTGAATGTCACTGAAAGATACGTTAATTGCAGAAATGGATGATCCTGTCTACATATTGTGGCAGCATTCTTGGTGAGGGTGAGATGCTACTCAAGGCCAGGGTCATACCAGCCTGTGCCACAAGCTCAGAGAGCCCCTCTATGTCTCCTAACATGTAGTCCAGGGAGGTGCGTCAGAGGTCATACACACTGGCACAGACAATGACTGAGTCATACTTCTACATGCCTTGGAGTGACCAGTATGCTTGTGTTATGTGGTGAATCATAGTGCCCGATGGGTAGCTCAGTGTGACCGTCACCTTGTTCAGCCTGTGACAGGACCTCAGTGTACGTGACGATAGAGGTACCTCATACAACTGTAGCAGGTGTGTTGTCAAGCCGTATGGCCTGTGACTGTTTGGCACACAGGCTTTGTGAGCTATGTGTTGCATGTGCTCCGCTCTGGCTTAATGTTTGCTTGTGTATCTGCTTTGCAGGTGTCAGCTGCTCAGGCAGGATGCTATTCTGACAGCCCAATAATGTACCTGTGTGTGTCTGTGTTTGGATTGTGGTTGTGGCAGGTCTATGGGAGACTGGTACTGTATTCACTGTAGTATCCCACTCCACCTGACAGGGAATGCCAGTGCTGTGTTAACAGAGCTTAGCCCCCAGTTTGGCTATGTGGTTGCATCTCTCACATGTGTTGTACGTGTATAGGAAGGGGAGAGGGTTGTCTGTGTACATGAGGCCGCTGTAACATTGCCACATGACTCACAGATTCACCAACTGGACCTAAGAGTACATCAACAAGTGACCTTTGCACATGCTACCATAGCATTGTGACTCCCATACTAAGTAACGACACATAGGGCCAATGGGGAACAAGGTACTCAAGGTGACTATGTGAGGGTGTAGTGCTCCTGATTTGTTAGTGCTGGCATATATGAATGCTGTCTTGAGTAAATGTGAGGTAAGTCATATGCAATGTGTTATAGGCAAGCTACATGCAAACAGGACAAACAGTGACTTTCTCTCAAGTGACACATGGACATCAGTACAGTAAGCAATACAGATGTCACTAGGGATCCACAAAGGCACTGTATATCTGCACTGCAGGTGGAATCAGTGTTTCAGGAACATAACAAGCAAACATGCATACAAACAAAGCTACAGTCAGCAGGCCTGTGTGTAGACTATGCTACAACAAACAAGGTGTACGACTTCCAGTAGGTAACAGTGCATATATGCAGGCACTATAAGCCAGTACCCAGACATTCACAGGTCAGATGGGCTGGGTCCAGCCACAACCCACACAAGTGTATAGACCACGTACCTTCATAATGTTGACTAACTGGCCTGATACCCAAGTGCTCATAACTGTAATAATACACATGTCAATTAACAGACACTGAGCCCACACTCAGCAGTTCCAGACCTAGTATGATGTATGCTACCTGTCCTGGCACCACAGTATCCTTGACATGTATGGACACTCTCCCTCCTGTCATAGTTAGTTCTGTGTGTTGATGCTGTCATGCATGGTATGAGGTGTGACCTTGTAGTGCTAGTGTGCTCTTGTGAGCCTCGAACCTGTTGTGTAGTACTGCACAGATATCAACATCCTGAAACATCTGCATTGCAGAGTCTTGTGTGGACAGCATGCAACTCGCAGTTAACATGGCCATCATTGAGTATCAATATGTACATTGTTGTATCCCCTGTGCTACCTATGTAGGTGGCCATCCCTTCACAGCCTCACCACCAGTATGCAAAGATGTGCAGACAGAACACTGTGGTAATTACTATGGGTGTACAAAACAATACATTGACATTCATACAGTAACTGCATCAGGCATGCTGGTATATACCCACAATGCTATCATTACACTGTACTGTTGTCGACATCATACTATTACAATACATCTATGTACTCACCCTGTGCATCAGCACCATGTTAACCTGTTCCTGCACCGATTTTACAGATTGCAGGAGGTGGCACAGTTTCATCATATGCACAGGGTGTGTACCTGGTATACCAGAGAACCTACTAGACTGGTGTTTCGGTGTGTAGTGGCCGTTGTGTTATTGTTTCTGTGTACCTGGTATGCCTGAGTCTGCCACTGATACAACCAATTGACATGTCTGTGTGTGTGTGTGATGGTGAGGGACAGCAGTACAAGATGGGGCAATGTTGATGCAGTGTGTGCGTGTATGCGGTAGCCCTAGGTGTTATCACTTTGCATGTGTGTATGAATGCACACAGTCCCACCTCATGGCTGCCATATACAGGTGTTTGTGGACAGCCACAGACTGTACCTGCCAGGTCATACAGATCACTGTCTGTGGCCATGGACACGGTACCTGTGCCTGACAGGGGTGCTACGGACCATATCAGGTACTAAGCCAGACTGGGTACTGTCATCAGAAGCAGGTGGTTGGTGAATGGAGACAGGTCCCTGTTGGGACTGTCCAGCGCCACGTGCACGTGGTCTCCTGGGATGGTCTGATGACACACAGAACCAGCATTGCTGGGGCTGCTGCTGGCACTATGTGAGCGGCCGTGGGCCTGTTGTCATCCGCGATGGCTGCCAGCTGCTGCTGTTGCTGGCATATGGCCACGTCGACGCCTCAACCGTCCGCCATTGCCATGGCTTATGGACATGTAGTTGTGGAACAGATATAATGTGTCCCCCCAATGTCTGTCAATGACCTCGGTGAAGTTGCGGATGGCAGCCGCAACATTAAGCATACTGTCACTCATGGCTGTGCGACATGCTCTCAGCTCCCTCAGACCCTGTCTGGTGTACCGTTCCATACGTGACAGTGCCTACATTACAGCCCGAAACTTAGCTGAGGTTGAAAGACTTCTGTGGGCACATCTGACAGGGGCGGTACGCCCATGGATGCTCCCACGAGAACCCATGGACGTCTCCCTGTGTGGTACCGTGTTAGGACCCTGGCCATGGCTGCTATGTGGGGATGCATGTGCCACCAGTACCACATTACCCTGGTCAATGCCCACTGTATCCTGTCCATCACCTAGGAACATTGGTGACAAAGGATGTATTGGCAGGATGACTGTGCGCATTGATGAGGTCGACAGCTGTGTAGTGTCAATTGGCTGACCAATGATGGACCCTGGCACACCTACCTGTGCCATTACACAGGTATCATCATTATCACTATTCACAGCAGCTGATTCAGGTTCCCTGCTGCACGACACCAGAGCAGCACCAGAACCTGTGGGAGTAAGACAGGAAACACAGTTTGCAATGTGTATACAATGTCACCACTGATGCACACATGCACACATGGGCACATGCACACATGCACACATGCACACATGGGCGCATGCACACATGCACACATGCACACATGCACACATGGGCACATGCACACATGCACACATGCACACATGGGCACATGCACACATGCACACATGGGCACATGCACACATGCACACATGCACACACCTCAGTATATGAGATATCAACCCACAGACACAAACACACCTGCAATCAAACACATAGCACTACTGCTTCATCATATTATTACTATTAGTATGCAGAGTTTTGAAGGTAATGGTATTACACACTCACCAGCATGGATAGGCTGCCTTGCTGTTACACCAGAGGGACCTGCATTAAAGAGACATTTATCATCAGTGGGCACAACTATGCCATTGATACTGTGGGCATGATACAATTCAGTACTGCAACAGTTAGCTTCCACAGGTGTACTGCAGATATTGAGGATATCACTAATGCACAATAATTACCAAGGTTACAGCTACAAAACGAGGACACACCTCACACATGCATAACCTAACAGTGAACAGAATGGTCAACTATACACATGGCATGTTACTTGCATGCTGTGTGTCCTGCTGATGTGTGGCTCTAGCCTCCATCATTACACCTGTATGAATCTGCTGCTGTTGCTGCTGTGCTGGAGCCACAACACTTAGGAGTAGTCCCTCCAGTCTGGTGAGGGGGGGATGTCTAGCCACCCCAACACCTGTGGCAAGCTGCTGCCTGTGGATATCCGATGCACGCTGACGGACATTTCTAATTAAATCACTGCAGTGATGGCGTACCTGCTCATATGTCCGGTTATGTGTGCCTATGTCATTTACCCGATGGACCAGGTCTTGCCACAGTGCAGCCCTCTCCTGCTGGTTCTGGCTGGTGCAGGAAAAGAGTACAGCAAAATCCCGCACCAGGCTCTGGTGTATCTCCTCCTCCTCTGCAGCGGAGTAGACAGGGTTCCGCTGGTGAACCATGGCCCTGAAAAGGAGAAGGAAAATATGTCAGCAATATCGGTCAGCAAACTATGGCACACATAATACACATAATACTCGACTGCAGTGATATAACTTAAGCACCATATATAGCATCTGTCTGTCTATTGGGGGATATAAATGTAAATGACCAGATATCAGTGCTCATCCAACAACTGTGCAATAGTACCTGGCACACTCCATACGACAGACTAGTATACTGCAGCAGTCAACACACTGTTTCAGGTACAATACACAACCTTACACTGGAGGTTTGTATCAAGGTACTGTATGGGGAACATTATCAGCCCATGCACTGCAGACAATGCACGTTACATATTTCACTGGTAAAGCACACTACTCTTACTTGCCATAACCCTACCTACACCACAGTGACATACAGGGTAACACAGCACAACATATGACAATGTAGTATGTGTTGATCGCAATACCTCACACACCTGTCTCTGGCCTCACACCAAGGATACACACTACCATGACAGACAGACAGTCATGGTGAGCAATCACACCAGTACACAACATGCACCCAGTCACTAGCACACTCATTCCACCTCACATATTCTGTTTGCAATGTGTTCCTGGGTGTGCATTGTGTCTTAGGTAGGTAGTGTGCTTTTGACCCTGGGCCTACAGCAGCATACTGTTATGCTACCCTGCCCCTTGTGACACATGTGTTATGATCGTACCTGCTCCTTACAAACAGTTACACAGGGTGACTCATATGGCATATTACCTATCTGCATAACATTCAGCAGGGGTATGTCTGACATCTACTCATGGGGAGCCTTGCTTCTTAATTCTGTATGGTCTACTACAGGGTATGTCATATCTGTGGGTAGGGTCCTGTACCTCCACCATGTGCTCTATACTGCAGTGACAAGGACGACAGACATAGGTAATTTGTGTTGTGGATGTTGGAAGTGTTACCATGGTTGTTAGACAACTGTCATGGGTGTGACCAAACTATGTATATCCAGCAGTGGTAACCTCTATGTAGGCAGTCTGTGTGCACTCTGTGGTGTTTGAGTGCATTTACACAGTTACTTGCATATGTCTGTGTCCTTCTCCATATCTGTAGCTGTCATGGGAGGTACATACCGTGTAGGACATTGTGGGGTGTGGAGGGGTACAGTAACTTACATGTCCATAGCTGACACACCATGTCCACTGACACATTCCATGTACAGGTATTACAGGACTAGTGTGCCACTGTGTATATCAATGTGGAGCCTATTGTACACTTGTTGCCCCTGTTCCCCCCTGACACATGCAGTGGTGGGCAGGCATGTATATATGTGGTGGTTACTGGTGTCAGTGTTTTTGAATGGGGTATGGTACTCCAGTATCCACACTGGTGTTCACTCCATGCCTTTGACACCAGGCACCTGTTGCAAGGCATCTGCACACATATGCCTCACACAGTCTATATATATATATATATATATATATATATATATATATATATATTGATATATTTATATCTGTATATAGATATATATATGTTTGTATATATGTATATAAAATATGTATATATAGATGTAGATATATACATATAGATGTGGGGAGAAAGGGGGAGAGAGTGAGAGAGACACACAGGGAGAGTGAGAGTGTGAGGGGGTGGGACAGAGAGAGAGAGAGATAGTCATGATCGAAGGAAGGACACTGAGGAAACTCGGAGCTATAATATATAACATCAAGTATCCTGTTTTTTGTTTATTTTCTTCTTTATTTCTTTGTTATTTATAGCACTTTGTGTACTGTGTATTTTTCTAGCTAGTTTCACTGTGTGTCAGGTATTAACTGGAAATTGTCCACCTTTATTAAGCATCTGTTGGGTTGTTTGTTTCTGATAACTGGTTACAGTAAACTCTTTTTTTCTAGAGGCTCCTTTAGCTGTTTAAAACTTTCATTTAAAGGCTCACTGCTGCTTTTCAGCTGTGAAACATTTCTGCAGTTTGTTCTAAGTAATGGGGATATTTGCAGCATTTCTATATTCAGGCTTGTATTTGGGCCTAGTGTTTGTGGGGGATGTGTGTCTGAGCACATATTCAGAGACATTGGTTTGGCCAAAGCCATCAGGCATTTCTGTGAGAGAGAATTGTTTGAGGTCATTGGCTGACTGAGGTCACCTGGACTACAGCTTAGACTAAGCACCTCATTGGTTCTTTTGAGATTTCTTTCTTAAAAGCTGTCTCAGGTTTCAACTTTCTGTTACCTAAGAAGTTCAGTTGTGAATGCTCTGCCATTTCACAGTGAACTGATCGAAGGAAGGACACTGAGGAAACTCGGAGCTATAATATGTAACATTAAGTATCCTGTTTTTTGTTTATTTTGTTCTTTATTTCTTTGTTATTTATAGCACTTTGTGTACTGTGTATTTTTCTAGCTAGTTTCACTGTGTGTGAGGTATTAACTGAAAATTGTCCACCTTTATTAAGCATCTGTTGGGTTGTTTGTTTCTGATAACTGGTTACAGTAAACTCTTTTTTTCTAGAGGCTCCTTTAGCTGTTTAAGACTTTCATTTAAAGGCTCACTGCTGCTTTTCAGCTGTAAAACATTTCTGCCCCTAGTGTAAGTTTGATCTGGGACCCTCCTCCCAGTCTAGTGTCATTACCTCATTCTACCCAGTACAGGGAGAACATTTGAGAAGGCCAATCAGCTTAGTTTTGGCTACTCCTTTCTCTCTTTCCTTTCTCTCTTTCCACTAAAAAAAAATATATATATATATATATATATATATATATATATATATATATATATATATATATATATATATCTGCTTTTACTGTATTTGTGTTTTTTCCTAATTTATTTTGCTTTTGCGTCATCTTAAAAGTACTCAATTGTATTTATTACTGCTTGGTGTAACTTATTCTAAGCCTTTTAGTTTAAGCACTTGGGCTTTAGACCAGTTGTTTTTCATTAGGAAGGTCTGTGGGCTGCACTGTGGTGGCAGGACAGGTAGCTTGCATCCTTCTAAGTTGGGAACTGCTGATTGAGGGCTCAGTGTCTGTTATTCTAAAAGTGTATTAGTTCTGATTTAAGCACCAGGGCATCAAGCCAGTTATTTTACATTAAGAAGGTTCATGGTCTGCACTCTTGTGGGAGAAGAGGCTGGAATCTGCCCTTCTGAGCTGGGAATTTCTGGTTAAAGGCTTATAGTGCCTGCATATTTGAACTATTTCTTACTGTAATTGGTACACCTTGTTTGCTGTAGCATAGACTAGATACAGGCGTGCTGAATCTAGTTTTGTGTTTATGCTTGTTATTTCCCTGAAAAGCTAATTCCATCTAAAATGCGGGTTTTCAGCGCTTCTGTAGATCCCTAGTGATATCTGCATTGCTTACTGTACTTATTTCCTTGTTTCACTTGAAAGAAAGTTACTGTTTGTCATTTTTCATTTGTTACCTGGCACTTGCTCACTAAAGCAATTATATAAGTCAGCACTAAAAAGTTAAAAGCACTACACCCTCACAAACTCCCCCTGGAGTACCTTGCTCCCCATTGCCCATTTTTTTCAATTATAAAGAAATTCCCAATACTATTCTAGCATGTCCAAAGGTCAGTTGTCAATCTCCTCTCCAGTCCAGCTGGTGAATCTGGGAATCTTGAGGCAATGTTACAACTGCCTCATGTACACAGACAACCCTCTCCTCCTCCCAACAAATTCCAACACATGTGAGAGATGCAACCATATAGCCAAACCGAAGGCTAAGCTCTCTCAACTCAGTACTGGCGTAACCAGTCAGGAGGAGAAGGAAACCACACTCACTACAATTCCAGTCTCACATAGACCTACCACGACAACAAACCAAATACATAAACACACAAAAACATACTTGGAGGCTCTAAATAAAAATCTGCCTAAGCAGCAGAGACCTCCAAATCAGACACCCAAGCAACCGCTACCCCAAAACAAAACACGTGCAACACATAGCTGACAAAGCCAGTGTGCCGAACAGTCACAGCCCTTAAGGCTAAACAACACACCTGATACACTTGTAATAGGTGACTCTATCATCAGGCACACTGACGTCCCACTCACCAGGCTAAACAAGGAGAAGGTCACGGTGAGCTGCCTGTTGGGCGCTAGGATCTGCCACATAACACAAGCACTCAGGTCACTCCAAGGCAAGTACAAATATGACTCAGTCATTGTCCATGCTGGTGTGAATGACATGTGACATACCTCCCTGGACTACATGAAAAGAGACATAGAGGAGCTCTCTGAGCATGTAGCCCAGGCCGGTATGACCCTGACCTTGAGTAGCATCTTACCCTCACCAAGAATGATGTCACAGTATGAAGACAAGATTATCAATTTCAACAATTGGCTTAAGTATTGGTGTTATTCAAAGGGGATCCAATGCCTGTCAGCCTGGGATGACATGCTCGACAAGCCACGATGCTTCGCTAGGGACGGCTTGCACCTGTCACCCCTGGGCTTTTGGATATTGGCAAAGGCTCTTGCTACCCCCATAGTGCCTTTTTTAGGCAAGGCTCAAAAGACAAACCCACCTCCATAGGTATCACAAGGGATAAGAAACTAAGAGTAATGCTACTCAACGCCAGAAGTCTAAACCTCAAGATGCACGCACTCGAAACTCTCCTTAGCATGGAGAACATCGATATCTGTGCAGTAACAGAAACCTGGTTCAAGGCTCTTGAGAGCACACCAGCACTACCAGGTTATACCTCATACCATGCTTTTCAGCCCCAGAACTTGGACCGAACCACAAAAGGAGGGGGAGTATCAATATTCGTCAAAGATACCCACACCTCCAGGTTGGTGGCACAGCACGAAGCATCAGAGACTATCCAAGTGTAACTAACAGTGGGTAAAACTGCCTTCAATTTATAGCCTGCTACAGACCACCCTCCCAAACCCAGGAACCCCACTCGGCCTTCCTGAGAATAGTGGAAAATATGAAGGTCTCTCCAAACACCATTATATTGGGTGACTTCAACTACCCAACCATAGACTGGGAGCATTACTCTAGCTCCAATACCCTAGCCCAAAGGTTCCTAGAATTTATAAACTCAAATGCTATGGAACAACTTGTTACCACTCCCACAAGAGGGGAAAACATACTGGACCTGATCATCACCAACATGGGGACTCTATGCTCCAGACCAGAAGTGTATCCCTCACTGGTAAGATCAGACCATAAACTAATCTCACTGGATATTCACATCCTGACCCCACCCCATTCCCAGAAAACCACAGTGAAAAACTTCTCTAAAGCAAATTTCACACTCCTCAAAACCAAGATGGAATCCTTCAAAGCCCCCGGGTCTGTGGATAATACGGCCCAGACCGCAAAATCCTTTATAAATGCATTCTATGAACACCTTCAGGAATGCATGGATCATGCAATCCCAAATAAAACCAAGACGCAATCCTCCAAAGGCAGAGTCCTGTCTGGTGGACCCCAGCCATAAACAAACTATACAATAGAAGGAGGAAGCTACTACATGACAGAGCAAAATCCCTAATAGGGAAGGCATCTCTGATCAGTATTAGCCAAAAACTAAGGGCACTCATAAAATCATCTAAGGCCAGCTTCGAGAGAAAAATTGCAAAGGACACTAAGGATAATCACAAGGCTTTCTTTAGTCATGTTAGGAACCTGAGTGGGAATTCCCAGATATGCTCAGAATTAGTCCAAAATGACAAAAAATACACCAAACCCACAGACATTGCCAACATCCTAGCTGACAGGTTCAGCGCAAACTCCCCCCCCCCACCAAAAGGGCTAATATCTATCCCAGCAGAGTGCCGCCCCCCCTGACATCTCAAATGCTCAGGTAAAAGCTGCCCTCTCCAAAGCAAGAAACACAGCATCAATGGGACCAGACGGTGTCCCGGGCTGCGTCCTACATGATCTCCAAGAAGAACTAAACCCAAACCTATAACTACTGTTCAATCTCAGCCTTACTACAGGATATGTACCCAAAGAGTGGCGTACAGCAACAGTGGTCCCTCTCCACAAAGGTGGTGCCTCAACGGATCCTGGAAACTATCGCCCCATAAGTCTCACTAGCTTGGGCTGCAAAGCTATGGAAAGGATCATCATGGACCTTATAAATAAAGATATTGGGGACCTGCAGACACTGGATCCTACCCAGTTCGGCTTTGTTAAGGGCAGATCCTGCCTCTTGAACCTGGTTGATTTCTTTGAAACAGTCACCAAGGCCATTGACAATGGGGAAGGTTGTCCACACAGCCTACCTGGACCTCGCAAAAGCCTTTGATACAATACCCCACTCAGGCATTATAGATAAGCTCACCAGCTTAAATATAAACCCCTATGTCACTAGATGGGTTGCAAACTGGCTCAAGCACAGAACCCACATGGTTAGAATAGCTGGAGCCATGTCAGACTCCAAACCAGTTACAAGTGGCATCCCACAAGGCTCAGTCCTGGGACCTCTCTTGTTTGGTATATATTTCTCGGAGGTACAGGCCAACATGGAAGGACTGTGGCTGACCAAGTTCACAGATGACTGCAAACTGGGCGCCATAATAGACTCTCCAGCCGACACAAGCATCCTCCAAAAGGGCCTCATAGAAACAGACAACTGGTGCCAGAGCCATGGCCTCAAGCTAAATGCCAAAAAGTGTATAGTCATCCCCTTTGGCACAAATTACCACATAGGTGGTAATCCATTAAGTACAGAAGAAGTAATTAGGGACCTGGGGACCCAAGTTGATAGCAATCTCTCATTTGACAACCACGTGGCCAAAGTGGTTAGAAAAACATTTTATATAGCCCACCTAATCATGAAGGGATTCACATCTAGATCAGGGGAGGTCATCGTGCCTCTTTACTCATCCCTCATCAGGCCCATAATTGAGTACAATGCCCCTTTTGGGATGTACCTTACCAGACACCTGCAGCAACTGGAAAGACCCCAAAAGTACCTCAACAAGAGGATCAAGGGGCTCAAACAGATGCCGTATGCTGCCCGGTTAAAGAAACTCCAGCTCTACTCAGTGGCATACCGCCTGCTCAGAGGCGATCTGTGCCTGACATATAAAGCCATGTCCAACCCGGAATTAATGGACATGCTGCACCTCAGAAAATCCAAATCCCATTGAGCTACGTGCTCGAGGGACTTGAACCTCAGCACTGAAATAAATAGGACATGCTGGAGGGACAGATTCATAACCCAGAGGCTCCCTTCACTCTGGAATAAAATCCCAGTCCAGGTTAGGCAGAGTCCCTCATTGACTCTCTTCAAGAGGAATCTTGATGAGTGGATGGGAGATCGTAGGTTTACCCCGGGTATCACTTCTATATCACTGCTAGACAGAGGCATAGTATACTAACCTTGAAAAAGGGCATAGCAAAATTAATTTAATATGGTTGGCGAAAGCCATACACACTCTGGCTAGGCTTATAAATGCCCTAGGGCAGATAGCCTAGTATGAACCTATGAACCTATATACAGACATATCTGTTGTCAGTCAGATATATCTGTATATGTATATGTCTCTACAGATATCTATATATGTATGTGTGTATTACATATATCTGTACGTACATATTCTACCAATCTCAATGTCTGTTCAGTAAGTGAGAACCTGGTTCAAGGGTCCTGAGAGCACACCAGTGGTACCAGGCTATACCCCATATCATGCTTTTTGGCCCCAGGACTCAGGACAAAACAAAAAGGGAGGGGGTGTGTCCATATTCATGAAGGACACACACACCTCCAGGTTAGTGGCAACACATGAAGCATCACAGACCATCCAGGTGCAGAAAACCATAGGCAAACCTGCTATACAACTGGTAGCATGTTACAGACCACCCCCCCAATCTCAGGGACCACAGTCAGCCTTCCTGTAGACATTGGAGGATATGAATTTCCCACCACACATCATCATATTGGGATACTGCAACTACCCTAACATACACTGGGTGCATTATTCTACCCCAAACACCCTAGCCCAAAGGTTCCCGGAATTCACTAAGTCATATGCAATGGAATAGCTAGTCACCTCTCCCACAACAGCAGATAATATACTAGACCTGATCATCACAAACATGGGGACAATGTGCTACACTCTGGAAGTATACCCTTCACTAGTCACATCTGACCACAGACTAATCCCCCTGGATATACATATCCCACCTCCCCCACAACACAAAAGACTACAGTGGGAAACCTCTCACATGCCGACTTTACACTTCTTATAACTGAGTTGGTATCCTTAATGCCCACTGGGCCAGTGTAAACCACTTCCCACAATGCAGACACCTTCGTATATGCTTTCTACGGACATCTCCAAGAATGCATGGATCATGCAATCACAAATGAAACCATGACCCTCTCCACCAAGGGCAGGCGTCCTGTCGGGTGGACCCCAGCACTGAACAAATTGTATAACAACAGAAGGTAGCTACTGCATGGCAGAGCATACTTCCAAAGAGCTATGGCATCTCTGATCAGCAGTAGTAGAAAGATACATTTTGTCGTACAAACATGCAAGGCCAACAATGAGATGGACATCACTATGGTCACTACAGATAACCACAAGGCCTTCTTCTGCTATGTTACACACCTGGGTGGGAACCCTCAGTTGTGTTCACAGTTAGTTCACAGTGACAAACGCTACACTGAACACACAGATAATGCCAACATTCTGGCAGACAGGTTCAGTGCAGGTTTCTCCTCTTCCTCACCCACACATGTGGAATTACTTATCCCAGCTGACTGTAAGCTCCCTGTCATCTCAGATGTCCAGCTGGAACCACCATCAGCAGAGCTGTAAACACAGCATCAGTGGGACCCAATGGTATTGCAGGTTGCATGCTACGTGAACTGCAAGAGGAGCTACACATTCACATTAAATGCTATTCAGCCGTAGCCTTACTACAGCATATATACCTGGACACTGGCATACAGCAACAGTAGTCCCACTCCACACAGGAGGCACCTCTACAGACCCTGGTAACTACCGCCCCATAAGCTTAACCAGCCTGCTCTGCAACGCTATGGAAAGGATCATTATGGTACCCATACACAGAGACACTGGGGACTTAGACACTTGATCCCACCCGGTTTGGCTTTGTAGAGTGCAGATCCTGCCTTATGAACCTGCTTGACCTTTTCAAATCAGTCACTAGAGCCATTGACGAGGGCACAGCGGTCCATACAGCCTACCTGGACTTGCCTACGGCTTTCGACACAATACCGCACTCTGGCATCATAGACATGATCAACAGCTGACATGTCAATCCATATGTCACATGATGGGTTGCAAACCGGCTAACGGATAGAAACCCTACAGTCAAACTCAATGATGCCATGTCAGACTCAGAGCCAGTCACATGTGGTGTCCCACAGGGCTCTGTCCTGGGACCGCTCATGTTCGGCATATAATTCTCAGATCTGGAAGCAGACATGTGAGGGTAGTGGCTGACAATGTTCAAAGATGACTGCATACTAGGTGCCATAGGAGATACACCAGCTGACACATACATCCTACTGACAGGCCTCATGGACACCAACAACTGGTGCCGGAGTCATGGCCTTACACTGCATGCCACGTAATGTATACTCATACATACTCATACCCTTTTGGATGGACAAGGTACCCACATATTATCACATAGACAGTTACCCACTGAGTACAGACAAAGTAATCAGAGACCTGGTGACACTGATCAATGCTGACCTCTCATTTGACACCCATGTTGCCAAAGTGGTTGGATAGACTTCCTACCTTGCCCGCCTTATCATGAAGGGATTCACATCCAGATCAAAAGGGGTCATTGTACCCCAATACTCCTCCCTTATCAGGCCCATGACTGTGTACTATGCCCCACTTGGTATGTACCTCACCTGGCACTTGCAACACCTAGGGGAACCCCATAAGTACATCACCAGGAGGATCAAGGGTCTGCAACAACTGTGTTATGCTGCCAGACTAACGTAACTCATGCTCTATTAAATAGCATACTGCCTACACAGGGGTGATCTGTGCCTGATGTAGTAGGCCATGTCCAATCAGGTATTGATGGACATGTTCCACCTCATACAATCCAAATCCATAAGAACCACAACAGCTACGGATTTAAACCTCGGCACACATATGAATAGGACATACTGTAGGGACAGATCCATCACTAAGAGGCTTCCCATACTGTGCAACAAGATCCCAGTTCATGTTAGGCAGAGGCCCTCATTGACACTCTTCATGTGCATTCTTGACAAGTGGATGGAAGATCATAGGTTTACAGCAGGGGTCATCTCTGTGTCACTACTAGACAGACGCACAGTAAACTAATGCTATTATGTAGGGGGGGTCTTCACTGTGTCACTACTATACAGAAGCGCAAGTGTCTAAATCTATTCTATACACTGTCTGCAGATAGCCTAGTACTAAACTATGACACTGTGAAACTATATATGTCTATGTATTTCTACATCCCTCTCTATCTATGTATACACATATGCATATTATATATATATATATATATATATATATATATATATATATATATATGTATACATATCTCAATATACATAAGTATACACGTTTTATATATATATATATATATATATATATATATATATATATATATATATATATACTCCTTTTTATTTCCACATATGTGTACACACAGTAACGTACTGCTGAACATCCATTACTGTACAACCTACTTGTACATTGCACTACAATCTACATTGCTATGTGCACATAGCTACCGTCACATACATATGTATGTGGAGCCTTCACTGACAGTTGCAGTATGTCCCTGGCCCTATGCACATCTTCATATACATAGATACAGACCAATAACACATCTGGAGGGTTCACAGTATGTAGAGTATTATAGTAGTACTTTACATTACCTGTGTTTGTTGCATCTGTTTGCATAGGCTTGCAGTTTCTTGGCCTGCTGTCAGCCTCTTTGTTTTGCTGTTACAGGTTTTTTTTTCTTTCTCTTTCTTTCTTTCTTTCTTTCTTTCTTTCTTTCTTTCTTTCTTTCTTTCTTTCTTTTTTTTTTTCTCTTTCTCTCTCTATCTCTACCTCCAGCGGGTGCAATGAAAGTATTGCATGTGTGGACTGGGAGTACAGGATGCTTTTGTAGGTATCTGCACATGTCCATGTGATGGCCTCTGCACCAGTTGTTAGCCAACATTTACTAATTGCATGCAGCCTGTTGTGTAGTGATTGCAGTTCTCACTGTGATTACAGAACTGTGCTATAAAAAAGGTCTGTTAGGTAGGCGTAGCCCTTTCAGATTATCAGGATGGGGACCATGCTGGTTTGCTGTAGACACTGTTCTGAGAGTGTAAGGGTTGGTATGTCTCTCATATTTCAGGCTGTGTTGTAGACACTGCAATGCATGTTGTTCTGTAAGCTGAGTATTCCTTCCTCCAGTGTCCTCTTCTCCGTGTGTATGTAAACTGACACCTATGACTAGTAATACTGTGTATATGGGTGCGAGTGCTTTCCTGTGTGGATTGTGGTGTAACTAGTATATAGCAGTGGCTCTTGCAATCTGTTGCTATGGCTTCAATATTTGGCCTTTACATTCACTCCTTGTATGCCTGCTAGGTGTCTTTCCTGTAATGTGTTGCTATGGCTTTCCTCTTTTCCATTTACATTCACAGCTTGTAATGCTTGCTAAATCTGTTTGGGCAGCAATTCCCTATGTGTTTGTTGTGGTAGGGTGTTACTGCAGTCAGTGTGGTCTGGCCATGGTTTGGGCCTTGACACTTACAGGGGTATTTGATCATGTTGCTGAGCAGGCCTCAGATACTCTCCGGTGCATGTTTTATCAGCCTCATGGAATGGTACATAGCAGTGGGTTACTCCAATTACATATTCTGATATTCTGCAGTTGTGTCTGTGGGTTATTTCAAGCATATGTATTAGTACACCATTTGTGACGTGCAGGTGGTGCATACCTTCAGTCAGTCATAGTTACCATTGCATGTGTAGTTACACCTTTCTGCCTACTGTTAGTACATTTGACAGGGTGTCAGTGGGGCACAGCTGACATTTGTTTTCACATCAGGGACATCCCTGTAACTCAGTCACAGTTGCTATGTCTGATCTCTTAACTATTCAACTATGGCAGTTTTTATCCTGCTCTGAGTATGTGTGTGGCTTGCCAAATGCTACTGTGACATTATTACCTAGTAGCTACCAACTAGCATGACTGTTTCTCAGCACACAGTACTATTTTACAAATCCACTAGATTTGACAGTAAATATACATGACATGTTTTGTGTACTAGACTTGCTATATTCCCTTTACATTAATTCCTACTATTTTATGATATATTTATTTCAGCACAATGTTCTTGTATAGCAGTCATGGCTTAGTGGTAAGTCATGCAGACTAGTGTTTCCAAGGTCCTGGGTTCGAGACTGAGGGAGGTATTTTATTTTGCTGCTGAGAAAACTACAGGCCTTGTCATTCAGAGTGACTAAGGAACTCTTAAGCAGTTGTAAGCAGGTTAGCGCTGGTTTGCGCGGAGGTCATGCATGTGCACTGCTGCTTAGCTTTGCGCACACACGCTTAGCTAAGCGCACAGAAGCGCACTCCCGCTTACTACTGCTTAAAAGTGCTTACTCTCGTGCACACCCGCGCTATTTTCTTTTAAAGAAAAGAAAATGGGAAGATAGGAAAGTGGTGAAAAAGGGGGCACAAAGAGGAAAGGACAGTAGGAAAACAAGCTCAGGTTTTGCAGGAGGGATGTAGGAAAGGCCCATAGCTGCCCATTTCTTTGTCAGCAATAGCTGTGCATATGTTTGTAATTTGGTGTGAAATTTGTAACCTTCCACCCCTGAGAGAGGTGTGAGGACAACAATAGTATTTGTTGTACAGCCAATTGTAATTGCCAGTTTATATGTCCAGCAGACATGTGTGCAAAATGGGCAGCTATGTATGGGGCATAATTGTTTTGTGGGTACAGAGTGCCCTTTTTTTTTTTTTTCAGGTGAGAGTGGTATGTCAGGTACGGGAAGTCGGTATAGCTGGGGAGGTAGGTAGGGGAGGTTAACAGACAAGACAAACAAGACGCATACAGGGGTGGTGTATGACACATGTGGGGGGGTTATACAGTTGATGGGGATGGATGTTTGGATATCTCAAGCCCATGAGCCCACAGATGGCAACAGTGGAACTGGGATCCCCACCCATGGGCAGTTGCCACTGTGCCTTCACTGCCCAGGATGGGGCTGTGCTGGGGGCTGGTAGGCCGGGCAGCAGGCACACCTGTGAGTTGTGCCACCCATGCCTCAAGCTGGCATAGGGGCCCAAGCACAGCGTGCTGGATCTCCCTACGCAACACAGTCCGGACACTACGGAGGGTGAGTGGATGTTCTTCTCCGGCCACACTTCCAGTGGGGGGACAAGCCCCATCCCCTGCAGCGCTTCCACCTGCAGGTGGCACAGGGCCACCGGAGGAGGGTCCGGCCTGGGCACTAATGCCAGGTGCACTCGCCAGCTGAGGTGGGAGAGGTGGGTCCACTGGAACCCGCCTTCCCTGTCGTCCTATGTTTTGCATTATATTATAACAGTTTGGGTTAGTAACGTACAATACCATTCACAATTAGTTGTAACAGCATGCATTAGTATTCCCATTAACCAAACACCCATAAATTCAAGCCATTGAACAGCAAGCATAACACATGCATAATTTGAACAGCAATACACAATCCAACAACATGCAGGGTTGATTGATGGCAACAGGCCATCAGATTTGGATGTATGAACAGGGCACATGCATCAATGTACATGCAAATATGTATGAACCAACATGACAAATGTCCAGGGGTGTTAATTGTGAATGCACATACCCATTTCACGTGGACTGGATTATTTGTGGTTATAGGGTAGGGTGAAGAAATATTTCATTAACAACTTCAAATACCTATACATTTGCTGTACATTTCTACTAGCTGCAGATATATACACACTACAGGTCTAACTACAGCTTCCTATGTGATAACTAATTCAGGTTGGTGATAGGAATGTTACTGCTACATCAATATACATTTCATATTTATTCATACACATTCATATCTGGCTCTGTTCAGCTACATCATCCTGCTACATTTGCTTTATATGCCTCTAGACAACTGTGGATGTTTGGTATTTCAAACAACCATACTATCTGTATATTGCAAACTGAGAGCAACATATCCAGATTTTGGGACACACATTCCAGCTTCAGTACTTTTTTCAACACATGTTGCTGTTTGGTTCTGCCTGTCACATTCATTTCATTCTGTACTGACTGCAGTAGACTTTATTCAGGAGTTATTACTACTTTATTGGTGGATTCATACCTCTTTCTCACACTCTCTCATTTGTTTTATGTTTACAATTCAGGATGGTACTTAATTCTAGGCTTTATTGACATGTTTTACTTTTAGTTATAACAATCCTTTCCAACAGTCTCACCTGTGTCATGTTTCAGAATTTAAACAGGGATATATTTCACACGTGTTTTACTCAGCTTCTGTAGCTGTACTTTTCAGCCTGCTGCAGGTTATGTACTATTATATTACAGGTGGGACATGTTTATTTCAGACTTGTTTCATTTTTATTTTTGGATTAAAGGCTGCATCACACTTTTGTAATCAAGCAATACTTGCAAACTCTCTTACACTGTTACTTGCACATTTTATTAATAAGCGACTACACTGCACTCTTTTGCAAACTCATACTTATATATTTTTTTACAGTTAGAGGGAGAGAATTACTGACCTGCCCGGTGGCGCAACCGCACCAGCCTATCGGCATAGGCTCGACGGTTCATGGAACGGACACCTGCAGCTGTAATATAAATGAAGTAATATTGGAATACACATCCCCATAATATCAGCTAGGTTAATTTCTTACATAAATAATTACATGTAACTTACTCAGTAGTGGGGCGTTGGGCATTTGCCAGGCCTCCTGGATCCAACGGTTCAGTTGGTCCTGCTTCTGTCTCTTCAGGTCTGCATGGTGGTGATGGACCTGTTCACCAGTCCTTGGTATTCCTGTGGCACTGGTAAGATCATGTGCCAACCGGTCCCATGCCTCAGCCCTATATGCTCCCCACAGGACCTGGCCCTGCATGAGTTGGGCCTCATGATAATGGACGAGGATCCAAACCATATATTTGGACTCCTCAATGCCCCACCTCTGTGCTCGGAAGCAACTACCCTCTCCTAGACCTGCCATCCTGGCTGCAAGTCGGTTCCACAATCGGTTATGCTGTGTATTCCCACCTATGGGGCTTATATATGCTGTTTTTCCCGCACTTATCTGTGATTGGCCATTTTGGAATTGTATCAGCTTCACAAAACCTGCTTTGTCATGCTCCTCTTTCTATTCATTCCTATATATATGCTATTACTGCATTTCTAAGTGCCACTGTCATGGCTTAGTGGTTCAGTACTTTGACTATGGTGCATGGTATCCTGGGTTCAAGCCTGGCCATTGCTTTTTATATTTTATGACTGTCTACACAGGCTAGGAGGTGTGTCTGTGTAAAGGCAGTTTTGATACAGCTTGCTCAATGTTGCCCGTCGGTTAGCTTGTTGGCGCGGCGCGCAGCTCTGCACAAACGGGTTACGCTGGTTTACGTGTCATTTGGCTGTCAGCATGCATATTACGCTCAGCTCAGCTACGGGCACACAGTTTCAGTGTGTTAAAACGCTGCTCAACCCCGGGCACTCATTTTACACCTGTTAAACCACTGCTCACCTACGGGCACTCATTTTAAACCTGTGAAAACACTGCTCACCTACAGGCAGATATCCTCAACTTGTTAGACTGTAGCTCAGCTATAGGCACATCTGACATTTTTTTATTTTTTTATTATCTCACATTTCTAGAAAATACATGGCCCATTTCATTACATTTTACATAAAATATAATTTTATATATGTACATATATGTCAGGGAATTGTTTTGTGCTTATTTCACTAAAAAATAAAATTTGATGTGGTGGGGGCTAGAACCATGACTGCCTCCTCTTCAGCCAACGTCTCTACCGCTACACTATTGCTTCTTGGCTTACTTTGCATATTTTGTTCTTATATGCTTTTCCACTGACAGCTAACTGTGGCTAAGCACCGGGCACGCCCGCGCAAATGAGCGCACTCATGGGCAAACATCTTTACAACTTATAAAAAAATATATAAGATGTTCATTTATACATTTTATGTTAATAGTCTGTGGGGGCATGTGTTGTGTTGTGTTTACTCACATTTACACGGACTCTGTCGTGGGGGTTTACTTTCGGGACTTTTACTCTTCTGGGGGCATGTCCGTTTGCAGGACACGCCCCCTACTGTCTTACACGGACCGTGTTAGCCTTAGGTGTGATTCAGCATGCCCTCATGCATATGCATGGCATGCTGATGTCACACCGTTTAACTGCAGCCTCCGTGTAAGCCTTGTAACTCTTACACGGATGCTTCGTGAATCCTGCCCATTGACATTTGTCCCTGTTTCTGCAGTACTACACGTCACTCAAATTGTCCACGGCATTCCCCAGTTGTCTGCTGTAGTTAATATCTGACTGAAGTTCATAATGTTACACCACACACTGACAGTCTGTGAACACACCAACATAATAATATCTCACATGCAAAAGATGTGCCTACTTCCAGATTAGAAGCAGCAACACCATCAACCATGCTATAAAGAATAAAGTAGCAGACCTTTCCCTTAAAAGTTGATCACAAAACAGGAGCCAACAATGATGTAATGAAGAAATTGTAGATCAACCACCACGTAGAATAAAAACAAACTCTTTATTACATGAAATGAGCGCTTTCGTGTGCTTCCAGAGGCACGCTTCTTCAGATAAGTATAAAAAAACAATAATAATCTCTCTCTCTATATATATATAGTACAATGTAATTAATTAATTAGTTAATTAATTCAATTAAACCAATTAAACATGTTTAATTGATACATTTAAAGGTACGAGTACGTAATGCGATACAAGCTTCTTACATAGACGAAGCTTATAAATTATCAAAACAAAATCTTAGAAGCTGCCAATTTATGAAATAGAATATAAAACAGTATGTCACATCTTAGTTAAAAGAAGAAACAATATATTGTTGTGCATAAGCCACACACCCAAACTGTCAGAATTTTTAAATAAATAAAATGATAAGCAAACAAGTCTCACAGACTCAATGATATCTAAAAATAAGTTTTAAAACAATATGAATCTAAGAATACATCTAAAAATCAGCATCAGCATAACTACATAGCCAACTTATACAGTTATTCAAAGTTATATGTATGTATATTAAAGATATATATCATAGTCTAGTATTATTTAATATTCAATGTAACAAATAAATAAAATGAACATGTGTAAGTATTTCTATAACTATATAGAAATGAACTTATATAGATTGTTGTTATTATATGTTTTATTTATATTTTATCATCATTCTATTGTCCAAAAATTAAATGAATAAATATATATAAAATTTTATTAATATATATACTGGAAAAATATTAATGTTAGTCTTTAAAAACATTATTATTATTATTATAATCTACTGTATTAAATATTACATAGAATAACAATATGTTAGGACTCGATACATATCATATGATGATACTATATATATATGATATATCTATATATAAATATCAATAAATATCAATAAATATATGAAATATAAAAATCAATAAATGTAAGTACATATTTATAGTCAAACGAATTTATAACTGTATAAATAAATAAATAAATAAATAAATAATGGATATTATGATCTAACTATATATCAGTTTTTAAAAATGGTGCATCTATATCATAATTTTTAATCCATGTACAAACTAAATTAAAATATGTATAGTATATCTTAACCATATGAATGCATGAAACCTATAAATATGAATATAAGGCACAAATGACAAATAAATGACAAAATAATGCTCAATAGACCTAGATCTGTATAGCTAAACTATCTATAAATATTAATGAAAATCAATAAATCTGTGTATATAAAAATATTATTTGATCAATGATGTTTTTGTTTCTTTAAGAACGATCTAATGCTGACATAGGTATTCAGGCCTGGATGATTTTGTGCCCGAAACCTGAAGATCCAGTCTAATTCTAGATTTTCTAGATCATTAAAGTTGTCACCCCTTCTCTTATTTAAAGATCTTTTTTGTAACACCCTGAAAGTAAACTTGTGTTCTGGATACTCTATAACATGTTTAGATAATGCATTCTTAGGATCTGCTTTCCTGATGGCATATAGATGTTCCTGTATTCTATCTCTAAGCCTTCTTGTCGTCATGCCTATGTAGAAGGCAGGACATATCTCACATGTGGCTATGTATATAACATTGTTATCTTCACAGTTCGCTGAACATCTAAATTCAAATTTAAATAGCAGTTCAGGATGTAAAAAACTCTTGTTTTTAGATATCCATTGACATGAATTACACTTTCCACATGGAAGGGTGCCCATACTATGTATATTATTCACATTATAATTCATTTTTTCATTACATAGTATTCTTTTTAGGTTCTTTGTGTTTTTATAAGTGAAGGTGTGTCTTTCACCTATTATTTGTCTGATTTCATCATTAGTAACCAAAATTGACCAATTTTTTGTAATGATGTTTGTGAGGTATTTATTGTTACTAGTGTAACTAATTATACATCTGACTTTATGTGAATCATGTTGTGTAGGATGTCTATTATACTTATAAAAAGTATTTTGTTTCATCAATTTTAAGTCATTATCAGCAAATATCTCTTTTGTTCTAGCAACCATTTCAGAGTTGTATCCCCTGTCTAGAAAAAACTGTTCTAATTTATTAAATTCAACCTTACGTTCATCTTCTTCTTGGCAAATCCTATGTATCCTTGTGTATCGTCCCTTAACAATATTTTTAAAAATAAATCTGGGATGCATGCTTTCATATTGTAATAATGTATTTTTCCAGCATTTTTTCCTGTAAAGTGACGTTTTTAATTTACCTTGTCCATCTTTTTTAATATTCAGATCAAGAAAATTCATATTAGAATTTGAATATTCGATGGAAAAGCTTAAATCATACATGCTAACTTCCCTAGTCTACTGAGCCACACAGGCTGTCAGACACAGTGGAGTCATTCATCACACAATCAAAGGTATAAATATGTACGTTGTTATTCCTGCATTATGTGTGACATACAATATGTGATCGAGTTCTGTGTTACCGCCCTGAGATTGCCTGGTCTGCTGATATACCATTGCTGACTTACTGTTAAAGCAGTTACATGGGAACTCTGCTGTGTTGGGGGTAGGGAACAACAGCACATGCTGGGATAGGCAGTAGTCCAAATATCATGTGGCCATATCTCCCTTGACTGATGTAGTGCATATTCCAAACATGAGGCCTAGTGATTACTAGGAAACACATACTATTGGACTGGGTACCTGCAGTCTCATATGAATGTTACTTCTGTCCACAAAGACCACTATATTTCCTTGCATAAATGCAGCAGATCCATACATACAATACCATATTATAGTAATCCTTACAAGTAGTGTGTAGGTGCGAATGCAGGAGTTGACAGGACAGTCATTCAGGCTGATTCTGTGTGATGCAATCAGGACACAAACAATACATGGATAGGTACAGGTTGTATAGGTTATCTGGAATCAACAATTTTACTATACATATGTGAGTAGGAGTATGGTGTCAGTCCCTAGGGCCCTAGGTTGCCAGTGAATGCATTATGCATTATCTCTTAGCCAAAGCCAGGGTATGTTGGGCATACCTACATCTGTCTACAGAGACATCATCAAAGTGGTCCTCCGAGTCCTCCTTTGACTGTGGCTGTGGTGATGTATGCACTGGTGGGGGACTATATATCCTTTCCCTTTGCTGATCCTGCTGCAGTTGTTTCCGTAGAATCCTATTGTGTAGCATGGCACATATAGGTTCATAGGTTCATAGGTAGGTACTAGGCTATTGGTCCTAGGGCCTATATAAGCCTAGCCAAATGGTACCCTGGTTTTTGCCACCCAAGAAAATTATTTCCCTGTGCCCCTGTCAAACAGAGCCACAGAAGTGATCCCCGGGGTGAATTTCCTATCTCCCATCCAATCATCAAGATTTTTCTTGAAGAGTGCTAATGGGAAGCTTTGTTTGATATAGATAGGTAGTTTTTTCCAGAGTATGGGGACTCTCTAGGACAGGAATCTATCCCTCCAGCATGTTCTGTTTATTGTGGTGACACGGTTTAAGCGGAGCATGTCTAACAGCTCTGGGTTTGACATAGCTTTGTATGTTAGGCAGAGATCGCCTCTGAGTAGACGATATGCAAGAGAGTAAAGCTGGAATTTTTTGAGATGGTCTGCATAGGGCATCTGTTTGAGGCCAGTAATCCTCTTTGTGAGGCATTTCTGTGGCCTTTCCAGTTGTTATAGATGTCTTGTGAGGTACATACCAAAAGGGGCGTTGTACTCTATAATGGGTCTAATGAGTAATGAGTAGAGGGGAACAATGACCTCTTTTTTCCTAGATGAGAAACCTTTTGTGATGAGGTGTGCTACATAGAAGGATTTCCTGACTACTGTGGTGATGTGATTATCAAAGGAGAGACTACTGTCCACCTGTGTCTCAAAGTCTCTTATCAAACCTTTGGTGTTAAGTAGACTATTGCCTATGTGCTAGCTCATGGGTACAGAGTTTTTACCAAAATGGATGACAATGCACTTTTTGGCATTGAGCTTGAGGCCATGGCTTTGGCACCAGGTATCTGTCTCAGTGAGGCCCTTTTGTAGGATGTCCACATCATTAGGAGTTTTGACTATGGCTCCTAGTTTGCAGTCATCTGCTAACTTTGTTAGCCAAGGACCTTCTGTGTTAGCCTGCATTTCAGAGAAGTAGATACCAAACAGGAGAGGACCCAGGACTGAACCCTGTTGTACTCCACTTGCCACTGGTCTGAAGTTGGATGTAGAGTCTGCTACGTTCACAGTGTGGGTTCTGTCAGTGAGCCAGTTGGCAACCCATCTTGCAATATAGTGATTTATACCTAGTTTAGTGAGTTAATCTATAATTCCAGAGTGGGGGATGGTGTTGAAAGTCTTGGCGAGATCTAGATAGGCTGTGTGAACCACCTTACCCTCATCTACAGCTTTGGTGACCGCTTGAAAGAAGTTTATCAGGTTTAGGAGAAATGATCTGCCTTTTACAAACCCAAACTGGGTAGGGTCCAGAGTTTGCAGATTACCAATGTCATTGTTTATAAGTTCCATGATGATACGTTCCATAGCCTTCCATACTAGGCTCATCAGGCTGATGGGGCAGTAGTTCCCAGGGTCCATGGTGGCTCCCCCTTTGTGCAGTGGGATAACCGTTGCTGTGCACCATTCAGTGGGCACAAAGCCTGAGGTGAGGCTATGATTGAACATGATACTTAGGTACCATATTGTGAACATATGGGCACATGAGGCTGGAGAGTACTGCAGGGCTCTGCCAGAGATATTGAGGCAGTGAAACTGTGACTTCAGAAGCCCAAACACACACTGTATGATGTTCCTAATTTGTGCATGTGCTTCGTTATGGTGTTATTCATAAGGTGTGTGTGCACTTCTAATGGGCATCATCATCCACTGTTCCAGTGTGTAGCCAACATCCTCCATTAAATGGCCATGGGGATGCCCCCCCAGCAAGCATCTGATACAGCTGTGATGCATGCCAGATATGAGAGTCATGATAACTGCCAGGGCTGACAGTACACACATTCATGATAATCCCCTGGGCATTGCACATGACCTGGCAGTTGATGGAGTGGTACTCCTTGCAGTTGAAGTAGATTCTACCCTGCTTACCAGGCTGTGTCTTGATATGTACATGAGCGCACTCTATTACACCCGGTACTTCAGGGTAGTGTGCTACATAGCAGAAGTGTTGCATATTGCTGGCCCTCATCTCAGGGGGTGAGGGGAAAGTAAATGTGCACACTGGCATGTGGTAGCCTGGCATCCTGGAACATTTGGAAAACTCTGGAAACAGATGCCTGTGAGACCCCCATCATGTCCCCAGCTCGTCTTTGGGAAGTTACTGTAGCTACTATCTTACGGGCTACACATACTTTTGTTTCCACTGGGATGGGTTTCCCTGTGTTGACTCTGGGTCTAAGTGAGGGTGGCAGAGCTAAGTGACCTCTTGCAGTAGGTCTCTGTCCACCCTATGGCACTATACAATCTCCAGCTCATGTAGCTCCTGAAATTTTACCTTGGGCCTGAACACTCTACTCCTTCTCTCTCTAGGCCTATTGTCAGCAGCAGCAACAGCAGTGACTTCAGCATCTAGCACATACAGATGCAGCAGACCTGCAGCAGCCTCTAGCATTCTCTCAGTTAAAATTCCCAAGTCTGTACTCCAATGGTCCAGATTATTGGGGGAAAATCAGGTTGTAGGGTGTATGCATACTTTATAGTGTTCTGCTGTAGATCCTGACTGTGCGATTGGCTACCTATGATGCATTCACCTGCCTAGTATATCATTAACATCATTTAATGGCCCTAGTTTAAGTTAAACAAAGGTCAAAACTAATTAATATGTCACCAGCATGCGCAACGCAAACATGCGCCCCATAGGTAAACAAAGCTTCGCAGTCAGTGTACACACCCACACAGACTTCCACGCTCAGTTTTTCGGCATGGTGCACAAACATGCTGAAACTCACTCCCCTTAGCTAAACAAAGGTTAGAAATGAGTGCACACACTCTCTGAAGGGTATGCTCAGCACTGCAGTGTGCCATGCATACAGGCTGAAATAAGTTTAGAAGTCATTGAGCATACACTTCCCTGATGTCAGCTACCTTCTGTGTAATCAATAACATGGTCCTTTGCCTACATATGCAGATATGATTACTTCTTTGTGCTAGTCAGTAACTCCACCTCATATGCATAGGGATCCATGCTCACAGCCTGGAATCTACACTCTTCAAAGCCCTACCAAGTTAGCAACAGCACCAATGCACCATTGCAGATACTCCACACAGGGTCCTGTAATACATGTCTGTCAAATAATATTAAATTTGTTTTTTCCAATTTTTTTTTTTTTTTTTATATTTCCTTTAATTTGTCAGACAAACAGAGGATAGTTTCACTCATATCCATACTTGCTATGCCATTTCTGGCCATCTATCTACGTATTTACAGCCCCTTTACTGTGTCTATATTCCTCTACACGGAATTTTTCTGTGTACACTGTGGACACTGACATGGGGTCTGCAGTGCTCCCTATCTGCTTGCTGGATCACTTTACTTGCCTCATTTGCATGAGATTCACTTGCTTATGAGATGATTTGCATGCAGTGAAAGTTTCCATGTTGGCACACACATGAGCGCCGCTCAACAGCACTTACTGAAACTAAAAATGCTTGCAGCTAGGTTAGCAGCACACCGTGATGCCTACATGGGAAAAAAATCATGTAGGCTTTATTCAATTTCCCCTCTGTTAAATGTTGGGTGAAGAAGATATAAAACAACATAATCTACATGCTGAATAAAAAGGCAATCTCCAGTTTTCAAACACTGCAAGTCTTAGAAGAAGAGGTACAGCCTCTTACAGTACACATGTCATACTGCTTCAAGCTACATTGAATGCAATAATACCTCCGTCTCGGAAAAGAAGGTCATATTTTAATGTAAAGAGGGGTGCTGATACACAGCAACATTATTTTTCCCAGAAACACTGTGTGGCTAATGATGCTGAATGCTTTCTGAAGTCTAAGGATAAGGTGCACTTTGTTTCCTTTTTCAGTTTTACCACTGACTGCAATCTGATTAGGACCTTATTTGTCATATGATCAGCAAAACATCCATGCCATATATCAGATGGAAGACTATACTGCTCAAGATGAGCGAACTGCTTATCTATGCCCTTATCAAGGTCCTTTGACAGAGTGCTGAGTATAGCAGTTAGCAGATAACTGTCTTCTGAATACCCCAATGTGGGAGTAGGCCCCACACCTTGAGCTATATCCCTGTCTACCTACCTACCTACCTACCTACCTTTCGATCTATCTAGATTTACTTATTTATTTATTTGTTTTACATTTAGAGGTCACCACAGTGGTAACAAAGCAATTTCAACAAAATGCAAAACACATATAACAGGTAATACACATTCTATGCTGTACAACTAACATGACAGTCTTTAAATGTATATATATAGCTTACCAAAAAATTAATAGTGTTTGGCAGTTATAAAAGTATCAAACTAATTGTCATCCATATATATGTCTATTTATATATCTATATCTTTATCTTTATCCATCTATCTCACTATCTATCTATCAATCTATCTACCTATCTAACTATCTATCTATTTTGCTCAGTGACAGCTCTGCTTCTTAAAGTGTTTTTTTTTTTCCAATAAGGGAAAAACCCAGCCTGCATGATGCAATCAGATCAGAACTGATTATAATACATATGGACTGTAGTTGAAATAGCTCTCTGCATTTTGAGAGTGATGGGGGATGTGCCATTGGGGAATATATATATTTTTTCATATTTGCAGAATGTCTAATATGGCTGCTGCAGAAGATGTTTTTTTCTAACATAAGCATCAGCAATGCTTTTATACCAGATTCTGGAACTGGTTGATTGATTTTCAAAGCAGTACCCTATTTTTATTAGCAAGATGTGTAGAAATCTTTGCTACAGTATTTCTTCATTCTCACACCAAAATCAGTGAAGTTGGATTTAGTAGAGAGCAATTTTTATAAAAACAATTATCTGTTCAACAATCAATTTATTTAACATGTGTTAACCATGCAAGTCCGACTTGCAACAAAGCCAATTTTCAGTAGAGGCCCAGGGAGAAATGCTCCAGATGCATGTCTTTGTAATGTGGGAGAAAATTAGCACACCTGTAGAAAGCCCACACTAATGCAGGAAAAACATGCAGACTCCACACAGAAGGTACCCCAGCTGAGAATCTAACTAGAGACCCTCTCACCGGGAGGTGATACTGCTACCACTGCACCCCAGTGCTATCTGATGTTGTCCCTTACAAATAGCATTAATGTCTTATATGAATAGAGTAAAACAGCATCTGGTAAATGTCCCATAATCAACACTTGCCTTGAAGACAAGAAAAAGATTGTGCAGTTAGAATTTCTGATTAAATAATGTCACTAAATGTAGGTATTCGTGTACTGACCAAAATGTACGTAGTTGGAATCATGTATCAAGAGTTAGGATTGTTCAAGGTTTGTCAACAGACAAACTTTAGTCCTGCAAAACAGTCTAGTGAGCTTTAAATTCATACAGATTGTAAGAAGGATGCTCTAAAGCTCACCTGAAACCTTGCAGCATTGTATTTTTTGTTTGTGCAATTTCATGGTACATTTATTTTGAGTTGTATATTTTTTGTATTTGAACCTCTGACTTTTACTATTATAATAAGATGCATCTGCAAGCAATAGTGAGTGCACACTATTGTGCATGACATAAAGGACAGCCAGCATTTTAATGTGACAGGCATATCTGGCACTGTAGGTCAGAATGACTACTTTAGGAATTACTTCCCTTTCTATAAGGTTAGCTCAATGTGCTTAATTGAATATTTATTTCATTATTGTTTGTTTTATTTATTCAGACAATGTGACTTCAATTACTAATTGCTTTAATTTCTGTGGATTTTGTATTTACTGATTTCAATATTTTTGTTTTAGAATTCTTTGTTGCTGATGATGGTTCTTTACATAAGTATGCCATTAGGGATTTGTTGAAGTGTAAGTACCTTGTCCAGTGTAATAAACACTGTGTGCATATGGGATGGTAAAAACAACAGCACTGAAACTTGGGTTCCTTATGGTAATAGTTGGATGATTTGCTTACTGGGAAGACTGGTAGAGAAGGGTGAAGGCTGCCGGCCTGGCCAGATGGAGTTGTGCAGAAAATTCTGTCATTTGTAAATGTGAATGTGAACTGCAGGCTTGTTGTCTTAGATGTAGAGAGGTGCCGTTGCATATGGAACTGGAGGTAGGTGTGACGGTGGTGCACTCTGCTGGCCAAAGTGAAGATTGGTAGAGAAGGGTGAAGGCTGCCAGCATGGCCAGATAGAGTTGCGTGGATAATTCTGTCATTTGTAAATGTGAACTGCAGGCTTGTTGTCTTGGATGTAGAGAGGTGTCATTGCATGTGGAACTGGAGGTAGGTGTGATGGCGGTGCACTCTGCTGGCCAAAGTGAAGCATGTGGTGACCCTTTGAAGTGGACAGTGGTGCCGAGGGGTCTAGATGAAGATATTCTTTCTGTTGTTTTGACCAAAAATTAAATTGTGAGATTTAAACATGCAGATTTATTTTTATTGCTCTGTTCCTGACCAGCTGCAAGATAACAGAAGGGAGATGTTAAGAATGTAAATGCAATTAATGTGTAGCCTGGGAACACCAGGAAAGTGTAAAAGAAATGATGTGATGTTTGTCAGAACTGCAGTTTCAATTTGGACAGAGAGAATCAGAAGGCATTAAGCATTTTTGTCTTGATCATCCAACTCACAGCACTCTGCCTATTATCTTATGTAAGTTATCTTAGACTTGTGTTTTCTTTTAGAGATAGCTAGAACTAGAAAGATTAGACTATGTGTTTTTCTGTGATGTCAGAACTGTACTTCTGATTTATTTTAATTATTTCTCTGTGATCTCTGAACTCTTGACTAGCCCTGATTGTGTAGTAGAAAGTATTGTCTTGTGGTTTTAATTATGTATTATTAAATATGTTAAAACCTTTTAACTGTGGCTGGTTTGTGTAGAGATAATTTAAGTACATTGTATATTTATAGAGCTTACTGTCCAAGTCACTCTAATAAGCCTTGACTGTTTAGTCACATCTACCAATTGGATAATAATATCGCACAGTAATAATTGGACACCCTTTTAAGGGCCTTTGAGTAGCTGATAATTATTAGCTGGGTGGTGGCAGGGTACTATTGTATAGTCTGGGTAAAAGGGGCACAGCTGGAGAACCTGTGCCAGCCTTCCCCAGAAGTGTCTGTGTGGTTGTATAAATTCTTATCTCAAAGTGTGTGTGTGTCAGCTTCTTGGGTGGGGACACGAAGCACTGGTTGGACAGAGAGGGTGCTGGAGATTTTAGCTTTCCCAGCTGGGTTGAGGTCTGGACCCTATATCTGTGCCAGTGGGGAGGCTTATTGGGGACCTGTAGAGCAAGGGAGTGACCAGCCCCGGACTCACTGTGATCTCTGTGTGCTCTTAAGGGAAATTGCACTTTACTGTGTGTATTTTTTATCCTTTCCTCATATATGAGACACCCTCTGTGGTGTTAGTAGTGAGGATTGAGGCTCCTTGATTGCTGGGCCAGGGCATGGGCATCACACTTACTATTATTGAAATCAGTCTAGACTTACTGGAATGATTGCAGTTGTGTAACTGGCACAGCTTTGGAAAACTTTTCTTACATATACTAATACTGGGCTAAAGGGAGAAATAATATAAGGCAAATTGCTAATTCAAAACATCTAGGAAAAGAAGTGTCCTCTGCTAGTAAAGCTTACTTGACCCCTTTTAAACATAATACTGTAGATTCCCCAAAACTGAGGAGCTCAATCAAATTAAAAATTCTAAATGTTCCATGTGGTCATAGGATAGCATCAACAACAGTGTGAAGTTCCGAAATTGAAATTTCTGGTACAACTTCAATAGACTAGTACATAATACTGCTGATGACAACTTTAATTCAGGATTCAATACTATCACAATCTGTAGATTCAGAGCATGCAGAAGAAGATACAAGTGAATGAAAAGGAGACGTACTTGGCAAATAGCTAGGAAGAAAAAGAAATCAAGTAGTGTCTGTAATGCAAACAGAATGTACACTAAACAAAAGTAATCTGTTTTGTTATATAATACCCAGATTACAGGGAAAGATAACATTTTTCAATAACAAACATTCAGCCTACAAAAAATGCATTATTTTTCCAAAAGAGAAGGTAGAAAAAGAGGCACAGGGCAGGCTAAAAGAAAAAAAAATTAACTTACTGTAAGAAGAAAAAAAAGGAGGAGAAAGACTGACAGTGAAAACATGGCTCAGGCTGTGGAGGTACAAAATCAACTAGATGAGAACTATATGCTTGAAAATTAAGTAAATGTAGAAATCAGTGACATTAATAAGTCTAATGGTGATAAAGTTAGGTTTTATCTTTCGGAGCTATATTTTTCAGCTGAGGTGTTCTATAGTCTGTATGCAGATTACTTGAAATGGGTAAATGTATTTATTTATTTATATAGCATTTGTTTACTGGGAAAGTCAGACTGGACCATGAGGTACCCATGTTCAGCAGAGGCCTGGGGAGAAATGATCCAGATACATATGATTAACAGAATGAAAAACTAGGCAGACATAATAAAGTCATAACATTCAAGTACAAATATGAAAACGACACATTAGTTTGGCAGATTGAGAACTTAATAGGCATAATACAGTATTAACATTCAAGCAGAAAATTTGAAAGACTACACATTAGTTTGTCAGAATAAAAACTAAACAGACATAATAAAGTCATAGTGTTCAAGCATAAATTATATGGACAGCCTGATAATAGGAAGATGCAGTATTAATTACATAATAGATGATTATTATAATTATTAATATTCTAGAGGTAATGAAATATGGTGACACAATATATCAGTGAAGGCATAGGATAGTACAAGTACAGAGGGATAGGGTGTGATAGAGGGGATAGTAGGAATAAATGTGGAAAAGGAATGAGTGCAACCTCAGGGGAGTATGTGTAGAGTAAGAGAGGGTAGGGTAAGTTAGTAGTGGGGCTACAGAAAGTAGAATTAGAAAAAGTTATAAAGGTACCTCAGCCTGGGCTCATACAGGAGCAAATCCAAGCTTTGTTGATGTATACTTTTAACCAGGTTTTGAAGAAGTGCAGGTTATTAACAGTTTTGATAGTTAAAGGAAAGGCGTTCCATAGTTTTGCCATGGAGCAAGAGGAAAGGCTTAGGCCTGGGGTTTTGTTAAGTTTATAAGTTGTGAGGAGATGCTTGTTTTCAGATCTGAGATGTTTATTTGGGATATAAAAAAGTTGATTAATGGGCTAAGAGTGGAACAAGCTAGTGGGCTGTGGATGATTTTGCATAACATAGTTAGTTGTACTTACTGGAGGTGGATGGGGAGTTCAAGCCATCTTAGGAAGTGAAGGGCTTTACAGTGATGAGTTACAGTGGTTGCATTTATGGAAAATTTGGCAATTTTGTTATAGCAGCTTTCTAGTTATTTCTTAGGGAAGGATGTAAGTTAATTAGAATTGGGGCCCCATATAACAATGAGGGTGAGAGGTAGGGTTTGGCCAGGGTAAGTTTGCTAGCTGCTGTGAGGAAGTTTTTATTCTTATATAGCATGCCTAGTTTATGATGTTTTTTTGATATTGCTTTGTATGTGTAGGTCAAACTTGAGAATATTGTTAATTGTCATGTTCTACTTTAATAAACAGACAAAACTCCCAAAGACCTTTGACAACCTTTATTGAATCAACATATAAAACAATTTGTTACTCATGACGTCATTTACTTTGAATATCATCAAAACATCACTTAGACATCTGTCAGAGCAGTGTACAACTGCTCAACCTTCCCGAATAAGCAGTGTCCTCCACCTGCTCACTTATTCTTACACAACAGGCAGCATCCAACCACTCACGTTCATCTCAAATCCTCACTTCCATCCAAACTGCCAGGTGCAAGCAGGGTTCAACCACTCACTTCCACCACTCCAGGTGTTCTGGCTCCAAAACACACACCAGAGGGGGAACAAAAGAGGGACAAGCCTGCCCCTCTTCTCCTCCCATCAGCCTGACCCAGATGGCTCCCCCTCACTAACACCAACCTTTAACCAACTCCTGCAAAAACAATCACAAATTCAAATTAAACAAATCTAAACCAAAATTACTCAGGTGCACACCATCATCCCTGAATCACATAAGATCCCTGTCAGCAAACTCCTTCTATGGTCCACACTACTATCACCCCCAACTGCCTCAGCAACTTAAAATTCACAATCTTCAATGCCTGTTCTACTGCCAAAAACTTCCTAGCATTCCTCCAAGACAAACGGGGTATAGTCTCAGACCACACTAGGTTAATAGGTTCATAAATAGGTACTAGGCTATCGGCCCAAGGGCTTACATAAGCCTAGCAAACAAGGTTTCCTGGCTTACACCACCCAAAAAAGTTATTTTCCTATGCTACTATCGAGCAGAGACACAGAAGTGATCCTCGGGGTGCATTTACTATTTCCCATCCACTCATCAAGATTTTTCTTGAAGAGTGCTAATGAAGAACTTTGCTTGACATAGATGGGTAGCCTGTTCCAGAGTATGGGAAGTCTCAGGGACAGGAATCTATCCCTCCAGCATGTCCTGTTTATTGTGGTGACAAGGTTTAGGTCCCTAGAGCATGTAGCTCGGAGAGATTGGGGTTTCTTTAGGTGTAGCATGTCCAACAGCTCTGAGTTTGACATAGCTTTTTATGTTAGGCAGAGATCACCATGGAGTAGGCGATATGCTACGGAGTAAAGCTGGAGTTTGAGGCAGTCAGTGTAGGGCATTTGTTTGAGACCAGTAATCCTCTTTGTGAGGTACTTCTGTGGCCTTTCCAGCTGCTGCAGATGTCTTGTGAGGTACATTCCAAAAGGGGCTTTGTACTCTATAATGGGTCTAATGAGTGTCGAGTAGAAGAGAACAATGACCTCTTTTTTCCTTGATGAAAACCCTTTTGTGAAGAGGTGTGCCATGTAGAAGGACTTCCTGACTTCTGTGGTGATGTGACTACCAAAGGAGAGACTACTCTCCACCTGGGTCCCAAGGTCTTATATCAGGCATTTGGTGTTAAGTAGATTGCTGCCTATGTGGTAGTTCATGGGTACAGAGGTTTTACCAAAGGGGATGACACTGCACTTTTTGGCATTGAGCTTGAGGCCATGGCTCTGACACCAGGCATCTGTCTCAATGAGGCCCTTCCGTAGGATGTCCACATCATTTGAGGACTTGACTATGGCTCCTAGTTCACAGTCATCTGTAAACTTCATTAGCCAGAGGCCTTCTGTGTTAGCCTGTACTTCAGAGAAGTAGATACCAAACAGGAGTGGTCCCAGGACGGAACCCTGTGGTACTCCACTTGTCACTGCTTTGAGGTCAGATTTGGAGTCTGCAACTTTTACAGTGTGGGTTCTGTCAGTGAGCCAGTGGCAACCCATCTTGTGACATAGGGATTTATACCTAGTTTAGTGAGTTTAGCTATAATTCCAGAATGGGGGATGATGTCAAAAGCCTTGGCAAGGTCAAGATAGGCTGTGTGAACCACCTTACCCTCATCTACAGCTTTGGTGACTTCCTTGGATCTTGCTGGTGCACTTGGCAGGTAATGATTTGGTGCTAATGCCATAGTGGCAGCTGGTTTACCAGATAAAGGAGCTGGTTTACCAGATAAAGGAGGATCACACTTGGGTACAACTTCCTTAATGCAAGCAGATCCTCCTTTATCTGGTAAACCAGCTGCAACTGTGGCATTCACACCAAATCATTACCTGTCAAGTGCACCAACAAGATCTGAGGAAGTCCCATTTGAGCTTGTATCGCTGTAAATACTTGCAACAACTGGTTCTACCTGAGTCCTCTAATGCTTTGCCATGTGAGTCTCCAAATGAACTAATGGAAACCCAACTCAGAACCATTATTCCTAACAGCAGCCCTTCTTCCTGCCCAGTAAGCATAAGAGTGTCCTATAATGACAATCCTATTGCCTAAAAAAAAAAAAAAAAGTTAATTAAATTAGAAACACAAACATCATCCCTTATCTAATATAAGCCAAAAAGGTGCTAGAAGACCATCACCCCCCCTCTTAAAGTCCTCAATCGAGCTACCCTCTCTCGCTAAATCGGAAGCTCTACCCATTCTAATGGAATGCGTAGAAACTATTTCTCTATCAAAACCCATACAACAAAAAGCCCTTCTCATTATTGAAATCAACTGTCCCACTGTTATCACCTTACCCCCTTTTGAACAGAAAACCAATTCTTGTGGGTTCCCCTTATGGTACGCTAACAATTTCCTCACCCACACCACAGAACACATCTCTTCCAACCTGTCCTTCAATAAAACTGTTTGCACACCCCTGCCAACCTGATCTGTCTTAGACATCCATAACTGAGTGTGAACTGCTCCGGACAGTAACAGGACATCTTTGCAATCAATGACCCCCAACAACTCCGACACTCTAAAACCCCAAAAGACATCCATATACTCAACATTACCCGCACAACATAATCCACCGATTATCTGCTTACCATAGTTAAACCCCGCAACAAGGCCTTCAAAATCTGTCTTGTCACTGGCCAATGGTTATCCTTTTGCAGTCCCTCCTTTCTAATCCATCCCTTCATCATCTGCCTCGTTGTCCAGGATTTAGTGAAATCCCACAAACCTTGCCACATGAGCAAATACACTAATTTCCACCAGGTCCACCCTAACCGATTTTACTGCTTTACCCTGTGCCCTATCCCAAGCTAAATATTGCAACAACAACTTTTCCTCCTCTGGTAAATGCAAAATAAAGTTATCAAAATCACACAATGCCCAACAGAATGCTTTTCTGCTGGATGCTGTCCAGGACTGTTCCATCAACCTCTTGATCACTGCAATGCAAATCGCCACACCTCATCTGGCACTGTCACTGGCTCCTCTGCTACCATCAGTGCCAACTGTCAGATCCTAGAAAACTGAAAATGAGACAACCTGTCAGTGATCCTATTCCTAACACCCACTGCATGCATACCTGTAAAGGAAAATTTAATCAACAAACTCTGTAAAACTAACTTACGCAACAAAAATAAGTGCTCAGCCATCTTAACCTGTAAAACCTGCACCACTGCACTACTGTCAGAATTAAAAACTACCCTACTGCCCCTCAACTAATCCTGCCACACTAATTGGCATTGAATCTAAGAAAGCAACATCTCACTTCCAGTCATCATGGCACTCTTCTGACCATGAAAGTGCAAACCACCCATCCGCAAACAATACCAATGCCCCCTGCCATGTCAGTGAACAACTGTAAGTCCCATTGCCCTACCCAATCCAACTGCCAAAAGCAGACAGTGCAGTGGTGCAGTGGTAGCATTGTTGCCTCACAGCAAGAGGTTCTCCGGTTCCCCTACATCAATGTGGGTTTCCTCTGGGTGCTCCGGTTTCCTCCCACATCACAAAGACATGCATCTGGAGTGTTTCTCCCTGGGTCTCCACTGAAAATTAGCTTTGTTCTAAGTTGGACTTTCCCGGTTAACAAATGTTAAATAAATAAAAGGGACACCATTAAACTGCTCTAAAAACACCAACGACAAAGTTAAATCTTAATGAGTCAATTTGCCAATTCTCACCCAATGATGGTTACTTTTCCCTCTTTCAACAAAAAAGGCGATAGACCTACAAAAAGTATGCCCTGGATGAACAGCCTGAGAGACAAAATTGAGGAGCCCCAAGAGTTCTATAACATCCTTCACCTGCACCTTGTACCTAGCCTTCAAACAAACTATCTTCTCTTTCAATCTGATAACCTTCTCCCAGGCAAACAAAACAGTCCATGTTCAGCATGCGCCAGTAATCCTAGAAAATCAAATGCCTTCACCAGACCCTCCAGCTTCTGGGTGGCCAATGGGACCCCCAATTTGTTACACATTCCCAAAAGCTCACACATAGCTACCTCAGCTCCCTCATACCCTTCAACTCCCAATAAAAAGCCATCAAAGTCATGCACTGCACTCTGATTATCCACACACTGCTGACAGATGCAATGTAGAGCTGTGTTAAACTTTTCAAAAGTGGGACAGGCCACAGAACAATCCATCAGCAATGTCTTGTCAAAGTAAAACCTACCTTTCACCACCATACCCACCAATGGCCAATCCTCCTTCCGAACTGGCAGAAGCCGAAAAGCAGACTCAATGTCCATCTTAACCAACCATGGATCTTTAAACCATCTAATGGCCATGTCATCCAGTGATGCATAACTCAATTTAGCCTTCTGCACCAAAATAAAATCATTGACCAAATTCCCCTCAGGGTGAGACAATTGGTGAATCAGTCAAAATTCCCCTGGTTTCATTTTAGGTACCAGCCCCAATAGTGAAACCTTAAAATTGGCAAATGGGGGCTATCAAACAGGCCCAATAACCATCCCGCCTGGTGCTCCTTCTCCACCAAAACCTCCAAAATATCCTCCCTCCCCCACACCGACTTCAAATTTTTCTAAATATTCCATCACCCACGAGCTTAGACTTAATAGAAAATCCGCTCAAAAAACCCTCAATCAATTCTGGTACTGATGAAGCATGTCCTGCCTAACAGGTGCCTTAATAGGCAAATGTGTCCCCAAGACACCCTCTTTCCCCTTGAAATGCCCACCTTTCTGGCCATGAAAAATAACCTCTGTGATTACACCACTAACCCACACTGACCAGAAATGGATGATGCTTGCCCTGCTGAATTAGCCTCATGCCTACCACTCTGCAATGCTAGGTGGATGCCAGTACAATTTGAGTAAGTGTGCAAGAATCTACATGCCACCTAAGAACATATTCCCTCATTGAAGACCCAACATACCCCAATTCCTCCTTCCCCTACCTTATTCTCTTTGCCACCCACACTGAAGCTGTCCATCATAGTAGTTCTTAGGTTCATAAGTTCATAGGTTGGTACTAGGCTATTGGCCCTAGAGCCTATACAAGCCTAGCCATAACAATTCCCTGGCTATTTCTTCCCACATTATTTACTTCCCTGGACACCTGTCTAGCAGGGCGACTGACGTGATCCCTGGGGTGAATTTCCTTTCTCTCATCCAATCGTCAAGGTTCCTTTTGAAGAGGGCCAAAGAGGTGCTCTGCTTGATATGTATGGGCAATCTATACCAGAGTCTGGGGAGTCTCTGGGTCAGGAACCTATCCCTCCAGCATGTTTCGTTTATTGTGATGACAAGGTTTAGATCCCTGGAGAGTGTGGCTCTGAGGGATTGGGATTTCTTTAAGTGTAGCATGTCCAACAGCTCTGGGTTTGACATGGCCTTGTATGTTAAGCAGAAATCACCTCTGAGTAGACTATATGTAACAGAGTATAGCTGGAGTTTTTTAAGGCGGTTGGCATAGGGCATCTGCTTTAGGTCTGTGATTCTTTTAGTGAGGTATTTCTGCAGCCTTTCCAGTTGTTGCAGATTTCTTGAGAGGTACACACCAAATGGGGCATTGTATTCTATAATGGATCTAATGAGGGATGAGTACAGTGGGACAATGACCTCCTTTTTTTTCTGGATGAAAAGCCCTTAGTGATGAGGTGTGCCACATAGAAGGATTTCCTGACTGTTGTGGTGATGTGGCTATTGAAGGTGGGACCACTGTCCACCTGTGTCCCCAAGTCTTATCACACTTTCAGTGTTTAGTGTACTGCAACCTATGTGGTAATTCATGGGTACATGTTTTTTTCCCAAAGGGGATAACTATACATTTCTTGGCATTGAGCTTGAGCCCATGGCTCTGGCACCAAGCATCTGTTTCTGTAAGGCCCTTTTGTAGAGTATCCACATCATTTGGGGATTCAATAATGGCTCCCAGTTTGCAGTTATCTGCAAACTTTGTTAGCCAGAGTCCCTTAGTGTTGGCCTGTACTTCAGAAAAGTAGATGCCAAACAAGAGCAGTCCCAGGACTGAACCCTGAGGTACTCCACTTGTCACTTGTCTGGAGCTGAATTTGGAGTCGGCTACTTTTACAGTGTGGGTTCTGTTAGTAAGCCAGTTAGCAACCCATTGAGTGATGTAGGGATTAATTCCCAGTTTAGTAAGTCTATCTATGATTCCAGAGTGGGGGATGGTGTCAAAGGCCTTGGCAAGGTTCAGATAGGCTGTGTGGACCACCTTGCCCTCGTCCATGGCTCTGGAGACTGATTCAAAGAAGTCAATCAGTTTCAGGAGACAAGATCGGCCCTTCATGAACCCAAACTGGGTGGGGTCCAGTGTTTGAAAGTTGCCAATGTCTTTGTTTATAAGTTCCATGATAATACATTCCATGGCCTTGCAGATCAGGCTCATAAGACTGATGGGGCAGTAGTTTTCAGGATTCAAGGTGGATCCCCCCTTGTGGAGTGGGATAACTGTAGCTCTGTGCCACTCTGTGGGCATGAAGCCTGAGGTGAGGCTATGATTAAACATGACACTTAGGTGAGATGCCATAAGTTCAGGTGTGTAACCTCCCAATGTGTGGCCCAGTCAACCACCTTCCTCTTGCAAAACCTCTGATCTTACTACAGCCAAGCATTGCTGGCCTGAATTCGTTGAGCCTCCTGTATTTCAAAAATATAAGCCAAGAGTGGAAGGGCCAATGCACTATCTTTCTCTAACCATACTGCCATGTAGTAAACAAATCCCAACACCCAATTCTTTCATATTCTCAGCGGCATTTTTACTTCCTGTCTTCAACTCAGCACCACTAAGGCTGCCAAAAGGTCTTTACCATTCACTGTCTCATCTTCCAACAAATGTTGGATGCCATCTTTGTCAATTAAATCAAAAATGTCAAAATAGTCCCCTTTCCAAATCTTCTCCTTTACTGAAGAGGGTATGTGAGGAGTCAGGAAAACTGCAGCATTCCCCCTTCCCCAGTGCCTGCATAGACAGTCAATCACCTGGCCATATCCCAAAATCTGACCTTACCTCCTCCAAGCAAGGATCAGCCTCTTCCCCTAATGACAACAAACTACCCACCATGTCAGCACTATCCAAGCTGGAACTCTGCTCCTTAAACCCATACCCCACTCCCACTAAACTCTACTGGTCTACAAAGCCAGTCACAGGGCCCTCCATTGACAGATCTGAGCCACTACCCCCATCACCCAATCTGTGGGTCCCTCACTCCCTACCCCATGAACCTACTGACCCCTGCACCCTCCTAGCATTAACTCTAAGAGATTTACTGTAGGAACTGCATGTGCTGAGTCCACCATCAAGATCTCTGCTGCCACCACCTTGCTGGACTGTGACTGACGTGTTTTTTGCCTCTGGCTGACTGCTTGCCCTTTGGTGACTTTCATTTTCTATGAGCAGCTTGGTCCTGTGCTACTGCTGCCAGAGTCTCACTGCTTGGCATCTCTCACAGAAGATCCTCTACCTGAGCCACAATGTTCGCCCACCTCTTCCGCAGTGTCTGAACATCAGCCATGTCATCCACTGATCCTGTGACATCTACAAAGAGACATGAACAATGTCAGCAATATAGGGGAAAACACACACACACACACACACACACACACACACACACACACACACACACACACACACACACACACCCTGAATATACTTTCAGAAGCAGTTATAGGCAGTCAAGCAGAAAACAATTTTCCCATGTTAACAGCAAACTTTTATTGTCTTTTTTAGAAAGAATTTCTAGTGACCGTGTCTTCTTCTTTAACACAAGATTTTATTGAAAGAACATCCCTAACAGACAGTCATTAAAGCAGTGTGATAAACTGGACTTCCCAAATTGACAGAATGTGATCATCACAGCACAGCACTGAGATTGCCAATACTATGGTTAGAGTGATCCCGTAATGACTAGCGGCCAACAATACTTACGAATTTTGTCCACAACACCGTCATCCTCTGAATTGCCTGGAGCTGCCCTTGACTGGTTTACTCCTCCTACCTCTGTATTGGCCGAAGCTGCCCTTGACTGGTTTACTCCTCCTACTTCATGGTCACTGAGCAAGGGTGGTCTCTGGATTCATACTGTATGTTCTTACTGCCAGGACTGTGGCCACACAGGTACTGTTTTAGGTGCTCTTTGCCAGTTCTTTATATTCTGACTTTGTGAGAACAACTATGTATCTGTATTGTAGCATGCTCTCCCCTCCCGCAATGGCTAATCCACCTACCGTGCATGCATAGAAGCAGCCCTTACATTCGGGTGCCTCACAGCCCACAGAACTACCCTCACTGAGCTGTCTGTACCAAACCCCAATATCAAGACCCACTATGCCACCACTGCACCCCTTCTCAGCACAATAAACAGCAAGGAAAGCAACCAGCAGCAACACCATGAAAGTCAGTAGAAGACCAAGCCAAAAGCTAGTGTTTTTTTTTTTTTCCATACACATTGTGGTAAACAGTATTACAGTATTCTGGAGAGGAGGAGAGCATGCTACAGACCTCTGTTCTGTTAAGCAATAAGAAATTAAACCTGAAGAAGCAATCCCCCAAAAATCAGACCCTGTTACCTTGTATACTTAAAGCAAAGACCTTAACCATTATGCCAACTCCACATATTATTGCAAATGGGAGATAATAGATTTCTCTCCCTTCTCCCTTTAACTTGGTAAAAAAAAAAAAAAAAACAACTGAAAGGAATTTTACTCAGACCTTCCTTTACTACTATTCACCTAAGGCCTACCTGACCACCAAGCCACTTCAGCTCGTCTCGGACTTAATCCTGCTTATAACAAGATCATGCCAAAATGTGCTCGCTAACAGACTCCTACTACTCAAAACGTCCCATTACTTACTTCACTTCCGCCCTCCATCCTTCCAGAAATTAGCCCTTCACTGCCCTACCTACCTCTATACAACTTGCCTTGTCTCTCTCACCTTCCAACCCCAATCCTACCTTAACTACTACTCTTACACCCTCACAAAAGATGTTCCTTGACCAATTTGTCAGTTCCAAACATCATTTATGTCACCTAGTAGTTTGGTATGCTGAACCAGTTTAATTTCAGTATTGTTGGCTGAAAAGATCTTGAAGTTTGTTTTGTTGGAGCTATGGGGTTTGTGGATGAAGAAAAGGAGCTTTTTTGGGGGGGATTCAGTAGGAGTTCAACATTGAAGAGCCGTGTTTCTATAGAAGAGAAAGCTTGTTGTGTTATGTGTTGTAGTTGAGTTAATGTGTCTTATATGCAGATGATAGTGTAGTCATCTGCATATCGGATTAGAGTGCCTTCATAGGAGGATGTATATAAGTTATTGATGAAGGTATTAACTAGCAGTGGGCCAAGGATGGATCCTTGAGGTGCACCTGTGGGGTTGATGTGATATAGGGAGATAGAACCCTGCAATTATACTGCTTGTTGCCTATCAGCTAGGTAGTTAGAAAACCACTGAAGTGAGGAGCAGGATAGACGAATGGTGGAAAGTTCTTTAAGGAGTTTGGGGTGAGAGGCCATGTCCAATGCTTTCAACAAATCTAGAGATACTAGTTTGGCAGTGTCATGGGCTTTGTTGATAGAGTCCATCAACGATAACAAGGCTATTGTGGTGCTATGTTCAAGTTTAAAGCCATGTTAAGTTTCGTAAAGTAGGTTGTTGTGTGTAAAATGGTGAAGAAGTTGTAGGTGCACACATTTTCTTGGAATCTTAGAGAGGACAATATTGCAAAAGGACAAAAGTCTGAGATGTCAGTGGAGTCGCCTCCCTTATATAAAGGGATAATGTGTGAGCTTTTCCATAGGTTAGGGACATGATTCAGCTGTGGATTTATTAAATAAGACGCTAACAGGGAATGCTATTGCCTCTGTGGCAAGCTTTAGATATATTGGTGGGAGGTTGTCTGCTGAGGACGAGCAAGTTTTCAGTTTTTGTAGTAAGTTTTTTTTTTTTATTTGAGATAAAGGGATGGGCTGAAAAGTGAGCTGGGGATGGTTTGGTTTTTGGTTTTGAGTGAGCAGTGTTTTGTGTGTGTGTGTGTGTGTGTGTGTGTGTGTGTGTGTGTGTGTGTGTGTGTGTGTGTGTGTGTGTGTGTGTGTGTGTGCATGTCTGCATGTGTACGTGTGTGTGTGTGTGTGTGTGTGTGTGTGTGTGTGTGTGTGTGTGTGTGTGTGTGTGTGTGTGTGTGTGCAATATGTGTGGTATGTAGAGTTTGTTGGGGGTATTAGTAGAAGTAGTGAGTTGGGTTCACTTTTAGGTTGGATATGGACTCTATAAAGTATGTGTTGAATCTGGTGGCTTTAAAGCGATGATATATTGAGGTATGGATTTTGATTATTTTTATTTCCTGGGTTGTGTAGTGACATTACAGAGGACCAGAATTTCTTAGAGTTGCTTTTGTGGTTATCTTGAATGTAGGAATAGTATGATTTTTTATCATGCAATATTTGTCTTTTTGTTTGATTGTGGAGTTATCTGTATAAACGAAGATTTATGTCATTTCATTCTTTAGCCAGGCAGTCCATGCTTTGCCCCTGTCTTTCATTACAATTTTATATGATTTGGTGAATCATGGAACGGAACATGGTTATTTTTTATTCTTTTTGTTCGCTGAGAGTCTAGGGAGATAACAATGCTTAGGAAGGTGTGGATGAAATGTTCAGCTGCATCATTAAGGGGAAGTCTTTTTAGGATGAACCAGTCTATAGCTTTTAAAGATTCATTAAATACCTCTTTGTCACATTTTTGTAGGTTGTATATAGTTTTGAACTTGTGCTGTTTTGTGAGTTGAGTGATAGTCCAGTGAGTATAGGCTGGTAGGTGGTTGGGAGTGTGCCTGAGGATGTAAAGTTAGAAGGATTCAAGACTAGTATCCAGTCCAGGGTGGAGCAATAGGTGTTGGTTTTTCTATATCTGGTAGAAGTATTTATAAGCTGAGTAAAGCCAGAGAGGTTTATACTATTAGTTGGTTGATGTGTGGTTAGTGTCTGCCAGTCAGTGTTAAAATCCTCTATGATAATGGTTCCATTTGGTACTGTTTCAGAAATCCAGACTAGAATATTTTCTAGAATTGGAATGTTTTGCCCAGGAGGAATGTATAAAACAACTATTTAGATGTTCTTTGATGAGTTAAGTTTTAGAAATATTAAAAGGATTTTGGCTGTGCAGAATTTTGGTAATGTATTTAAGAATGGGGAAACTATCAATTTGTTAGGGAAAATTAGGACTATTCTACCACCTTTTTTATGTGCTCTGTCTACTTTGCTAATGCTGCAACCAGGGGGAAGAATTTCAGCATCTTTTATTTCTGGTTTGTGGATGGGAGGAGAAATGGCGTATGGGTTATCCTGAAGGAACAGTTTGCTAAGAGTGTTTTGGAGGTGAAAACAGTGTTGGATAGAGTGATGTTTATGAAGCTGGAAATTGATGGTGTAATGATGAATGTTGTTAGTGCATATGCTCCACAAGTTGGGTGTGGATGAGAAAGAAACATTTTGTAGTGAGTTGGATGAAGTGGTGATGACTGTACCCAAGGGTGAGAGAGTGGTGATTGGAGCAGATTTCAGTGGGCATGTTGGTGAAGGGAACATTGGGAATGAGAAAGTGATGGGTAGGTATGGTGTTAAGCAAAGGAATGCAGACAGTCAGATGGTAGTGGATTTTGCAAAAAAAGATGGACATGGCTGTGGTGAATACATATTTTAAAAGAGGGAGGAGTATAGTGTGACATACAAGGGTGGAGGAAGATGCACACAGGTGGATTATATCTTATGTAGATTGGCCAGTCTGAAGGAGATTGGAGACTGTAAAGTGGTGGCAGGGGAAAGTGTAGTTAGGCAGCATAGGATGGTGGTTTGTAGGATGACATTGGTGATCAAGAAGAGGAGGAGGAGTGTGAGGTCAGCACTAAGGATCAAATGGTGGAAATTGAAAAAGGGTAATTGTGAGGTGGAGTTCAGGGAAGAGTTAAGATAGGCACTTGGTGGCAGTGAAGAGTTACCAAATAGCTGGATAACTACAGCAGAGCTAGTAAGGGAGATGGCTAGAAAGGTGCTTGGTGTGACAACTGGAAAGAGGAAGGAGGACAAGGAGACCTGGTGGTGGAATGAGAAAGTACAGGAGAGGATACAGAGAAAGAGGTTGGCGAAGAAGAAGTGGGATTGTCAGAGAGATGAAGAAAGTAGACAGGATTATAGGGAGATGAGGTGCATGGCAAATAGAGCGGTGGTGAAGGCTAAGGATAAGGCATATGAAGAGTTGTATAAAAGGTTTGACACTAAGGAGGGAGAAAAGGACCTGTACCGATTGGCTAGACAGAGGGACTGAGCTAGGAAAGATGTGCAGCAGGTAAAGGTGATAAGGATAATGAGGGCAACATGCTCACAAGCGAGGAGAGTGTGTTGAGCAGATGGAAAGAGTACTTTGAGGGGCTGATAAATGAGAATGAGAGGGAGAGAAGGTTGGATGATGTGCGGATAGTGAATCATGAAGTGCAGTGGATTAGTAAGGAGGAAGTAAGGATAGCTATGAAGATGATGAAGAACGGAAAGGCTGTTGGTCCAGATGACATACCTGTGGAAGCATGGAGGTGTTTAGGTGAAATGGCAGTGGAGTTTTTAACTAGATTGTTTAATGAAATCTTGGAAAGTGAGAGGATGCCTGAGGAATGGAGAAAATGTGTTTTGGTACCGATGTTTAAGAATAAGGGTGATGTGTAGAGTTGTAGCAACTACAGAGGGATTAAACTGATCAGTCACAGAATGAAGTATGGGAAAGTGTAGTGGAAGCTAGGTTAAGAAGGGAGGTGATGGAGTCAAAGATGGCCGCTGTTCTGTAAGCACTGCTAATCCTTAGCTCCTCTATTCATCTGGAATTAAATTAACCCAGAAGACAAACCAGAACCTATTTCAACAAAATATTCGGAAATCTTAACTGTAACTAACATCTAAACATAATCTTCAAGAAGGAAAAACTGTTTTACTAATTGAGCAACTAAGATTGAAGCAGATTCAGTGAAGTAAGAATAAGCCGTGTGCCTGTGAGACCCTGAACTTTGATTTCTACATACAAATCTGGGAATACCATCTCTACAAAATGTCGAAAGAAGACTAAAATATGGATACTACCACATCTAAAACTAAACTTTCCGACCTACTATCTCCGGAGAAAGACATAAACTCTAAGAGACAAAAAATAATAAAACAGTCAGATGCCTCCAAACCTGGTAACAGAAACAAACCGGTTCAACCAGCAAACCTAGAAGATATCAAATCAGCATTACTTCCTATTCAAGAAGCGATTAAAGACTTATCCTTGCAACTACAAACTTTTGGGTATACATTCAAACAAATATTAGACAGAATGGATAATTCTGAAGCCAAAATCATTGAAAATGAGGAGAGAATAGCCTTATTAACAAAGAAAACTGACTGTCATGATGTTGAATTACTATACATTCAAACAAAGATCACAGACCTGGAAGCAAGGTCTAGAAGAAATAATATTATCATTAGAGGCATCCCGCAATCTGTAACTCACAATGATTTGATTTCTTCCATCACCCAAATATTTTCCATCCTTCTTAAAGAACCAGGGAAAGCTCAGCAAATAATAATAGAAAGAGCACACAGAGCTCTAAGAGAAACACAGACATCATATAAACCCAGACCAGTTGATGCAAAACTTCTAAACTTCCAAGATGTTACCACAATTTTAATTGTCTGCTAAGAAAAATGGTGGATTCCTTACCTGGAATAACAACACAATTTCACTGGCTCAAGACCTTCCCCTGCAAATCAGACAAGCCAGACAGCTTCTCTCTCCTTACTGTAAATTCCTGATTGAAAGGAAAATAAAATTTCAAATGAAATAACCAAGCTCCTTAATTTTCTACCTAGATGGAGTCAAGCATGTTGCTGCTGACCATAAAGAAGCTAAAAACACTTTCTTAACTGTGTTTAAAAAAGTTCCCACTCTGGATTGTTAAATAAACTCACCGGAATGGCCGCTGAGCCTTATTTTTACAGCTGCAAGAACTACGACAGTCCGTGGTCTGCTGCTGCCATTTGACTCTGCATTGGGCCTTAATAGGCCTGTAAGACCATTATTATACCCTTTATTTTCTCTCTTTATGTTCTATCAAGCCACGAGGAGCTTTTGCGGAAGTTTACAACTCCTTCCGCCTCTATTAGTTCCCACGATAGGAACGGAAATCCTTGGCACCAAGACTATCAGTTTTTATTAAAGTGTAACACCTCCAGGACACCCAGGTTGCGAAATTGGTCCCCCTACGAGTGACTGCATAGCCGTTTCCCTGCAAAGGAGGATGTCCAGAAGTGATGAACTTCTCTGGTTGTTAAACGAAAACCATTCTATATCTATCTCGGCACTCACCATGCACAAGAAGAAAGAGCAAACATTTCTCACTTAGTTTAAATTTGAGATTGGCTCCTCTGAAGTAAAACAGGTCTGTCTCACTTCAATGAAGCACAGTACCTATATAACACAGTTCGCATCGCAAATAAGCAGTGTTCATGTTTTACTAGTTTCCCGTTTTCTTTTTTTGTTTTTTTTTAAACAACAACTAACAGGCAATTACTTTTTGAAATACTTTAGGCAGGAAGGAGAGGTATGATACTTGTCTAGTGGGAATTAGCCTTGTCCTTAGGAGCAACTTTTGGCAGTAAAGTATCATTGTAAATGGCTTCAACATATCAAGAAAGTGCCATGATGTCACAGCTATTCATTACATTATCCAAAAGATTGCTAAGAAAAGAATAATGCAGAAGGTACACCATTTTGTTCCCTTGACTTCAAATGACCCTAAGCCATTAACACATGTTTTTCAAGGCTAATGGGAGGAATATTTGGAAATTAAACCCTAGTGGGAAATAAAAGAAAGCATCCTTATTACTGACTGGTACACTGGAGCTTGTGCCTGCTTAATAACTTAAGATTGTATAGAAAGCTCCTGACACCTGACCAGAGAAATAAATGCATCATATAAATAAAATGTTCCATAAATGTCAGTACCAGAAAAAGCAAACAGTCCAAGTGGATTACCACATATAACAGTAAACTTCATAACTCACCTTAGTGCTGTTTAAAGTTTTTTCTGGAAGGGTGCAGGTTTACACCTGAACTAGAAGGCAAGGCCACTAGTACTTTCATAAACCTGAACTAGCTGACAACAGCTTATAGATTATGGTGAGTATTCAATTATACTTCTCTTATGTGAGGCACTGTCTTGTACTGGTTGTCGGGTGGATTTCTGGTTTATAGTAGTTACACGTAACAAACTGCAATAGAAAGCAGTGCAAGTAGACATTAGAATTCTTATAACAGAATGCTTATACATATACCTAAAATGCTTATATTTCTCTATTTTAGTGGCAGCTAACATTTCTGATGCATTCTTATTATGTAAGATTTAGTTACGGTTTACAAATAGTAGTAGCGAGATACCTGTGGTAATGTAACACTGATGTTTTTGGTGCCATCCATTTCCCATCTGATAACCCTGCCTGCGATGTCTACTTGTTACACAGTTATCTTCACTTCGTTCAAGTCTCAATGGAAACAATTTTGGTGCCTGCTATTTTCCAGTTAGTCTGACACCAGATCATCAACTACATTAACTCTCTCCCTTGTAGTTGTCAAACTAGGCTTCTCCTAGTCCCTATCATATTTTTTGCCTGGATTAGCTTGTTGTAGCATGATGTTTTGTCTTTTCCTAGTACAGCACTGGTACTTAGAAACCAACACTTCTCCCTCATTTAACTCCCTTTCTCAGATCCATTTTGTACCTCACACTGACAGTCACTGCCCCTGCATGCGATGAGTCTAATAATTATCTTCTTTTCTTAATTTTTTAACCCAGATTCCATCTGCTATGTTATTTAAGCTTAAAGTCATTTACTGAATTACTGACTGTCTCTGGTGGTGTGCTGACGACAGACCAATTCTTACTACCCTGTTTGCTCTTGAGGTAACAGGTATTCCCTTGTATATAGTGTCTCCAGGTTGTTCCTTGCACATGGATTTATAACTAATAACAGTTTTATAATGAATGCTATATGTTTTACAAACATAACATATTCCGTCAGGGGGCATACTTCATATATGGTCCTTGTTACCATTAAATATTATACACATTTTATAGATTTGTTGTTTAACTCAAAGATCAAACAATATCGTAGGAAAAGATTATGATGTCAATGATACAGACTACAATATTTGTCTCACATTTTTAATTCTACCTATTTGGATTATATGATAGTCATTTACAGAGATTTCTTTACTATGGATTCAGATTGGGAGTTTGATGAACACTTAGTCACAGCTCCTACTTCTCAAATTCACTTAGCCTATAAGTAGAAGCTTAAGCGTTCAGGCTAATTGTCTCTCAAACCTCCCATGCCGATATGAACATTAAGAATCTGACAGCAGTAAATAATTAGTCACCAAATATGATGTATAAGGGGTCTAAAATACTCTGTTTCTGAGATCCCTGTTGAGACCAGCATTATATATTCTATAGGATAACATCAAATGCTTTGGTGTCTAGATCTGCAGACCAAAAATGGAGTGCAAAATATAACATCATTTCCTATAAGGATTTGATAAAGTTGATCCTAGTCATACAAACAATCACATATGTATCCATGTATACTCGTATTCATATTCTCATATTTTGGCACAACTAGTTGCCTCTATTTGGCTACTATCCGAATACTCTAGTCTCCTATCATTCTGGTAAGGAAAAACAGCTGGCCCCTCCCCTCATTCAAATTACTAGTTGTAAATGCTCATCTTAGTTGATTAATTTGAAGAATTAACAAGATTAGGTAGATTAAGAATAAAAATAATTACCTAGCTATTATAGATTACAGTTATAAGGTATGTTAATACTGGTTCTATTATTGACTTCTGAGGCTGATCTCATCTAATATTAATCTACTAGGACAATTTACCTCTGATGTGATAAAATTTTCTTTTGTTATATGTAAACTTACTGAGGAAACTAGGGATACATTAGCAGTGTTTTTTAGGGAATCAGTTTGTTAAGCTTTGTCAATGCTGTTAAAACTCATGCAAGGATACTCATTTTCTTTTCTTACTTAAATGTCAAGACACAATATGTAAATATTCTATTGATCTATGGATTTGTAAACTCTACAACTAATTATTCCTGCTTTATTCCGGGTCCAGGGGGTTAGTGGTTAGGCACAGAGTTGGGACGGGAATAATAAGATGCTTTCTCAATTCGACCTCATCAAAAGGCAAGCAAAAACTACTATCTCTATTTAATACACAACTCTTTCTTTATACACACATAAAACCTCTCAATGTGGGAATTTTACTCATGGAACATTAAAGGGCTCCAGAATAAAAAAAAAAAAAAGAAAACTTTTTCTACACCTTACTCTACAAGCGAAAGCAGATTTTATACTAATTCAGGAGACACATTTAACCACTGAACAATGGTCAGAAATCAGAGGGAAAATGGATAAGAGAAATTATAGCTTCTGAAGGTAAATCCAACAGTGCAGGGGTAGCTATTATAATTAAAAAGAGTTATCAACACAAAATTCTCGAAACCAAAATGGACAAAGAGGGTAGATGGTGCTTTGTAACACTTTCATCTCCATATATTTCCAAACCCATTCTGTTACTAAATGTATATGCCCCTTGTAATAATCAACACTCATTCTATGCATCTTTATACCCTATTCTGAACCAATTCCAAAACCATTATATGATCCTAGGTGGTGATTGGAACTCATATCAAAATCCAGAACAGGACAAATCAAGTTTAACTCTACCACATAACAAACAAGCATCGCTAGCTTTAAAAGAACTTAAACATGATTACAAACTATATGATCCCTTTAAATATAGTGACAGTACAGATAATCATAGTAAATTTACATTCTACTCCAACTGGCATAAGATGTCGTCGAGAATAGATTTCTTTTTAATCTCTGAAACACTCATCACCTTAGATCCAAAATTGCGTATACACGCTAGATGCCTCTCAGACCATTCCAAAATTACTCAAAATATTAATGGAAACCTCAAAAACTCTATAATAAAAACAGGTTACAATTGGTCCCTGAATCCCAATCTTCTAAACAAAAAAGAGTTAATCGATGAAATTAAAGCGATTCTTAAGTCAACTCTATCAAACATTCCAAATTCTCAAGTACTTCTGGATATTGAATGGGCATCAACTAAAGCGATAATTAGGGGAGTTTGTATTAAAAAAGCAGCTTACTATAAAAAAATTCAACTCAAAGAGGGACAGGAGTTGGAGACCAAAATACAATTATTTGAACACGAGCTAGTAACTAATTTTAATACTCAAACAGAAATAGAAATCTTCAAACTCCAAAAGGATCTTTACCTTATACATAATAATAAACTATCATTTTATAAAAATAAAATGCTAGCTAACTATGCTAATGAAATCCAAACTCCTTCCTGAGCACTAGCCAGAATAATAAACCAAACCAAATACACCTCTCAAATATCTGAAATTCTCTATCAGGACAAATACCTTACTAAAAATGAAGACATTGTTAAAGCATTCAAACTAATATACACACAAACCTATGGAGAGCAAATAACTCTACCCTCAATAGATGATAGATCATGTTTTTTTCCAAAATATCAAGTTCCCGAAATTAGATTCAAATCAACAAGAGAAATTAAGTGAACCCATCTCTATGGAAGAAATAACCTCAACAATCCAACAAATGAAATTACATAAAGCCCCAGGCCCAGATGGTTTCACTACAGAATTTTATAAAACCTTTTACCCCATTTTAGCCCAAATTCTATTTCTTATACTGAACTATATAATAAATAATGAAATCTCTGATATACACTTTAATGCATCCAAAACTATTTTTATACTTAAAGAAAAAACTGACCCTAAAAACCCAGACAGCTATAGACCCATATCACTATTAAATATTGACACTAAGATATTATCATCCATACTAGCAAACAGACTGAAAAATATAATCGATAAAATTATTTCCCCAGAACAGTCGGGCTTTACATTAACTAGACAAATGAGCGATAATACATTAACACTTAATACATTAATCTCATATGCCAATCAAAATAATCTAAATTAATATGCTCTTATCATTGATGCCCATAAAGCCTTTGCTAGAGTAAATTTAGAATTTTTATTCCAAACATTACCTTACTTCAATATACCCCCAACATTTATTAAAACCCTACAAATATTATATAAGAATCCCTATACATCTCTTAACATTAACAGAACCTGCTCAAATAGTATTCTTATTAAAAATGGAACCCGTCAAGTTTGCCCTTTATCTCCCTTACTTTTTAACTTATACCTTGAGCATCTTTTCCTAAATATAAAATAAAACACATACCACAACCCCCCAATATTCCACAACACCAAAATCTTCCTATCAGCTTTTGCTGGTGACCTGAATATTTATTGTACCACACCAATCTTGGATGTCAACAACATTTTATCCACTATTGAACACTTTTTGATGATATTGAATTACAAATTAAATCTCAAAAAAACTAGCATTTTCCCCTTAAAAACTCCTAAACCATTCTCTCTTTTACCACTAATGGAGAAATTAAAAACTGAAGAAGTACTTAACTACTTAGGTATAACATTCTCTACAAAAAATAAGGATTTCTACTCAAACAACATAAAGCAAAAATGGCTAGACATTTCACTAAACCTTAATAGATGGAAAAATTTGAAGCTACTGTTTTTGGCCAAAGTTTCCATAATTAAAATGAATGTCTTACCCAGATTATTATATAACTTCATGAATTCCCAGATAACCATACACAACAACTTCTTTAAGCAAATACACACTGAGCCTGCAAAATTCATTTGGGAACCGAAAGAAAACAGAATCTCATATGACAAACTAACAATTCCCAAAAATAAAGGTGGCCTAGACCTTCCAAACTTTGAGACATACTACTTAATTATAAACACCAATAGAGTTTTACATATAGCTGAATACAACCCAAAAGACAATGCCTGGTGCCCAAATTGGATAAGAATCTACCACAATCATATTAAAAGCCTAGACATTAATCCCAAAACATTACCATTTCTAAATACCAGTTTTATGAAATCTTGTAACTTAATAGAACCCCTCAAATACTCCATTATACTAACACAAAAACTCTTCAAATCTCTAAATGTTTTACAAGCTATGATGACATTACAACCCTTACATAAAAACCCTAATCTTAAAATAAATAACCAAACTCTAAACCTAAACCAATTCCCTCGTCTACTAAACATAACAATCCAAGACATATATTCATATTTAAATTATTCTGTGCAAGAACTAAGGAGCCAATTGAACCTCCCTAAATCATACTTATTGATCCTGAGACAGATTAAAGAATTATATATCAGCTATTTACACAGTTCTAACATAAACAATGAAGATTTAGCAACTTGTAACTTACTTTGGAAGACTATCCTCTCAACAAAAAAGTACTACATTTACATATAAAACAATTAAAGACATTAAATTCAAGGATTATATCCTCATTTCTGAATATTGGAGAAAAAACCTCTCTCACACTGACAACCATCAATTGATTCAGGCAATTAACCTAACAATAAAATCTATATCCCTTCAGAAAGTGGCTTTTACTCAACTTATGATCTACAACAACACGTATTTCACTCCCGCTATTCTACATAAATTTAACCCTATGAAATCCCCACTCTGTCCACACTGTAAAGATCAAACTGCCGACATAATCCACCTTTTCTGGAGCTGTAAATGTGTATTTAAACTTTGGAATTCCCTTAAATTTCAATGACAAAAAACGGGCTACCAAACAACTACACTCACTTGAGAATTTACTTTACTACATATCCTTCCAAATAATATCTCCCAAAAACAAGCAATTACCCTAATTAATATCTTTCTCTTAAGGAAACTTTATATAGCGACCCACTGGCTCAACTCAACTAATAACTCATGGGAGAACTTCAGATTAATGGCGATCAAACATCTATTAGCCCAAAAAATAATAATTAATAAAAGAGACAAAAATATCAAATTTAGGAAGTTATGGGAACAGATCTATAATCCCATACTTTATTATGACTAAGAGCTCTTATACAACATCATATATCCCTAACACCTACAAGTAATTTTCCTTTTTCTCTTTAATATTGTACTTATAATAACTCTTGCAAAACAACCCATTTCTTCCTCCTTGTCTTGCTATACGGAATTGTGAAAGCATCTATGTATGTAGTGTAAATAGTATTGTTTGATTAATCAACCTACTTTTGCATTTCTTTCAATGTATAACAATTGCTTAATATTCATATGTCCTTCCTGTATGTGATATTTGTCATTTACTGCTCTGTTTGATGTAAAGAATAAATAAAAATTATTGAAAAAAAAAAAAAAGAAGGGAGGTAATGATTAGTGATCAGCAGTATGGTTTCATGCCAGGAAAGAGCACTACGTATGTGATGTTTGCTCTGAGAGTGTTGATGGAGAAGTACAGAGAAGGTCAGAAGGAGTTGCATTGTGTCTTTGTGGACTTAAAGAAAGCATATGACAGGTTGTCTAGAGAGGAGTTGTGGTACTGTATGAGGAAGTCGGGAGTGTCAGAGAAGTATGTAAGAGTGGTACAGGATATGTATGAGGGTAGTATGACAGCAGTGACATCTACGGTGGGAGTGATGGATGCGTTTAAGGTGGAGGTGGGATTACATCAAGGATTAGCTCTGTGCCCTTTCTTATTTGCAATGGTGATGGACAGGATGACAGACGAGATCAGACAGGAGTCCCTGTGGATTATGATGTTTGCAGATGATATTGTGATCTGTAGTGAGAGTAGGGAACAGATGGAGGAGACCCTGAAGAGGTGGAGATATACTCTAGAGAGAAGAGGAATGAAGGTTAGCAGGATTAAGACAGAATATATGTGTGTGAATGAGAGGGAGGACAGAGGAATGGTGAGGATGCAGGGAGTAGAGGTGGCGAAGGTGGATGAGTTTAAATACTTGGGATCAGCAGTTCAGAGTAATGGTGAGTGTGGAAGAGAGGTGAAGAAGAGAGTACATACAGGATGGAGTGGGTGGAGAAGAGTGTCAGGAGTGATTTGTGACAGATGAGTACCAGTAAGAGTGAAAGGGAATGTCTACAAGAGGGTAGTGAGACTAGCTATGTTATGTGGGTTGGAGACAGTGGCACTGACAAAAATGTAGGAGTCAGAGCTGGATGTGACAAAGTTAAAGATGTTATGATTTGCACTGAGTGTGTGGGTGTTACAAGGGTGGACTAGATTAGGAATATGTATATTAGAGGGTCAGCCCACGTTGGAAGGTTTGGAGAGAAAGACAGTGAGGCAAGATTATGTTGGTTTGGACATGTGCTGAGGAGGGATGCAGAGTATATTGGGAAAAGTTGCTAAGGATGAAGCTGCCAGGTAACAGGAAAAGAGGAAAGCCTAAGATAAGGTTTATGGATGTGGTGATAGAGGACATGCAGGTGGTTGGTGTGATAGAGCAAGATGCAGAGGACAGGAAGAAATGGAAACAGACGATCCACTGTGGTGACCCCTAATGGGAGCAGCCGAAAGAAGAAGAAGAAGCCAAGTCTCTGTAATGGCAAGGATGTCTGGGCTGGAGTGTGTTAACCAGGCATGAAAGATTATCAGATTATTGCACATGCTCCTGATATTAAGAGCGATAAATTTTAGTTTATTTGTCTGTGTAGTAGGAATGGGACCTGGGTTGGGGTGAATGTCTCCAAACAAGTTTAAGGCTGTGAAAGAACATCTGGTTGTTTTAGAAGTTTTGAATAATGTGGGTATTTTTGTTAGGTTTTGGTTGTATTTGTTAGTATTGAGGACATCAATGTGGAAACAGAAGAAGATCGGTATAGAGATCAGTGTTGGGGTTATTTGGGGGAAGCTTGTGGTGGAGGAATTGAATGGTGATGATGATGTAATAGTTGAGCTATGCTTTTGTAATAGTGTTGGGGTAGAAAGGAGAAGAAGGAAGTGAATGAGAGGCATGAGTAAACCAGCATGATTGGTGTAGAGTTAGATAGCTTAAATGGAAGAAGAGGTTGAATTACAGCTGTGAGAAGTGAAGCAATAAAAGGGGGTAGAGTATAAGTGAAAATACTGTAGGACAGTAGTGTAGAAAAAGGGGTGTGCAGTTAGAGTAATATGGGTGAGGTATGAGTGGGGGATGTTGTGTAGTAGACTGATTGGAGTGTAGTTGGAACTGGAGGAAGTTTGCAGGAGGTGGAGCTAAAGGAAGTATAAATTTATAAAAGAAGAGTCTGATTACATTTGTTACAAACAGGGCATGTCTGCAAAAGTACATGACTAACTTGACCATTTGGGGAAAGGAGAATAGTATAAAAACTAACCATAAGAGACGCTGGGTGCATACACTGAAGGGTAAAAATTTAACACAGCACACATAGATTGAAACTGTAGATTCATTTAATGACTTGGGTATGTGGGCAGACACAGTTTTGAGATTTTTCTCATCATGTCAGTTAATTGGTTATTAGTCATAAAACTATATGCAGTATAAACTTATTTATAAAGTATAATAAATGAGAAATAATGAAATCAATGTTTGTATGTTGCATTAGAGACAAACTAGGGTATGAAAGAATAATATGGAAACACTGTAAGAAAGCTAGCAAGGCTACATTTATTAAGAGTACAGTGGAAATATAACAACAGCATCCATGGATGATAAAGTTTAAGTCATTATGAAAGATTAAAATATCTGAACTGCAATATATTATATAGATATGTAACAGTGGACTTTATTTAGGTATGGCTGACATTTAGAAATAAGTACATCTGGAAATGGATGAGGTTATCAAAGAGTAGTAAGCAATCAGCAGGCAATCTTTATAGGAGATTATAGAGGATTGAAAGATGTACTAATTTTTCTTTGACAGAGTAACTGATGCCTGGAATAGACTATTCAATTATATTGGAAATTGTACATACATATAGGTTGATAGGTTCAGAGGAGATTACTAGGCTAAGGACCCTAGGGCATTAACAAGACAAACCAGTTAATACCCTTGCTCCCCAGTTGACCATGGTTAGATGGTCATTGCAAGCAGAGAGAATCAGTTATTAGCACCTAATGCACCTGCCCATGTATCCATGTATATATAAATATATATATATATATATATATATATATATATATATATATATATATATATTAGTAAAAAGAAAACCACGCCAACACTCCACAAGGTAAATGGTGCTCTGTTAAAAATAATGAGTATAGCAACAATATAGAGAACAACAGCAGCAACAACCATGCAATTCTTCTCAACGAAAACGATTCAAAAATAGAACGATTGAATTGGATGCTCTATCTTTTTAAATATTTTGTGCTCAGTTTGTAATAAGGTCTGATGAAGCTATTAAGTGAAAGCCCTTACCTACTGAGTGCACTTATTAAACCATATTTTTACGTGGACATTATAAGTGTCGTTCTATTTTCGAATAGTTTTCGATATTGTTGATATATATATATATATATATATATATATATATATATATATATATATATATATATATATATATATGTATATATATATATATATATATATATATATATATATATATATATATATATATATATATATATATATATATTTATATATATATATATATATATATATATATATATATATATATATATATATATGGATTCACTTTATAATCCTGAAATCCTGAAATAACGAATTTTAGAATTTCAAGACCATAAAGCCAAAACCTGACAATCCCGAAATCCCACAAGCGTGAATTTTAAAATCACGAACACTACACTAACCATACACCACAAACACACATACACACAGCTTCCCCAACACACAAATCTACACTACATACAAGCAGGGGGGCAAGTCCCCCTGCACACCCCATGTGAGGGGCTGCACCCCCCACCCCCCCTTACTTAAATATACTAACTCCACGGTCGCACTACACAAACACACGTAAAACACCACCATAAAAGCTACATTCCCCTCACGCAGACAGATCACAGTAACCAAACACACTGACACACACTAAAGCCCTTAACCAAAACCCTTAAACAAAAATACTTACCTGAACTTCTAGCTATCCCTTCACACAGTGCAACACCAGAAGCGCTACTTCAAAATCTCCGTGCTTTGGGATTTTGAAATTCGCGCTTCTGGGTTTTCAAACATTTGAGTTTTCGGCTTTATAATCTTGCGATTCTGAAATTCGGTATTTCAGAATTTTGGGATTATAAAGTGCTCCTATATATATATATATATATGGATCTACTTCATAAAGTTGAATTACCATAATGCCAAAGTACAAAACATCGAAATTATAACATCTAATTCCCAAAAGACTGAAAATTGAAAATGTTGAGTGCTGTAACATTGAATACTTTAACATCCTAATGGTGTAGATTGTAAATCTTGTAGTATCCTTTTAAGTAGTTATGCATTGTACTAAACAAATATGGCAGAGGTAACGTTTAACAGTGAAAGATGATTTTTGAGATTTTATTGTAAACGTTTGTAAGAAACAGGTAAGGAAATTTTTCTTCTTAGGTTTAGATTTATAAGCTTGAAAGAAATGGTGGTAGTGGTAGTTAACATGGTGGGACAAGTGAGTGACTAAGAGGGGAAGTATTTACTTTGGATGTGTGTAACTGTTTTGAGCATAGAACAACTGCATCTTTGAATCTTATGAAGATTGCAGTACAGTGGGCAATAGGAAATTTGCCTTTTCTCTACTGTAATGTAATGTTGGAGTTGGTATATCTAAAATTGTGGGGTGGGGGTGCAGCCTCCCCTGCAAAATTATAAAAAATGCGTGATCTGGAGTGTGCATGTACAGATGTTTTAGCTGTTAGAAGGGAATAGTGTTGCAAAGGCTTGTGTGTAACAGTGTTTTTGATTTGATGTAATTGCAATGTTTTAGAATGTCAGTTTGGAAAAGGGAAATCTTCCCATTCTGCACTGTATGGGGATCTCCATTTAGTCTATTCGAACGTTTAAAAATTCGATCATATGGTTTCGGCCATATGAGCTTCGAACCTTTAAAAGTTTGATCAACTGAAGGGGACCCTTATATATATATATATATATATATATATATATATATATATATATATATATATATATATATATGTGTGTGTGTGTGTGTGTGTGTGTGTGTGTGTGTGTGTGTGTATATATTCCAGATAGCAAATCCCAAATATACGGAGACAGGCACAGAAGTAAAAAAATCCAAAATACGTTTATTGTGTAAATGCTTTCATAATCTTCAAACACATAATAAAATCCTAACAAAAGCACTCCATTTATACCATTAATCAATTAGATAAATCAGTTTCCCTTTAAAATTTTTAAAGGTACAGACAAAAATAATTGTATAAAACATATTATAAAAAATAATAAACACACTATTTCTTAATTTTCCTGCTCCTTAGAACAGATTTTAGTGGCACTGAATCATTAATACCATACCCCCTATGTGCCCTTAATCTAAAAATCCACTTCAGTTCTGCTAATTTTGTGTTGTTAGTCACATCACCTAATCTCTCATTGACTACAAGAACTTGAAGTACTTGAAATAAAAAGGTGTGTTCTATGCCAATAGACAAAGTGTGTTTGGCCAATGCACTATAATCCCCCCCCCCCCCCCGGTGCAATACAGGTGATCCCTAATACATTCTTTCAACTGCCGATTTGTTTTGCCAACATAGAATCTATAACATTTCACACAAGATGCTAAATTAATAAGATTCTTAGTGTTGCAGCTTGCCTTGATTCTAATCTTCCCATAAATAACCTGTTTCTGGGTGCCTAAAAAACCTAGACTGATCCCTATACATACAATAGTTGCAGTTGCCACAACCTTTAGTACCCATCTCCAAATGTGTAAATGTATTGTTAGATTTCGGTTAACATAACTGTTGTTTAAGATTTCTCTTATTTCTATATGTAAATTTAGAATACCGCCCTACTTGCCTTTCTGTTTGCTCATCAACCAATAAAATGTGCCAATTTCTATTTATGATGTCCCTTACATTATTTATATTGTGTGTATAAGAGATAAACATAGGTGTCCTTGTATCCCTTACCTTCCATCTATCCTCAGTTCCATAGTAGTTTGGGAAGTAAGGTCTACCTCTTGTATTTCTTTCCCTCATTGCCTGTTTATATGCTGCATTGATTTCACTTTCAGTATACCCTCTCCCTTCAAACTCTTTCTTTAGGGCCAATAAACTTGCTGAAAAGTGGGCGGCCACGGTGGTGCAGCGGTTAGCATTGCCTCCTCACAGCAAGAGGTTCTCCGGTTTGATTCTCGGCTGGGGTGCGGATGCCTTCTGTGTGGAGACTGCATGTCCTCCCTGTGGTCACGTGGGTTTCCACCGGGTGCTCCGGTTTCCTCCCACATCCCAAAGACATGCTGTAGGTGGATTGGACACTTTAAATTGGCCCTAGATGTGAGTGTGTGCATGTGTGTGCCTTCTGTGGAAGGTTGAGCACTGGGCTGGAAACTCAACACTGTAAAACTCCACTGCCAATAATGAGAGGACAGGTGATCAGCTGTGGCGACCCCTAACTGGGAAAAGCCAAAAGAAGAAGAAGAAGAAGAAAAAAAAACTTGCTGAAAAGTCATCATCACAATTAGTGAGATGTGATAGCCTTAAAGCTTGCCCCTTTATAATACTGGAGAAAATAATGGGTGGATGCATACTAAGTCTTTTCAAATATGAAGTGTGATAACATTCTTTTCTATGCATCTTAGTTATAATCCCTAAGTCAGTTTGCACCACTGTTACTTCCAAGAAATCAATTTGTACTTTAGATTTATTGATGGTAAAGTGCAAAAAATTGCTGCTCATATTCAGTTCATGGAAGAAGTCATCTAATGCTTCCTCACTACCCCTCCAACCAATAAACAGGTCATCTACAAATCGCCTGTATATCCTAACATGAGTATCCCCTCTGGGATGTATATGGTGATGTTCCCACTCTTCCATGATAAGATTTGCATATGAGTTGGCGCAGCTGGTGCCCATTGCCACCCCAGCTATTTGCCTATAACATACATCTTTAAAGGAAAAGATTTTATTTTCTAGTACTATTTCCAGTACCATGCATAGAAAGTCGGTCTGATCACTTCAATGTATTCCACATCTCTCTAATGAGGCATTAACCATAGCCAATCCCCCAGGGTTAGGTATGCAAGTAAAAAGAGAGGTGACATCTAATGTTACAAGCCAATCAAACTTCTCACCATTCCGACCTCCACATGAATCATACAAATCAGTTAAAAAAATGTTGGGTGTCCTTAAGTATAATAGGACATGCTCCTACTACCAATTTTAACTATTTGTCACTATATAATGAAATTGGTTCTATGAGCCACCAAGCCCCTGCCACTATAGTTCTAAACTTGGGATGCAATGAATTTTTGTGTATTTTATGTAGCCCATGCATTCTAGGAATCAAAGGTTTCTCTGCCTGAAAAATAATCAAACAAATCCTTATTCAAATATCCCATTTGCATGCTCTTATATAAAGTCCTATTAATATGTTCTTGCATGTTAAAGGCAGTGTTAGGGGGAATAGTATAATAGACATTTTCATCTGCCAACATCAATAGCATTTCAGTATCATAATAATCAGAGTTAAGGACCACCACCAGTCCATGTTTGTCTGCAGGAAGAATCACTATGTGCTGATTGTTACATAAGGTACGCAGTGCTTGCTTCTCATTTTTAGATAAATTATTTACATTCCATTCACTACCATTATTACGCAAAGCATATAAATCTTTTTCACAACTCTTTACCAACACTTCCACATGTTCTGGTAACTTGGGTACAAACAAGCTGAGTTTTTTGAGTGTCTCCGTATATTTGGGATTTGCTATCTGGAATAATTGTTTAGGAGTTTGCTCACATTTGGCCTTGGGATTTTTCTTTTTATATATATATATATATATATATATATATATATATATATATATATATATATATATATATATATATATATAAATAACCACAAAATCCAGAATGGCACTCCAAGTAACCCTCTTTGAAACCAGAATGGCTAAGTAGATGTTGTAAAAAATAAATCCACTACAAAAAAATGCAGAAAAATTTTTCTTACTTAAGTTCTTTGCTTCAGCTCAGTGCAATGAAGTAAACAGCACACAACAGCTCTCAGCTCACAGCTCACAGCTAACAGCTCAAGGCTATAGCAGCATTCCAGTTTCAGATTTTGTGGTTCTTTGCCATTTGTTTGTAATATAGCACCCTATTCTGCACCTGTGCACCTGTTTTTTGTGGTTGTTGATATATATATATATATATATATATATATATATATATATATATCTATATGTGTGTGTGTGTGTGTGTGTGTGTGTGTGTGTGTGTGCGCACGCGCGAGCGCATGTGTGTGTGTGTGTGTGCGTGTGTGTGTGTGTGTGTGTGTGTGTGTGTGTGTGTGTGTGTGTGTGTTCTTACAGCAGAAGTGATAGGAAGGGTTGGGTTCTTCTTGAATTATTATCACCATTCAAAATGGATTATAAACTTGTAGCAATTTATTGCTATTAATTTCAAATAAATCAAATCAATACTTTGATTTCAGGAAGTCCATACACTTCTTCCTGAATAATCCTACATTTTCCTTTGTAATCTTCATCTAGCCAGCATATTAATATTTTGAAACAAGGATTTATCACATGTTTCTACATCAAGGAAACCAAAACTCCAATTTCCCGTGTTCTTTTTTGTTTAATATGTGCTTTCTTAGGTCTATCAGGTAACATTTTTTATAATTTGCTGAATAACCTCATTTCTGGTACTAGAGATATGCCTTGTAGAGTGTATAATATTTTGCTGAGAATTGTCATTTTATTAAATTTAATCTTTCCTCAGATGAAAATGTATTATTCCATTTTGAATTAATTTATTTCTTACATTATCTCTTCTAATTTTTTCTGAGAACTATTATTTGCATTTGTCAAAATTGTTATTCCTATGTATTTTATTTCCTTACTATTCCAATTAAAGTAAACTTGGTTTCCATTAAAGGAGCTGCACATTGATGTATGATTATTGTTTCTGTTTTAGGATCATAGCATCTCTCTCATGAAACCTTTTGGAAAGGTTTTTATTGAGCAGCCACTGGCTTGAACTGAGTTATTAATTTCTCCTACACTTTTTGGAAATGTCATCAAAAATAACTAAATCTTAGACAAATAATTACCAACACAATTAAACTCTTCTATTCTTCACTTTTACAGATACAATTCAAAAAGTCTCAATGACTTCAGCAAACATTAATGACAAATGTGGGCATCCTTGCTTTGCTCTGCTGCTTAAAATAATGGCTTGAGAAAGAAAAGGGAATATTTTAATACATACTTTAGAATCTATATATATGCATTATGTTAATTTCATAAGAACATCTAAAATATCTGAAATCCATATTTTTCAAATTAACAGAAACTACCAGTTTACTGTGTCAAAAGTATTTTCAATATCTAGACTAATTACCACATGTTGCTTCTTTATTTTAGCATAATCTAATAAAGTAGTTATTCTTCTACTATTGTCATGCACTGTTTATTATAACTCCCTGTTTGAGCCTTGTTGATAATAGATTCCATTGTTTATTTTTAAGCTAGTCATTGCAATCAATATTCTATACTGAATAATGATGCAAGTCTATATGAAGAAACTCAATTATTTCTCTTTCCTTGTTTAAAAAAAGATGATATCAAGCAATAAATCAGGTATGGGGAAACTTGTTTAAAATTTTGGAGCAATAACACAAACAAATCAAAAATATATTTATTTTTTGTGGAAAACAAGCATATATAGCACCTGAATAACTTCAGCCAGGCTTGGTGCATCCTATTTTAAATGTATGTATTTGATCATTGACTTCACTCATTGTTCTATGTTTACTACATGTTTTCCTTTGCATAACATTTAATTTTATATTAATATGCTCTTTATTATTCAGTGTTCTGCCATCACTATTATTAATTTGTTCATATTTCTTTTACATTTACCAATTTCTTTTTCAATATCAAGCTTTCCTTATTTGAATTTAGGTCATGTGTGAAATTTATCTGATTTATTCTTGCTATTATTTTACTTCTGTTGACAAGTCTGTGCAAACCCGTATGTGTCATTGCATATGAATGTAGCTCAAAACTTTTCTAATGTTATCAGAATTTTGAGATTAAGTATTTCTTGATAATATCTTGTTAAGTTCTTAATATGTTAAATACTATTTCTATCTCCATTTTGTAGTTTTCAGTTTGCTGAATTACATTTCTTTTGCATTGTATTAAATCTGAATACCATTGTTTCAATTTTGTATCACACCAAGCCTTTATTTTCCATTTATATCAACTTCAAATGAATCTCACAAGATACTTTGTTAACTTTATAGTTAGTTTTTACCAAAATATATTCATCTATTTTTTTAAAGTCTTTGACATCTTTACATCTGATCCTGTAAGTTGGAATTCTTGAAAATATAGTTATAGTTCTTATATCTATAATTAAATTAAAACAAATTATGTTGTGATTTGACAGTGGCATAGAACAACTATAACATTCTTATTTTTATTCTTCCAGAATAGGGAAATATATAATGCATCTATGATCAGCTGATTGCCAAGCACATATGAACAGTGAGTAAAAAAAATGAATAATTTTCACCAAATGTTACTATACTTTTAAGTTTCAAACCAATTTTCTTAATGTCTTAGCTGATGCAAATATTATTGATTTAATTTTTCTTGATTTTATTTTAGCTGAACTTCTTATTTCACCCATATGCACTTAAAGTTACCAACTAACATTGCTTTTCCTTTAAGATTTCTTAGCAAAATCTTCATGTATTCTTTTCTCAGTGTGGTTCCAATACCAGGAATCAAATAAAAGTAATGTATAATAAGTGCACATTATTTCATTTGAAATTCAGCTGTACTGTTGAATACACACCTTCACTGTCATTCATTTTATTAATACTCTAAGGTATAACTGTGGCTTTTTTCCCATCAAAAGGTGTTGCGATTTTAACTTTATAACCAGGTATTCTACAAGTGCTGGAATTCTACATGTTGGAAATGCACTGTATCAGAGCTAGGCATTTCAACATCTTGTAACTTGGGTAGGCTGCCATTTGCATCATGCTTGAACTTGAATATGAGTTTAGGCAAACAGCTGCTGTAGCTTACTCCAACACATTATTCAAATTCAAGCAAGGTGACTGTGGCTACCAGTGATGAGGGAGTCTGAGGGGGGAGGAAGTGTAGATGAGGGCAAGGGTCAGAAAAGAGGATTTAAGTTTATAGTGTGGGAGAATGGATTTTAAGTTTAGGGAGTGACAAGGGAGTTTTAGAGTTTGAGAGATATAAGGGAGTCTTAGTGTGGGAACAGGAATGATATTTTATGTTTAGGGTCAGGAAGGGAGTCTTACCATTAGAAGGAAAGAACCAAGTCTTAGGGCTAGGAAGCAAACATGAGATTTTAAGTTTAGAGAGTGGGAAGGCAGTTTTATGGTTAGGGTTAGAGAATGAGAGTAGAGTCTTAAGCCCAATGAGTGGGGGTTAAGTTTAAGGAGAATGAAAGGAGTTTTAAGGTTAGTAAGTGAAAACGGTGTTTGAGGGTTAGAGTTAGGGTTTTGGTAGGTCTATACAGTTTTCAAAAGTAGGGCCCTATGAAGTCTAAGTAGTTACAAGAGAACAAATTAGTGGTAGTCGGAGCACTTGCCTTTTTGAGTACGTGGCAGGGAACAAGTGTGTCATGAGCAAACAGTGCATGAGCATTTGTAGTTAAAAGTTTCATAATCACTATCCCATAGAAATGTTATCTCTTTCTATACTATCTATTACTTCTCTACTTTTCAGTCATACGCCATACACATTTCCATAAATATTTCCTTTTAATTGTTATTATTTAAACCAGTAACATTTCCTGGAATGACTGAATGTTCCACAATATGACTTATAGTGCTCTCAATCATTTATCTCTTGGCTATCACTCATTAATTTTATTGTATCCTTACAAAGATCCTATCTTGATAATTTACTTATATCTTCTTGACATTTTATTAGCTAAATCAGGTCTTCTTTTTTAAAACCATATTTAGTGGAACTAAACTAAAGATTATACAATATAATTATGAGCCATTTCATTTACTTAAACCATAGATACAATTATTCCCAGTGTGCTTGAGAAAGCCCATCTTTGTCAAGTTCTCTTTTACTTCACCTTTAAACCTTTTCTACAATGTGTAATTAAGATTCATATAAAGTTATCACAAACTTAATAACCCAAACTTTAAATATCTCTCTTTATCATAAAGTGTCAATATATATGTGTTTTATAAAAGTGTTATCAATATTATAATGTTTTGATCAAAATTCTTTAGAATGAATTCTAGGAAACATAGTAATATTTTGCTTATTAAGACAGTAACTAAACATAGAAGCAACTTAATGAATTTGATTTCATTTCACATCTAATACTGTTCAACCATGCAATGGCAAGAACCCTTTAAAAATATTCATGTGACTTTAAAATGCTAAAACATGATCCATACCAGTTATGGTATACCATGCCACTAGTAAAGTGAATTCAGTATTGCTCAAATGTACAAAATAAAGCAAGCCATGGTACTATTACAATACATGTAATGCAAAAGATGATCAACTGCATAATATAGGACAACCACAATAAATATTAAAATGAAAGTGATGCTATCTAGCTGTTCCACATACATGTTCCTGTCTCAGTGTTACATTTAATTCAATGTACTGCAATGTCAAATGCAAAACCTAAAAAGGGCAATGACAGCATATTTAATATTAAACTGGATCTAGTTTTCTTCAGCTCTGCAACATATGACATTCCATGACAGTATTAAATGGAATGTAATTGTAATCTACAATAGTTACATGATTTCAAACTAGGACATTTCATGACAGTCTTAAGTTTTGCAAAATAGAGATTTTTGCAGCCATAGTACTTTTACTCCATTATGTTACAATTCCAGATGTACAAGAAAAAAATAATGGCTACCATTTAATTCATACTTATAGCAATCTTTAAGCAAAGCATACAATTATAAGTGCATGAACTATTTCTCCATCTCACATATTATCCCCTAATAAGTTATAATGCTAATGTGATATGCCAATTATGTTTGATTGTAAATTTCCTATTTACATTGTTAAACAGATATGTAATCAGTTCACTAAATTCATTAAAACATTCTGCATCCTATCATAATAGATATGTACTTGTAATATAATTCGTACTAAATAAGTAAAAGAAATACAATCATCAATTTATTGTAATTCTTGTTATTTCAGAATCTGTAATCTAAGCCAAAACATCTATGGAAATCTAAGATGATCATCAATATATCATTGTAGCCAACAAATCAGAGGAATGTACATTTGTATATAAAGCTTTAAGAAAAGGAAAAATGGCAGATTCTTTCTGTGAGACATTGCTATAGATTGGACAGTTGCGTGTTATTTCTGGATTCTGCATCTACTACTTGAAGTCTATATTCAAGCTATGCAAGCAGTAAACTCTAGTTCATGACTGACCTATTATATTGTGAAGGAAATGGGGAGATGTTGTTAGATCAAAAAAAAAGTGAACAGACGTTTTTGCATGCACTGAATATGAGTAAGTGGAAATTGATAATTTAGGTCTAGACATATTCCAAGGTACTTCAAACATCTTAATGTTTTCTAATGAGTTTTTCATATGGTTGCAGATTATCAGGGAGTCATGGATTGAGCTTTTGACTTGTCCTGACTAACATAATTTGTGATTTATGTACTAGATATTTGTTTTTGATTCACTGGATAAGGGAGAGGAATAACTTTGTAGAACTAGTTTAAGTGTTTGGAGATAATAATTGTTGTAGTAGAGGTCTATCTCATCAGCATATAATAAGAGAGACTGTTGAAGTGGAGCTATTGATAGTTTATTAATGTAGTTAGAGAACAGTAGGTGGCAAAAATGGAGTCTTGTGAAATGAATAGTTAGAGGGATGTAGAGGAAGTATTATGGTCCTAAGTATTGCAGTCATGAGAATCACAATTCCAGTTTTCCAAATGGAATCTGTAACCCTCTGCACAAAACTAAAATACTTTTTTTTGCAAATGAAGATTACATTATACGGATTTATGATGACTCAACTTGTTTTTCTCTTATTGCATCTATTGTTGACTTTTAACAGTGTAGTAATTTGTAATTTGAATGTCTTTGTATGAGCATTGTTTTCCAACTGTGCATTTACAGTTTTGGATCGTATATTATGTTCTAAAATTTTAAATAAAACCTTATTTACAAAGCTGCTGTGCTTCTCAAACAGTAAATCTGTTTGTATGTTTTGTATACTCCTTTGTACCTTGTGATGCAGATCTCACTAAGTATGCTCATCTGCATGCAAATGTTTTGTATTTGTATAGTCTGTTGTGCAGTTTCCAGGTCATGGTATGCATAATGGTTGCTTTGTAAGTATGACTTCTGGCTGATGGTTGCATTGTGCAGTTTAGGAACTGTTACATGTTGCTTTGGAACTGTTGCATAGCATTGAATCCATCTGTTTTCTAATAACACAGTGCAATCCCATCTCCTAATGATGTGTACATCGATCTGAATTTCTACAAATATCTTTGAGGTGCAAGCTTTTATCAGCTGCTAATAGTTATCTGACATGTGGGTAACAACTATTGTACTTGACATTCCACTTTTTAACTTGCAGTACTGATACTGCCTTTTGTCATCTAGGCCATTCATTGGAACTCTCTGACTTATTTTTTTCTTCATTAACAAACAGTTGAAATTGCATCTACAGCAAGAAATTGAAAGCAAGTGCACTAATGTTGTTACTGCATATCCAAAAAATTTCAGTTGCTCAGAATAAACCTGTAGGATTTGCATACCATGGGGTGTATATCGTGTTGTATGTACTCATGTCAAGTTTTGTAATGCTACTTGTGCACTGTTTCTCTATACTGCACTTTGCAGTTGTATTTTTCCATTTGTATTTTGGTATCCTCATAATTTTGTTTGTTTTCTTTGTATAGAAATGTCATCACTGAACAGGGGATCACATGGTCCAGGATGCCTTCTAGATAGATAGATAGATAGATAGATAGATAGATAGATAGATAGATGGATAGATGGATAAGAAATCCTTGCTGTTACCTTTCCAATTTCCTTAACGCAGGGTTCATTTTTGATTAAAAGACTCAACTGGCAGTTTATATTTTCTTTACGCACACACACACACACACACACACACACACACACACACACACACACACACACACACACACACAAACACTGTACGTGCGCACACACACACACATACACACACACAAACACACACACACACACAAACACACACTGCACACACACACACACACACACACACACACACACACACACACACACACACACACACACACACACACACACACACACACACACAAACTCTCAGTCCAAGGTAAAAATAAGCCAGAAGATGAATGTAAAAATCCAATAAATATTTCATCCAAAACAATAGAAGAAGTAGCAATGTCTGGATGACTAAATGAAAGCAGCACCTTTGCATTTTTTTTTACTATTTAAACAGGAAAGTAACATTTTGAAAAAATACAATTCAAGAATTCTTTTGGCACTTATTTCAATATATTATATAGAAAAAACTGTGAGGATTTCTTAACATTTTCCTGTCAACATATTCTGAATACTTACTAACTGCACAAGAAAAGATGAGCAACTCAAAATACTAACCCTCAGGCTCTTCACTAAGGAAAACCCCAATAATTTAAAGGAGAATACTCTTGGGCAAACACATTTTCTGAAAGAAATGATTTGCCAGCAACAGACAAAAATCACATACACTGAGACTGTCTTAACAGATATCAAGGGAAGACTTAAAGAAGAAGAAACACAAACAGGCTTTCTATTGAAATGAAATACCTGGTTACAAAATAAACTGCAAAACAGAGAGATTAGGTAAAATGTTAAGATTTTTGGCTTATCAGAAAAAAAACTGAATTAATAACACTTACACAGCTAGGTGGAAAGAGGTTTTAGAAAATCATTTTATAAGCTCTAAACATAATAGATATTCTAAGAATTATCACATACTAAATAGCAGTCTACATTGGTTATTAAAGGACTACCTTATAGGAAAAGTCACCAAACAAGCAACTCAACAAGCAACTCCTATTTCATTTCTACTATATTAAAGACTTTTAAAAAAATTATATGTAGAAACCTGGCATATAAGGCATTGATCTTCCTTACATTCCCTATGGCATATAGCCAAAATAAAATCTCCACCTGAAAGTTAGAAATAATGATCACACTTCAAGACAAATATTTGCTATATTGGTTTAAATGAAAGATTAAAAGCTACATTATGTTGATTATGTTAAGAACAAATATATAGTTTAGATAAAGACATGTGGATAGATGTACAATCCTGCAGACAACATGTATAAGGTGAAATTAAATTAACATAACCAGGGATAAGCGATCACATCCCAAAATTAATTGAATATCTAATATTCTTAATGCAACAAAATACATCGGGACAGGGTCTCTTATCTGAATTATATACATTGTGAGGAGACAAAAGGTTGCAATGACAATTATTGGAACTATTTTACCCAAATTAATAACAGACTTCTGAGTGAAGAATATAAAAAATGTAATTCTAATACCTTCTGAACATACAATTTAATCTCTTAGATGGCATCTCTTTACTTGGAAATTTTTGCATAGATTTTTCTTCACACCACATAAAATTGAATTAATGTTCAAGCAGAAACAAGTTTGTTGGTGATGTAAACAAGAACCTAAAGCAGATTGGTGATACATGTTTTTGACTGTACTGTCTTAACACCTTATTGGAACAACATTAATCTCTTTTTACAGGAATTTTAAAGATTGATTTGCTTCATCTAAATCACTAATCCTGTTTAACACTCGTATTCCTATATGTGTTAAAAAATGAAATATTGCATTTTGTGGTTTGTACCATCTATAGGGAGGAAGGTTATAACTCATAATTGGAAGAACGACTCTACAATCTTCTTCAAATAATTTATAAATACTGCAACTGAAGTCTCACCTAAAATCCATTACAAACCAGTACAATTAAGTCAAGAACAACTATGATTAACTCTTGCTACAGTGCATGGACAAAACTTAGAGATCTGCTTGAGAAGCAAAAATAACTGCATTTTAGATTTAATGCAATGTATAATAACTTGAATAACTTAATGGTTAGTGGACACTCATATAAATAGATGTTTTCTTGCTTTTGTATATGAGGCTTAGTTAAACTTTTTTTCATTTATTATGTTCACTAAAGTTTGACTGTAAATATTCTTGTGATTATTTTACAAATTGAAAATCCAATAAAACCTTTAAAAAAAGAACCAATAAATATACAATTATGAAAGATAAATTTTGATTGCAATTTAATGATGAGAAAACAAATTCTAACAATGATGCTAAATACAAATACGATGCAATACCTGTTAAAGAAGTAGAAGGAACATTATTAAATGTAGAAAAAGAATTATATAAAAATTACATGGGAAGATTTTATAACAGCATTACATAGCCATGATGTTTATAATAACTGTCTAAGAAAAGATAATGACTCTCTATAAATGGTTTTAGACTTTCTGTTCGATCTTAATTGTTGCATTTTGAAAATATACAGTCCAATCCAAATACATTTACTAAAGATGTTATTGGTAAAATCCACCATTCATTTATTCAAATGTGACAAGATAACATGAACTGTAAAATAATATAATCTATAAACGGGACTGGACTTATTTATTTAGTTGAGAACCATTACTATAGCAGAATTGTGCTAATATGTGTTTTGCCTGACTAATATTAACAGTCAAAATACTATTACAAAGAAAACTTGTATATACATCAAAAGTAAGTATAAACATCAATATTACGAAAAACATACTTGGAATTTTTACTCTTAAAATATTACAATAATTTGGAATTTTTTTACAATAACACTTGATTATATGCTATAGTTATAATTACACTTATTACTCAAGATGTAAATATCATTATCTATATATTAACAGTTTAATATCTGCAGAGTTTTGATACTTTTGCAAACTTATCTCTAAAGCTACATGTCACAGCTTGGAGAGAGAGGATTAGTCTCATGGGATTGTTCTCTTCTAGGCTACGAATTACTTAGTTCCATGTATCTAAATAATTTAGTTTATTTTAAATGCTATTTTAATTATAAAATCTTCCACATGCCTGAAATACCTTCAAAACCACATAAATTAATTAGAAGAGATAACAACATTTTTTTTATCTTATAACCACTAATGTACATAGCAACTTATATGCTCGAGTGAATTTTATTTTTCTTAAATGAAATTGTCTTTATCTTTACATGTTAATGGATTAAGTAATGTTAAGAAAAGAGTACACCTGTTGAAATATCTAGATATTAATAATACACTGTTCATATTTCCTCAAGAAGCACACATTAGTCATTCAGATTAACATATATGGAATCCAAGTAAATATGCAGTATTAACACAATATACTTTTAAACGTAAAAGAAGGTGGTTCATGATTTTATAGAGAAATAATATACCATTACCTCAGATAGAATATAAATATGAGGGTCAAGTAGAACTACTTCATCTTATAGTTATGAAATATAACAATAGGATACTGTTCCTAATTATATTATGTTGGTTCCTTGGGGTGGCTAAAAAAAGCACTAGGCCATCATACTTCACAATGCTAAAGGTATTTTAATAATAGTTGAAGATTTTAACAGCACATTAAGTGAGTTAGACTCTAGATCTACTACAACACAAACCTTAACTCCTACAGCAAAGGCACTGAAAACTGAATAGAAGACATATACTTCACAAAAGCCTATACATAAACAGTATACATTATTTGTTTGCTAATAGTATTCAAACTAGAATAGGCAGGTTATTGATAATATAGGATGATGTTTCAAACATATTTAACTTTAACATAATTCCCTTTACTATTTAAAATCACAATAATGTTATCATTAAGACTGAAATAGACTTAAACATTACAATTAATGAAGAGAATTCTAGCTATATTACTAAATTAAAATATTTTAAATATCGGCCACACTGTAACATAGAAGTCTTTATGTAAACTAATAACTCAAATTAAGTAAACCAAGTTAAGACTAGGAACTCTTTTATGACCTACATATTTGGCAAATCAAATAGTAAAAGGATGGGAAAGGGAATTACTAGAAATTCAAGATAAAGTTTATATGGCTAAAGGCAAATATAAAGAAAGAGACAAACCTTAAAAGCTGAAATAGAAAATTGAAAAAAGTATAATGAAACGTTGACCCACAAAATTACATTGGCATTAGAAAAATTAAAAACAGCAGCACTTGTTATGTTGTCTAGACATATGTATAACTTATCAAAATGAATTAAAATACAAGCAAGATTTAATTATATAACAGAAATAAGGAATATAAAAAGAACAAAATATGTATAGATATTGATGAAATGTTAGCTGCATTTATCTATGAACCATGACTTAAATCAAGAGAACTCTCTAAAACCAAATATAACTGCATACTTGGATCACTTGTACATAAAAAGGGTTCCAATAGAACTGAAAAAGATAACTTACTTAAATCTCTTTTAAAAATCTGGTAAACAAACTTAAAATGAATACATCTCCTGGAATAGATGGAATAATTTTAGAATAGCACAAACATTATCCCCATAACACCATTCATTTTCTTTTTTAACACCTTTTTAATTAATTTTAAAACAATGATTGTACCAAATTATTTAAAGATAAATAGAAGAAAAACATAGCTATTTACAGATGACCCCAACAAAATCAAACATAGAAAACTAAATCATTAAAAATGATCAAGTAAATCACTTAATGTTGACCATAATCAAAACTGCTAAGTGATATTCACAGTTCTCATTTTAGCAGCTACCAATTTTTTTTTTACAGACATTTGTTTTGCTAAATTAATGAATTCAGTGAAATAAAGAGTAGTTTTACATTTCCAATTCTTTGGGACTATTTTTCTTGCTATAGCTAAAATAGACTAAAGGGGAGGCACCTGCACCCTATGAATGAAATTTGGAACTGGAGCATTAAATAAGATCAAGGAGTTAGAAATTATACAATTATCTATCTACAAAGCTTGGGCAAAATTTCTAAATTCAACCCAAAAAGGAGTAACTATTTTACAATCCAGTATCATATGAAACCACTCTGTATTAGAAATTTCATTACACCTCCAACAATTAATTTCCCCATAGTTATATATTAAAGCCCTTTATGTGGAGTTAAAAAAAGATCTGTGAAGAAACCTCAATGTATATATTTTCAAATAAAGAGAATAAATAGATTTTCCCATAGATTTAAGAATTAAGCATTTATCTTCATCAGAAAAGGCATTGTCATTAATCTTAGTTGAGTAATTCCAAAATAATGAATTTGTAAAACCAAACTCGTCTCTTATTATTTTCTAAATTATATATATATGTATATATATATATATATATATATATATATATATATATATATATATATATATATATATATTCTTATTTGAGTTGCTATTGATTCTGAAAAAAATCAAGTATCTTTTGAATATGTTTTATTTGAAAATCCATGGAGATTTTTATTTTATCGCTAACATATTTTTTACAAGATTGTATAGTCAACCAATTATTATTTTCTAAACAATGCCTCACAAGAAAATTATCTTTGTTATGTGATTCATTTCCAATTAAGAATTGATGCCAAAGGATTAAATTTGCATCTTGAATGTCTAACATTTTGTTTACATTAAAAGCTCCTAAACAGCCCACAGTATTTAATATAGGGAACAATACAAGCAAGAAATCTTTAGTTATATAATTAGAGATCATGAATGTTTTAAAATTTATAAGGATGGAATCAGTAAAGGGAGAGGAATAGCATTTTTTTATTTTCACTTACACATACATTTTTTTCAAGATCCAGTAAAATTTTTTACTTCCACATTTAGAGAAAGATTCTACAACACAGCTATTATTGCTTATTAATCTTTCATAAATGGATTTCCATGTGAATTGCTAAGAGGAATGTAACCATAGAGATATTAAATTGAGAATTATGGATCTGGCATATAATTCAACATTGGAAAACTTAATCCATCTTCTTGCCAACTTTTAACATGCCAATCAAAAGATATTCTTGGTTTGCTGCGGAGCCAGAGAAATTATGAAGAATGGAATTTAATTTCTGAAAGATTTTTTTAGAAGAGAGAATAATTAGTGATTCTATATAAAAAAGTATTTTGGTAGGATTACCTTAATGTAAAGTAAGTCTACCTTCCATTATAAAAAAAAACAATTAATAATTATTTTAGTAACAGTGTCTATTAAATTATTATAGTGCATTGCTATTGAGTCTTTTACAATACATTTAATTATAATTCCAAGATAATTTGTGAATTGTCCCAAATAAAATTCTTATAGTTTTTTGAATAATTATTAACTTTTCTATTAACAAGTAAAGTTTTTGTTTATCGGGGTTAAACATTAAACCTGATGCTTTTTCAAAGTAAAAGTTTTCTACTGAAGCTTCAACATCGCCGCTTGTTATTAAAATGTCATCTTCAAATAACTGAATTTTACAGGAATAACTTTCATCTATTAAGAATCACTGAATTTTGTTATTAGATCTAATAATGTTTGCAAAAAGTTGAATTGCTAGAGCAAAAAATAGAGGCGACAAGGGACAAACTTTTTTGTACCTTTTAATATTTTGAAAGAGATAGAAAGAAAAGTACAAATTTTAATACAAGAGAACAAATTACAATGTAGATCAGTTGTAAGATTTATAAAATCAAGGGAAAATTCATATTGTTTAAGTGCTTTGAACAAATAATCACAAGTAATAGACTCAAACACCTTATTTATACTTAGACTTATCGTCAGTTCTTTTTTGTTTTTATTAGCCAGCTTTATTAAAGTATTAAGTCTAATTATGTTATCCTGAACCTTTCTACATAGTATAAAACCAGTCTGACCATCATTTATTAATCCTGGCATAATAAGGTTCAATCTTTTTGCAAGAAAAGAGATGAATAGTTTATAATCAACGTTTAATATTGAAATAGAATGGTAAAAAGAACATAAGTTAGAATCTTTATTTGGTTACAAAATAGAAGATATCAGGAAATATTTCCAAGAGGGGGTGGTTGACATATGTTTAACTTGTTCAAAGCTTTTAATAAGATATTTAAAATATTCTCTGGGAATAATTTGTATAACTCTGGAATAATACAATGAAGACCAGGGTCTTTATTTGGTTTAAGATTATTAATCTGACCTTTTAACTCCTTAAAAACAATGACTTATCAATTTGGGATCTTTGTTCTTTGGTTAATTTAAACCTTATATTGTCTTTCAAAAAGTCATCAGTTATGTTGTTGATTTCTAAATCTGTCTCTTTGTTATTAATTTCTTCATAATATTTCTTAATACATTCCAATATGTCTCTAAAATCAGTCACTTCTTTATATTTTTATCACCAGTCATTTTCCTCATAAAAGTTAAGCAGATATTAATCTAAACAAAATAATCCCACCATACTAAATATATTATTTAATTACACAGATAATAATATCGTAATATATATTGTAATATATGTCTAGGGGTTGGGTTAGGCCAATCTATAAGCAAATGGGATAGGTTATTTAAAGCACAAAAAGGGAAAATGGCTAGGCTTAAAATGGCCAGCAATGGCAGCTGCCCTAGCATTTACTCCAGTACCTATTAACCTATACAGAAATAAAATAAAAACCTCAACTATTTTCTTTTCATTTCCCACTTAAACATATATCACAAGATGTTGATGCCCATATTAATGGATAAATTAAAAGAAAGTATATCACAAATAATTAATACAGATCAAACAAGATATATATATATATATATATATATATATATATATATATATATATATATATATATATATGTATTAGAGAAATTTTATAATAGAAAAAGAACGATAACACTAATAGATGCACTAAGCAATAAAAAGGCAAGAAGCATAATTCATTCATTATACCAATGTGGTTAGGAATCTGCAAATCTGGGTTGTCAATTCTCTTTAATTCAGTCATTATGTAGATGCATTAATCAGATAATCATTCTATCTACTGCAACTAACATCTAAAGACATATCCTCCAGTACAAAACAGCCCCCTTTGGAGATGTACCTATCCAGCCAGACATATTAGCAATTCAAAATGTCACAGAGGTTCTTAATCAAGAAGATTGTTAGTCTAAAGACTGTGTATTACCAGGGAAGGTTTGAAGTGCAGTCTCTTTATTGTGTGTGTTCTAGGCTCTTACATGTGATCTATCCATTGATTTCTAATCCATCAGGAGCCCCATCCTTCTTTAACCCCTACATCTCAGTCAATTAAATAGTTTTGCTTACACCATTAAAAGAGGCCTAAATCTCAAACAACAGATCAAGAAAAACTTGAAGGAAGGACAGATTTATTATCTAACACTTACCTCATCTCTGGAATATACTACCCTTGCAGGTATAATACAAACAGGAAGTATGACACCTTACCATTCTCCATTTCTAACCTGAATGACTGGATGGTTTCCCATAAATTTACACCTAGGATAACCTTCATTGATCTTCTGGAGAAGGTGGTATAGAATAAAGATGGGTATTGTCAAGGTGATCATGGTCTATTGGTTCATTTGGCTTTTAACTCCTATGAACAAATTATACTATGTCTGAGCAATCCTGACTGTCAGCAGGTATATATTGCATGATGATGGATTACTAACTTCCAGCAATATGCTGGTAGGCTACTGTATTGCAGCAGGTATACAAGCTATGCTGGTGGATTACTGAATGACAGAGGTTATACTTGCTACATTGGATGATTGCTGACTGCCAACAGATACATGTGCAATATTGTTGAATTACTGACATGCTACGTTGGTGGAACTGAAAAATGGGAACATAGAAGTTTAGAAACAATACTAGGCAAGTAATTATGAGGATCACAAGAGGCCTTGCTGTATGCAACTTTAACTGACACACTTAAATGTTTTTGCCTCCCTTTTCAAGAATTAATATTGCTCACCTCCAAAATCAGTCAGGGCTGTACAAAATATCCCTGGTGTAAATCTGTATCTATCCCTACAATCATCATGAATAAGGTAGTCAACGTAGTACTTTACTTAGCCTGTAGTGATAACTTATTCCATAATCAAGGAATACATTGAGTTAGGAGACTATCTCTCCAGTAGTCTTGTGTATTTAACAGTGTAGATTTAGGAGGCTAGTGCATGAATTTATAGAGCAATTTGTTTTGAAAAGAAATAGGAGGTAACATAGGAATGAGTTCACAACGTTTGGTCAAGCTGTGTGCTACAGACTATAAGGAGAGTTATGATACTCTGTTGGGATAGTTGAAGGATTTATTGCCTTTAATTGGTAGTGTATCTTTGGGGCTTCATTTTATACATATCAGTGGAGTATTTAATTCAATGTTGGGTCAGTTAAATGAAGATTATAGTGGCAGTTGACTTATTTGTACTTTAAGGATATTCATTTTGAAATTAACTGTGAGAGACAGAAGAATTCCATGACTATGGCAGAAATGCATCGATCAAATAAGAAAGAATTACCCACATACATACCCAGGCCTGTTATGACCATGTTGTTTTTAAAAAGGAGTACTATTTGTGACAAACAAGATAGAAACAGTTACTATGCAGCACTTTCGTATATTTAACTTGAGATAATTTTCAGTACATCAGATATGGGCATATCTCAGCCCTTGTAGGAGCTGTTTAGTATCAGTGGATCAACATATAACAGTGGGTCAACATATAACAGTGTTCAAATTGCAATTATCAGCAAACATTGTCAACCACACTTCTGGGATATTGTGTTGGATACCTGCAAAATAAATGCCAAAAATGAGATGGCCCAGCACTTTTCCGAGTATACACTTTTAGTTACAACTGTATATTCAGAGAGAGTACCAGTGACTTTTACAACCTGGAATCTAATAGATAAGCAATTTGCAATCCAGTGAATATAATGGGGATATACATTAAGTTTATCTAATATTTTTACAAAACCATCATGGAAGATTTTGCCAAAAACCTTTGGTCAGATCAAGATAAGCTGTGTGCACCAGTGACCACTGTCCACAGCATTAGTATCCTTAAATAAGCATATTAAATTACTGACTGCTAGCAGTTATACATGTGATATTTAAGTATTACTAATTATCAGCAGGTATACATGTGATACTGAAGGATTACTCATTATCATCAGGTATACATGTGATGTTAGAGGATTACTGATTATCAGCAGGAATACATGTGATACTGGAGGATTACTCATTATCAGCAGGTATACATGTGATATTAGAGGATTACTAACTATCAACAAGTTGTTGTTTGTCTTTCAGCTTTTTCCCGGTAAGGGGTTGCCACAACGGAACTCCGGTCTGCTAATGATTGGCAGTAGATTTTTACGAAATGCCGAGGTGCCAGCTCGACACCCAACCTTCAACGAAGGCACGCCCATTTACGCACGCATGTCTTTTGAACGCTACCCAACCACGGGGAGGACATGCAGACTCCACACAGAAGGCACTCCCAAGCCACGCCGAGAATCAAACGGGAGATCCTCTTGCTGTGAGGTAACAACGCTACCACCATACCACAGCGGCCTACACTATCAACAAGTGAACACATGATATTGGAAGATTACTATCAGCAGCTATACATGTGATCATCATCATCATCATCATCATAAACCCTTTCTCCAGTTTTCTACATAAGGTCAAGGTGTCATACCAATTGTTGCCACCTCTCTTGATTCAATGTCACTCTCCTACCTCCTCCAACACTCATGTCTAACTGTCTCTGGCCTTCTCTCACACAATCCAGCCATCCCTTTGTTGGCTGATCTTGCTTCCTCTTGCATCCTTCTCATCTGTCCCAAATCTTATTTGCCAGATTGTCTTCTGCTTTTCTGTACTTGTGATGAATGCACTGTAATCTATTCTCTTTGATCTTCTCTGCAATTGGATCTGTTTTGGCTTCTGCTCTGATGTTCTCATCTTTTCATCTGCCACACAGTGTGCATCCCACCACCCATCTCACGCAGGTAGTTCATTGATATCACCTCTAGTTTCCTTTACTGCTCTGCATTTATTGTCCAGGAGTCTATCCCATACAGTAGTACTGGTCTCACCACTGTTTTCTCCACCTTACTTTTCAGCTTCTTTGACATTCTTCTATCATACTCTCCCCCTGGCACTCTGTGTCTGTTGGCTGCAGCCCATCTAATTCTAGCTTTGACCTCCTCATTCAGACTTTCCTTCTCTTCAATCCCTCCTCCCAGATGCTTGAAACTGCTAATCTGTTCCACTATTTCCCTTCTATGTCCGTTCTTAGCTCCTATTGATTTCCCCCATTTGCTACCATTACAGCTGTCTTATCTCTACTCATTTTCTTTCCATGTGACTTCTGTTTTGCATTGCATTCCCTTATCCTATGCTGAAGTTCTTGCTAAAAGTTTGTCTGTTATGCCAGATCCTCTGCATATAGTAACTATGCTGATCTGTACCCTCTGACCTGTTTGCTAATGCAGTTCATCACCAGTATGAACAGCAGTAGGCTTAGAGCTGAACCCTGAAGCACTCATACACCCACTGGCAAACACTCTGTGAGACCACTGCTCACACTTGAGTCATTGGATCCTTATACATAGCCAGTACTAATTCTACAATGTTTATGGGACTTTGATCCTGCACAGAACTGCAAAAATAAACCTTCTTGTGTGACCTTGTCGTATGTTTTCTCTAAGTCAAGAAATGCCCAGTTGGACTCTTTCCTCATCTCCATCTTCTTCTCAACTATCTACCTCACTGAAAATATCAGGTCAGTAATGCTGCTTTCTGAAATATGACAGGAGTTTGATACCTCTATACTGCCCACAGTTGTGAATGCCCCCTTTCGTTTTTAACACTGGCACTCATATGCTTATTCTCCAGTCATCTGGGATATGCCTCTTCTTTCATGCTTCTGTGAGCACCCATAGGAAAAATTTCTCCTCTATCACAACCAGCATCTTTATCATATCTGCAGTGACCTCATCTGAGGCTGCTGCTTTCCCATAACTTCATTTTTCTAAGTTCTGTTCTTACTTCTTTAAGGGTGGGCTTCTCCATTTTTTTTTTTCGTCATAGGTTGTGTCTGTGGCAATACAGCTTATGTGGAGTTTTCTTCATTCAGAAGCTTCTCAAAGTACTCTATCCATCTGCTTTTGATGCACTGTGGACTGGGAGAAAGTTGCTGCTGGTATCCATTATGAAGGGTACATGACTATCTTCTTTATCTTTCTGCTATTGCCTTGCAACCTGATAGAGTTATGTTGTCCCATCTACTGCATCACTTTCAAGAAGCTGGTAGAGTGCCTCTGATGCATTGTTCTTTGCTATTGCAACTCCTCTTAGTCTTTATGATAGCCAACTAGTATTCTTACAGGTTCATAGGTGTTTACGAGGCTAACGAACACAGAGGCCTTTTTAAGCCTAGCCATGCATCCAAAATCTCTGGCAAATTCTGGTACCCTTGATAAGTGTCAGCAGGGGCTTTGGAGATGAAACATTTACAAGCAGGGGCCTGGGAGATAAAATATTTACAGGCTTCCCATGTCCATTAGAGACATAGGTGCCAAAGCAAGGATACATTTCCTGTTCCCCATTGAATCGTCCAAGTCACACTTTAATTGGATTATTGAGGAGCTCTGCTTCCATGAATGGGGAGCCTATTCCAGAGACAGGGTAACCTCTGTGATACATACTTGTCTTTCTGGCAGGTCCTGTTTATATCACAGGCAGGGTTTTAGAATTTAGAATGGGTAATTCTGGTGCTGTTTATTTTGCAGATATGCAGGAGGTCCATCAGAGTGGGGTCTGACAATGTCTTATATGCCAGGCATAGATCTCCCCTCAACAGCCTATATGAGACAGAATGCAGGGATAGGGCCTTGAGGTGGTCTGCATAGGACATGTTATTTATGCCCTGTATTTTTTCAGTGAGGAACCTTTATGGACATGTCAATTGTTGGATATGCCTGGCTAGGTACATACCAAAGGAGGCATTGTACCCAGTGATAGGTCGGATAAATGACGAATACAGTGAAACAATATCTTCCTTGGACCCAGATACCATATCTTTGTTTATAAGTTGTGCAATGTAAAATGATTTCCTCACTACTGTAGACACATGGTGATCAAAGGTTAGATTACTGTCTATGTGTGTCCCCAAGTTCCTGACTACTGGGTCAACTCTTAGGGGTGTGTTGTCAATATGATAGTTGCCAGGGGATGATGATTCCCAAAATATACTATTATGTATTTCTTGGCATTTAGTTTTAGTCCATGGCTCTGACACCAGTTGTTTGTCTGTGTCAGCTCTTGCTGGAGAGCATTTGTGTCAGTGTGGGATTCAATGACAGCACCTAACTTGCAATCATCTGCAAATTTAGTCAGCCAGAGGCCATTGACATTGGCCTTAACTTCAGAGAAGTATTTGCGAAAAAGGAGTGTTTCCAGGACTGATCCCTGAGGAACATCACTTGTAACTGGCCTCTTTGCAGAGATGGACTCACCAATTCTAACTTCTTGGGTACTGTCTGTTAGCCAGTTGGCTATCCACCGGGTGACATAAGGGTTTGTACCTAATCTCTTAAATTTGTCAATGATGCCTGAGTAGAGTATTGTGTCAAACACCTTGGCCAGGTCAAGATAGGTAGTGTTAACCATTTTGCCCTCATACTTTGTTTTAGGGACCTTCTCAAAGAAGTCCACGAGGTTGACCTGGCATGACCTGCCCTTGCTGAAACCAAATTGGGTTGAGTACAGTGTCTTGAGATTTACTATGTCATTATTTATCATTTCCATGATAATTCTTTCCATGGTTTTGAATATGAGACTAGTGAAGCTTATGGGTCTGCAGTTTCCAGGGTCTGTAGATGACCCACCTTTGTGTTGAGGGTTGACTGTTGCTGTTCTCCATTTATGAGGCATGAAGCCTGTTTGGAGGTTCCAGTTTAATAACAATTCCAGATGGCCTGATAGTTCATGTTTCATGCTATTTAGAAGGCATCCTGGGATAGTGTCTGGGCCCATTGATGCAGTGTTCTTGACCTTAAAGAGAGCATTAAGGAACTGTCCCCTAATGATAGCATTGGAAGATATATTAGATGGTATTTCCTGACAGAAGGTTGAGAGGAAGAGAGGTGTAAAGTCGGATGCAAATTTGTCGACCAGTAGGTTTGTTATATTTTCTGCTCAGTATAGGTGGCTCCATTTACAATGAGCTCTGCACACAATTGTCTGTTGCCTTTGACATTGTGGACATAGGTAAAAAATGCCTTGTGGGTGTCCTTGGCCTGGGAGGCCACATTCACCTTAAAGCTGGCTTTGGTAAACTTTATTTGTCCTTTGAGTTGTTTTTGTTTAGTTTGATGAGAGTTATTTTATCTTGCTAGGTGCTTCACCTCCAAATCTTTGCCATGATTTTCTTCTTTCTGTTATATAGCCTGTTGATTTTGTTATTCCACCATGGTGGCGTGTGTTTTGAGTTAGTTCTGTACTTCTTCCTGGTGGGTACAGCTGCCTCTATGCAGCTATTAACATGCTTGTATATGATTTCTGTGAGCAGTTACACATAGGCAGCAGCTGTCTCAGGGTTTAAGGGTTTAAGGGGGCTTGAAATTTTTCTAGGTTACCACTTAACAGCAGAAGGTTAGCCTTAGAGTAGTTCCTGAGTATTTCAGGGTTAGCTGGGGGTCCAGGTTTTATTTTTATTTCAAAAAGAGAACATTTTGTGGTCTAATCTTACCAGAGAAGACATTACATTAGGGGGTGTGCAGCACTCTCCCATATTAGTGAGGACTAGATGCAGTATGCTTGCACCCCTGGTTGGTGTATTGACAATCTAGTCCAGGGAGTTTGTGTTTTTTTCAAAATTGAGGAATCTCTGTGTCTGTAAGTTTGGTGTCATATAGGATTCCTAGTTAACAGTGGAGTAATTAAAGTCACCCATGAATATGGTATTGGGTTGGATGGTGAGTGTTTCAAATAAGTTTAAATACATGGTATGGGTTTCCTAAGTCACAGCGGGGAGGCCTATAGCTTGTAAGGAAGTGGTATTGGATTTTTTTCTATGGTGATTCACTCATGGAGAAGCTGAAGTGCATTGTCCTATTTGACCAGCCTTGGGGTATATTTATTTGTTATGTAAACTAAGACACCTTCACCTTTAGTCCCTGTCTATGTCTTAGCTGTCTAAATGTGTGGAAGGCATTATAACCTTGCATTGTTGGTGTGCTCTCCGCAGCATTAAACCATGTCTCATTGACCACGCAGACTTCAGCATTCTCTAGGGTAAAGAGAGCTTCGCAGGAGTGGATTTTTTTTTGTTTAGACTCCTAGCACTGAGCAGTAGTACCTTTAGAGTTTCTCGGTTTTGATTTGCTCTATCAGAAGTACCTTTAGTTTGGAATGGCCTAAAAAAGGCACTATGGGGTGAAAACAATGTTTTAACTAATATTCAAAAGCCATCCCTGATAAAGCAGAGTGGACTTTTCATCATCTCCTTCCACACTGACAAATATTGCACCCCCTGGAATGACACCAAACTAAGTCAGTTATAAAAGTCAGTCATCTTTTGTTTGTATTGTGGCATCATCTTTGGAGAAGGTAAAATGCTGCTCAGTGCAAGGCTGATACCAGCCTGGAGCACATATTCCAAGAGCTCCCAAGATGTCTCTGTTCATAAGATCTAGGGAGGTATTTCTCAGGTCACCTACATGGACTATGATGGAGTCATACTGGTACTTTTGGTCCAATTACCTGAATGAGTGCATAATGTAGTGGAGCCTAGCACCTGATAAGCAGCTAACCATGACTTTCTCCTTACTCATCCTGGTGAGAGGGCCATCAGTGTGCCTCAGAATGGAGTCTGTAATGACTAGAATGTTGGATAATGCAGTGGCTTACCTTATAGGCTTAAAAGTAGAGGCTACATAAGATGTGGCTGTATGTGTTGATGTGGATGTTTTTGAAAGAGTGCATTTGGGGCTGCTGATGGTGTTTGTTATGTATAGTTCATCTGGGAGGTCTTTGGAGTTTAGGAAGGTTACATTTAAGTGTCTCAGCATATGTGGGTCTATTTGAGTTATGTGTGAAGAGTGCAGCATGTGTACTACTGACATGGGGAGTGATTTTATTTGAGAGCTTTGCCTCCAGTGATATTGAGTAAATACATCTCTCACATACCATATCAGTTTGTTTGACAATTAACCGTTATCAATAAACATGAGACAATTTCTATATTACATCAGGATTCCCATATCCACCCAAATGGTAACAGATAGTGGGAAAGTTTGTGTCCATGGCAACAGGCCTTTTTTATTGATTAAACAGTTGGAATAAGAATATAAAGCAATGTCAGAAGTATCTTTTTGCAACTTTGGGGGCAGTGCTTGTCACTGCAAACTAGTTGGCGTCTTGTGTGCAACAAGGTACTGGTGAAATTTCAGTTGTGCTATTATAGGAAAAATGTCACTCAAGGTGTCTATGTCTGTACAGGGCACTGCCAAACTCTTGATGGAAATCTAATAAGTAGACCCTGGTGAATTGTGCACAAATCAAGTAGTACTTACTGAAAAGAAAGTATTAGCTTGTCAAGAATGATGAAAAGAATGAAGTCACACAAATGGCTACTGCCTAGCTTCTACTAGTCTTGGTCTCATCACAGCGTCAGTCTTAACGGATACAATGCTCCTTTACTTCTTCACTCACCAGAAGCAAAACATTAGCACCAATCCCAAGATGAGAAGTAGGCCACAGCCTGTTTGGTGATCCACAGTCTTGCTACAGATGATGCAAGGGTCTGTAGGCTTGTTGTAGCCTTTTTCTGGTCGATGCCATGAATAGCACAGAGACCAGTTTCCAAATTTTCTTTTCTTGCCTGGTCCAGCTTTTCTAACTCTTATTATCTTGTACTCTTTCTTTTTTCTAATGACTTCCTGGACTTCTGTATATGTACCAGAAATATCCATTCTGTAGCTCTCACTTTTGCTGTCTTGAAGCAGTGCCATTCTTCTTCAATTCCATGTTTCCTATTCTTCCTGAAGTGATAGACCCCTGAGTAGTTCATCGAAATCTTGTGTTTTCTCTCCAGTCAACTTCCAGGTCTTCAGCCTAGATTTTTTGACCTTAGAGCCTTCCCCAACCAATGCTTGTAGCTGATTGTGGTAACCAGAAATTTATGCAGTGGGCTGACTGTTTTTTTTGGAGATAACATTGCAATCACTGGTTCTACCTCAGTGTCCTTTCCTTACTAGGATGAAGTCAACCTGAATTTCATGTTTGCCACTCTTTTACATGATCTTGTGACTGTCTCTCTCTTGCTGAACCATGTGTTGACCACCATAAAACATTTGCAAAACAGAAGTATAGAATGGCCTCTCTGTTATTCTTGTTTTACACTAATATGGACCAGGCAATCCTCATGTCCAGTTCTTCTGTCTGTCCCAATATGTGCATTCAGGTCCCCCATTACTGACACCGATTCATGTTGTCCCACTTCATATAGTGGGTCCTACAACTGTTGTCTGAAATAACTCTTTCTCACTGTCACAAGCCTTTTTTGGGGCATAGGGCAGGTATACATGTGATATTGGGGGATTACTGACTGTCAGCAGGCATACATGTGATATTAAAGGATTACTGAGTGTCAGCAGGTATGCATATGACTGAAGGATTACTGAATGCATTAGCTATTCATGTGGTATTGAAGAGTTGCTGACTAAAACCAGGTATACATACAATGCTGGTGGATTACTAATATGTCATGTTGTGGATGACTGCTATGGGATGCAGCATTACTTCCAGTCTCCATACTACAAGGTTGTTTTCATATGGTGATTAGGTTATTCTGTTATCACTGATTACTTGGTATGATTATATCATTTTTTCTGCAACTACCTGTATCCTAGAGAAACTTGAGATATTATGTCTGTTTATAGGTCTTACAGTCTGTGATGTATGTGACAGTGTTAAGCTGTTTCTCCAGCTTGCTTTGTTTGTGGCTGTTGTTATATACTTTCTAGCATTTTTGTCCTTTTAGTCCTCCAATGCTGTCATTCATGTTGTTTCATCATTCATTGTTTCAGTCTATGTTGATTTACATTGTCTTGTATTGTTTATTTTCCCTCTGTAGCCCATTACTCATGTTTGCAGCCTTCAACCTTTCCATTCATCTGCATTGTTTTGGCAAGTCACCAACTGTGCACTGTTATTATTTCTTGGCAAGGAGACAGCATGATGTGCTAAGAATGTCCTTGTTCTCTTAATCTCTACTGCTACAGATGTTTACCCTACTGCAGTATGTGTGTGTGTGTGTGTGTGTGTGTGTGTGTGTGTGTGTGTGTGTGTGTGTGTGTGTGTGTGCTGGTATGACAGATATGATTTTTACTGGGTACTGTTGTCACTTGTTGCACTTTCTGTAGTGAGGTATGATTCACAACATTTATATTCTCCCATGACACTAGCTGTTTTTGCAAAACATATTTGACTTTTCCTTATATTTTTGCCCTGTTGCTTTGAAAATTACTCATTTTCTGGTACGTTACGAAAATTACAGTCAGTCAGTAATACCAGACGTTATAGTTTCATATTATTCTTATGAAAATGCACGGTAATGCAAAACCTGTTGTTCTATTAACTTTCTAATTTAGATAAAAGTAGTATTTGCAAATGGTTTCTGATGGTGGGCCTTTTTCCCTCTTTATTTTTGGATTTGACCCAGATTTGTGAGCAAAAAGGTTGAGAACTTTTTATGGGTCAAGATATGTTACTGCGCACTGTCCCTGATTTGTGAACTGATGCATTCAGGGTTATGTCTGTTATGTATTAGGAGTATGTTGATTTAGGCCTGTGTCATTTGTAAATAAGCATTTACAATTAAGATACAGATAAGTGGTTATGGAAAAGATATCCTACCAAGCTTTCTGTGCAATTCAATGATATTTAACTAATGTGAAATTTATTGCAATATCTTTACTACTGTCTTTCACTTTTGCTTACCACCAACTACCATGTGAGAGAGAGACAGAGAGTTGGGGGAACTATCTATAATTAAACTGTAATCTAGCATCTGTATGAATTATCCTGAAATACTCATAAACACAATTTGTAATGCAATATACAGTTAATCATATTATTTTTCCATTTGCAGTATTGCAGTGACGCATAGACTTCACAAACAGAAAACCTGCTGTTTGCAGAGGTGTGTATCTCATCTTCCCTTTCCATTTATGTATGTAAATACTTTTGAAACTCCCATCATTTATGGTAAGTCCACTTCTTTCTATTCACAGTTGACCACAACTTAAGAGAATAGATGGGTATCTTTCTTTGCAAAGCTGTCTATAGCTATTATGAAAAAGGTAGTCAATTTGAGTTACAACTAAAAGTGACAGGCAGACTAGAAATTACATATAGCTGATCAGACTGTTATTTTAAGACAACTAGGTAAACAAATCCCAGTCAAGAGGCAGTTATGCTGCCCACCAAAAAAAAAAATGAGTGCAATGTAAACCCCTTTTTTGTTTGCTACCAATCTGAAGAGATATTCTGTCTCTTGTAGAGGGAGCTGAGTTAGGCTTTCATAGTAGCAAGCTGAAGTTTTTAGATAAGCAAAGCAACAACTACACTATTGCAAGTTTTTGGTAATAAAGTAAAAGCCAACAGGCTCCAGTTTACAACTGACATGACGTTAACATATATTTGAGTGTTGCATTACAAGAGCTCCACAACCACTTGTGAGAAATGTTGTTGATCCAAGCTAAAAGTAAGGTCTGCAGCTTATTAAGAGTGAGAGAGTGATAGCTTTGAAGCAGCACAAGTCTGAATTTAAAGGAAACACAGCACTCACATATCATTCGAGAACCTCATGAGTCTTATTAAGCAAGAAATAAAAGTTAATGCTACACTGATATGCAGCTCAATCACAAATGACGCCCATCTGACCCCCACTTTCTTTTGAAGTGATAAATTAATTAATCTACCGTCAAGAATGTAAAGCTGCTTAGCATCAGAAATTAACAACAATTTTTTTAATTTAAAATTTAACAGAATATACAGATCCTTTTTAAATTATATGCTGTTCCTTATAAGCCATAAAATGTGCTTAAGCCACACCTCTCAACTGTACAGATTTTCACAGAATGTCCAGATTGTTCCATCATATTTTTGGTTTGTTCCTCACAAAATTTGTGGTTTTCTGGCAAACCATTGAAAACTGAAGTTACTAAATAATATTAAATAATGACAGACATTTGAATGTCAGACTTTATATCTTTCAGAAAATACATAATTATGCAAAACCTGTTATTCTAGCAACTTTTTAAGTTTATAGGAGCAATATTTAAAGTCTGTCCCTATTTTTGGGCCTTACCCCCCTCCCCAGTCTTTCTGGCTTTGTCCAGGTTTCTTGCACTGAGAGAATGAGAGGTATGGCTTAAACCCTTTTGGATGGACAATATTTAAAAAATCAGTTATAAGTCATTAGAATAAAAGCAGCTGAATTATGCTACAATATAGATTTGTCTGTGTCACAGAATTGCTGCTAGCAGCAGTAAAATTATGATTTTAATTTAAAGATAAATATTCCTTTGATTCTCCCAAGCATGCTATTTTAGCTGATTGTGTGCCTGCAACACTAACAGACTGGGTTCTGTCTGCTATCTAGTTTGCTATCCAAGGAGTAACACAAGAGGTTACATTTAATTTGATTAGCATATCAATGTTGCCCAAGTGTGGAATGGAATCGAAGACTTTGGCCAAGTATGGGTATGCCTTATGAATTGATTTACCTAAGTATAATGTCTCAGTGGCATGTTCAAAAAAGTTAGCCAGGTTCAAGTTTTGAAGACTGCCAATGTCCTTGTTTATGAGCTTCATAATAATGTGCTGCACTGCCTTACAGATAAGGGTAATTAGGGTGATATATAGTTGTGCAGGTCAAATAGGGCCACCCCTTTGTTGACTGCAATAACTACAGCATTTGTCCATACCTCCAGTACAAATCTAGTGGACAGAACAAAACAGAATACATGTTATAAGGAGTCAATCAAGTAGTGCTTTGTCCTAACAACATTAAAAATCCACATTATCATAGGGATTTCCAGTTTTGCATATCACCTCTCAAAAGCTACCCAAATGAATCTGCATATTCTAATTACCCTCTTTTCACTAGTGAAGCTGTACATTACTCAGAACTGGTTAGATCCAGCCTCATTTCATGTGAGGGCTTCAGGAGTATGGAAATTATGTATACATCAGTACATAAATTGATAATGAATAACCAAAGTAAGCATTCCTATTTTTTAAAATACTGCAGTCTTCTCCTGGACCATATTTAAAAAGAATAGACAAGAAAAGACAAATCATTGCGAATGTAAACTAAAAAGGACATAAGACATATCCTTTTGTGAGTTTGTGTCTAAGATAAACCTCATGTGTAGAAGTTATGAATAGTATCTAAACTGTGACACAAATCTTAATCAGAAGTTGATTTTCTCTAGCACTTGTATATATTGTACATAGAGTGCTATCTACATTGTGAATTTTATTGTAACTGAAAATTCTCTTGCAATAACATGTATCTAATTTTGACTGTATTTCTTCTACTGTGTAACTGAATTGTGGTTTGTAAAATGACTGGAAATTAAATCTGCAAACAAAGCAACAGAAGAAAAATAAAAATATTTGGAAAAAAAGACAACCTGGTGGATGGTCAGTCCCCATGAAGCTAAGACATTTAGCCATTGAGAGGATGCTTTGTACCTTCTTTGGGGTGATTTAGGGTGGTGGTATCTGCATGCTACTATGAAGAGAGCAATATGGGGGAGATATAAGGATAATGTTTGAGCTAAATTTGTGCAGTAATGTCAGTTACCATAATAGCAATGCCCTTGGGGACAAGCATTTGAAGTTTATTTTGTATTAACTCAGAGCTATTATTTCCTAGGTCCTGACATGGCTGAAGAAAGCTTTGTTCTTATCCTTAACATGGGTAGTTATTCACAATTTGTACTTGCTCTTCGAGTATTAGACATTTCTAAGTTATTTGCTTATCATTTGGAGCTTTTCCATAGCTGATGGGATGTTGCATTCGCTTTTACAGGCTAGAAGTTTCTTCTGTTGTATAGTTTGTTGATACATTGGTGCTACCTAATAGGTTCATTCTTAAATCTGGCACTATATTCATGTCTTATGGGAACTGAGTCCTAAGTGCTATCTTGGAGGTTGGCATACAGTTTCTCTGTGAAAACTGCAGCATGTGAGGCAAGGTCATCTAGGTGAAAAGAGTGAATGAATTTCATCAGATCATCAGTTAGATGGTGTTAATTTGCCTTAGAGAATTATCAGAAGACAGAGGGGTTTCAATGAGACTTGGGTCTCATACCTAGAGTAAATACTATTGCATGAAAGTCTGACTTCACCAGTGATTTGGCAAGTATAGGTTCTGAGCATAGGAGTTGTAGTGGTCAAAATAGCCTCTCCTTTGAATTTGGACTTGATGGTTCAAGGAGTTGGAATTAATAAAATCCGGGAATATCTTCACATAACTGGAAGTATTTGCAAGTGTTAGGGATGCCTGTAAGAAGTTCAACTTTTTGTTTAGGCTTCTAGCATTGCGTAGTGCTACTGTTATATGATGTTGATTGTGACTGCCTATGTTGGTGATTTGAGAGGACTAATCTTCCCTAATAAGGAGGAATGAGGAAAGAAAACAAGTCTTAGCCAATATACGGAAGCCATGAAAAGATACCTGCAGGCCACCCCTAGCAAAGCAACTGGTGTTGTCAACCATCTCATCCAAGACTATATATTGGACTCCCCCCACACCCAGAACCGCACAAGTAGTTGTACCAATAATTAAAGTTAATTATCTTTTGTTAGCCCTGTGGCATAATTTTTGGTGATGTTAAGATACTGCTCTATGTTAGTTTTACTCACTTTCCAGAAGCTCATAAAGAACGATTAATCTCTTTCTTTGTGTAAGCCAAGGAGGCACATCTCAAGTCATTTACTCCTACTTGTGTAATGTCCAGGTCATATGTATACATGGAATGATGGGATTTGAAGGTTTAATGATGTTCTATATCCTTGCACCTAAGAGACTACCGACTGTTGCCCTGTATTTTCTCAGCATGAGGAGAGGAGCATCTGTTTGTCTAACTTTGATGTCAGTTTGAACCAAAACATCACTAGGTGAACTAGCTTGGTTTAGCGGCCTTAGGGGTTTCTGTGTACTAGTATTGTGAGTTCTGTTAGTGTCTATATTTTCTATTGTGTCAGAGCATGCTGAATGCTGAAAATGAGCTGCTGATGTTAGGTTGCATGTTAGAGGTAAATTTGGGGGTATAGGCTAATTCTTTGCCATCAAAGTCATATAAGATTTTTAAAAGCATCAGCACAAGATAGGTTAGAGTTTGTAGTCTGTGGATGTTGCATAGGCGCATCCGAGGGTAAGAGAGTGCTGGGCACACTGCATGTAGCTAGGTGAGAAAGAGCTGCCTCCAGTTAAGTATTTACACCCCTAGGAATAGAGTTCATTTGGTTTCTTGGGAGTAGGAGGGGGGTATTATCAGTGAGCATGAGGCAGTGCATATACTGCCTAAGGGTTCCAAGTGCTGTAATAGAGCAGGTGATTTTGTGTCGAGACTCCATGAATGACCAATGCACCTAGATTTAAACTAAGTGAAACTCTAAACAGGGGATGAGGAAATATTACAGCTGAGGAAGTTTGTTGGAGTGGTTAAAAGGTCAGTGTAAACCCGTGCTGCTCAGTGCAACTGCTCCTCTGACTGTGCAAATCAATGCAACTAAGTGGAGGCTTGTGCAACTCATTTCAAGCAGTTTAGACAAAGCAAAAATCAATAAGTAACTCATAACTCACTGATATTATTAGATGGTACACTTCTTGTAACACGACTGGAGAATTACACTTGAACATACTACCCTCTGTGGAAGTACCAGTACTGTGTCATTTTGCTCAGTGCAGCACTGCACAGTAAATGCATGAGAAGAAAATTAAATAACCAATGAAAGCTAGGTGATATCTGTGGCCCAAGTGCTATGAACCATTCAGTAAATGTATCAGTCAGTCTATGTCTTACTTAGATGACTCACAACTGGCTCTAAGACGGCTGCTACCCCTGGCCAAGAAGATTCACTTAAGGTGTGATTTAAATAGAACAAAACAGAATTAAAGCAGAACCACTCAGAATGGCTATTGCTACCAGCAATAGCAAGCAAGTCAATATTAGCTAAAGGTGACTAAAATAGTATTAAAAATAGTGCAGGCAGTACAAAAAATAGCACAAAATTCCTGATACAGTTCAAAATAGTAACATGCAATGTGCAATCAGATAGAATAGCTAGGCAACTTAACTGCAAATAAAGAAAAAGAAAGCAGCCTGCACACATCCTTGAATTTCAGAGCATTTTCTCAAAAAATCAGCTAAAAAGTCTAAAATATACAAATGTAAATATTTTTTGAATAATAAAAGCTATTAAAACTGCACAGATAGAAATGTTATCAGTAAAGAAGTATTCTATACAGTAATAGTAGTCAGTGCATTCATAGTCTTTCCATAAATACTAGAATATATTAAAATCAGCACAAACCGAGAATTATATTTCTGCTAAATATTCACAACCGAATTATCATATCTTGGAAACTGAGCAACTTATGCATATATTGTTAGACACCATTGTTAACCAATTATAAGCTTTCACATGACAGCAAGAAATTCTTCTCTGAGTGCATATTTATTAAAATATTCACAACAATATTAAATATTCAGGATCCTGACCCAGAGACTCCCCATACTCTGGAATAGACTGCCCATACATGTCAAGCAGAGCGCCTCCTTGGCCCTCTTCAAAAGGAACCTTGACGACTGGATGGGACATAGGAAATTCACCCCGGGGATCACGTAGACAGGGGTCCAGGGAAGTAAATATTGTGGGAAGAAATATCTAGGGAATAGTTATGGGTAGGGTTGTATAGGCCCTAGGGCCGATAGCCTAGTACCAACCTATGAACCTATATGCTGAATTGTAAAATTAGCTATACAAATAACAATGAATATTTCTCAAGATTAGGAATGCAACTATCAATGACAGTTTTCTTCATCAGCCTCTAAGGTCTCAACTGATGTCATGTAATAGTTTGTAAGTCATTTGTTTTTTGAAGTGTTAGAACATATTAAAATATTACTCATTTTTATAACTAACAAATAGTAGTTTCTCCAGTATAGTGTGATTTAAATGGACATTGGCAATTAATTTTTCCTGTCTCTAGCCATGGCATTTCACGCACTATCCCTCAAAATTATGTAGGTCTCTGTGTTATGAAAATATGAACATGAATATAAAATATGAATAATAAGTTTCAGTTATTAATTTCTCTGCTGAAGGATATTCTTGCTTAACAATCTTAGCTTCATTTTCTTAATCATTTCTTCCCTTTCTAGTACTGTTTATTGTTAGCCTGTAAGTCACTTAGTTAATGAAGCCAGACCTCCCCCCCCCAAATAAGGGGCTTAGATGCCATAAGGAGCTACGGGTGCTAACTGAAAATATAGAAAAAGGAGTTACAGACTTGAATGAGTTGAATATGCTGCTGATACATGTAACCATGTATGAACTGCAGAAGGAGGAAATTCTGGGTTCATTGTTGTGCTGAGCGGAGGACTTTTGCAAACATCAAAGACTGATACAATACTAGTCTCATGAACTTTAATTGTACCCAGACTTAAGAACGAAGCCCATTTCCATCATGGTATTAGAAACTCACAACATTTGCAAAAATTAAGAAAAGATGAAATCCTGTATTGATCATTCTAACTCTCATTAAGAAGCCTCACAACTGCTTCTAAGATGTGTACCATCCAGTCCAAGCCAATTCGTTCAAGGTAGTGATTCAAATAGAGCAAAACAGTATTATACGAATCAAAAAGGTTTGGAATAGTTAAAGTGCTACCAGCAATATCAGTTAATGCAGTATTAAAAAACTACTAACTTAGTAAAGGTAATAGCACAATCAGAGCAAAGAAAAACTTAAAATGTCTATATAAGATAAAATAGAAATAGTCAATGCAAAAATAACTAAAATAGCTAAACAACTTAATTGCAAATAAAGAAAAAATGTTCTGACTTTTTTCTCCCTTTTTAGATGTAGCACTGCACTTTGCTTTTCTTACCAAGTTGCAAATAAGGTACTAAAATTATGGGCTAAATTAACATACTGATTAACCTAGTTATTAGTATTATATTCCATTTTAGATTAACCCCTGGATTAAGCAAGCAGCCATGCAGGAATAAGGACTGTTCCAGTTCAGCACGGCAGCATGCCATGCATATGTATGAAGGCATGCTGCCATGCTGTAAAATGGACATGGTTCCATGTACAAGAGCAGGGGGTGCTTCTGAGAGCAGAGCTCTCACAATACACACCCCTCCTGCACTCCAGAATTGCCACTTGGCAATTTAAAATGAGCGAGAATGCTTGTAATACCCCCGACCCATCAGGGTAAGAAATCTGGAGAAAGCCATACAATCATCCCTACCAAGCCAAAAGTTGATAGAATAACAGATTTAGCATAAGCACATAGTGCACACCTCTCAACCTGCCAGAGTAAGGAATGTGGACAAAGCCATAAGGGAAAATCGTCCCTACAAAGCAGAAAGTTGATAGAATAACAGGTTCAGCATTAGCATGGATATTCTGAAGGCTAAAAATAAAAAAACACAACAAATAATTTTTTTTTATATACGCAATAAAGTTTAAGCATAGCTGCACGGGTATACCCATTGCTTAGCTATGCTTAGCCCAGCTGAAATGACACGATAAGTTAAAAAGCAATAGACATCCAGTATGCAAAAAAGTGCAATAGTGTAGTGGTTAGAGTTTATACCTTGCATGTAGTCATTAATATTTTGAGCCTCACCAAAGCCATTTTCATTTTGGATATGTAAACATATTAAAATTTTAATTTGTTGCATATTTATGTAAGAAGTAACTGATTTTTCTCAACCAGAGTAGTGTACTAGGCACAGATGTGAGGTTTCAGTTTAATACAGTAGTGAAACCCCATATAAACACAAGTGCCCCATACAGTATAGTCACACAAGAATAAATTAATCACAGCACATTGGGGGATGTCTGGGAAGGTAAATAAATCTTTATTATGTAATGAATGATGAATCAATTCCATAAAGGGGGTAGACCAATATAATAAAACATAAACAATGCTAAGCATTGCACAGCTCTGTTGACCGGGTGTAAGCATTGTGTACATATGAATACTAAGCAATGGATAGCCCAGCTAAGTGGATTTGCCCATTGGTAAGCAATGCTGAACCTGCCCCTTTAAGCACTGCTAAACTTAGCTAAGGTTTGTTCATAGCTTAGCTTCGCTCAACATTTTCAAAACCATCCGATCATGGCAAAGGGTGGGAAATTGGCCATATTTCAACCCCGCAGGCAGGAATACAGCTCATAACTGGTTGTAGCTCTCCACTTTAGGCAGGTGTTGGAGAGGGCATGCACTTCCGAGTGCAGTGCTGGGGCATACAGGAGTCCAAGGTCATGGTAGGACTCCTGGTAAAAAAAAATGACATGAGACTACTGCAGGACCAGCACCAGGGATCCCAATATAAAGTGGAAGCCTGGGAAAGTCTCGCCCATGATCTCACCAGTGTCACTTGTATCCATCAGACTGGTAAGCAGGTCTGGCACCACTATGGTGACTTGAAACAGAGGAGGAGGGACATCTTGGAACAGTGGGTCCAAGAAGCAAGAGATGGAGGAGATGTCCCACCAGTGTGTAAGTATTCATAGCAATAATTGTTTGCCAGATTCCAGCCTGTGTATGTGATGGATAGGTATGCATAAATGTTTCTCTGTTTTCATTACAGCTGCAGCTGAGCGGGCTGTGAACCAGGAAGCCCATGCCAGCAGGTTACAAAGGCTGCTTCAGGAAGCTGGTGAGTAAAAATCCTGATTGAAATAGTCATACCAAATAAATATAAATGAGTAAAATGTCACCTGGCACTATAAAAAATGTGCATGGTTTCCATTGAATAAACAATACAATATGACAGTAATAGTCCCATATAGGTTATATTTAAATAAAAGTGTAACTGCCTGGCAATAAAGTTCTAAATTCTGGACTGGTTGTATTTACTCTGGTATTGTATGGCCTCACATGTTGCATTCACCAAGATCTGGTATGTGAATAGTACTGTTGTGTCAACTGTTTCTCACACTGTGCTACATAAAAAATATGTCTAGGATTGTCTGTATAACAATGTTGCAATTACAAGGTCAGATTGTACAACTAAAAGAGACTTAGACAGAAAACACTGAAGGAAAAGACAGCACTTTTGAACTAGCTCAGTCTGATGAAACGCAGACTGTTGTGTTTTTAGCACACACAGCCATGGTTCAAATCCCGGGAGTGGTAGTAAGCTCTATGCATAATCATACCTTCAACTGTACAGATTTGTGCAGAATGTCCAGATTTTTGCCTCATATTTTTAGCCTGTTCCTCTATTTTCCTGGCAAATCACTGGGATGATCTCAGGATTGTAGTCACTAAATAATGACATACATTTGAGTTTCAGACTTCAGATCTTTCAGAAAATGTATATTAAAACAAATCCTGTTACTCTAGCAAATTTCTAAAAGTTTCTAAGAGCAATATTTAAAATATGTCCCTATTTGTACCCCCAGTTTGTCAAGCTTTGTGCAGATTTTTGCATTAAGAGGTTGAGAGGTATGTGCAGAATTATAACAAGGAATCTGGGAATACGTGTAGAAACAGTTAGGTAGTGTTAACAAACATCCCATCCACAGGTCTACCAGGTAAGTGAAGTAGATTGTAAACATAACAAAAGGAACCAACCAGGAAAACTTGTTATATTCCTTGGGTTTTAATAGATCCACCACCAGACAAACGGAAAACAGGACGTAAAAACAGCAAACACAGATTTGGCGTGTTTGCTGTTTTTACCTCCTGTTTTCCGTTTGTCTGGTGGTGGATCTATTAAAACCCAAGGAATATAACAAGTTTTCCTGGTTGGTTCCTTTTGTTACGTTTACAAGCCTTTGGTTCATATTTTTTGGTTTTTGAAGTAGAATGTAGCTATAAGACAGTTGAAGTATACACTGTGTACAAACATAATACTGCCCAAACCAAGGCCATAGGGTATTGTAATAATACCTGTAGAGTCATGATTAGAGCAATGATCATTAAAGCTGTGAGTACTGCAAGGATATACAAGTTGTTAACTGACATCTCCCCCGCCCCACCTTATCTGCAACAATAATCTAAACACACAACTCAATGGGTATGTTTTACACCAAACCTACTGTTGGGACATGTGTCCTATTGTTCAACAAATATTGAAATGTGTTTCTATTAATGATCCATGTTGAAATACTATAATTGGTGGCCTGTTGCTATATTGTTGTAATGGCCACTGTGGTTCCATATATACATGTGTTCTGTTTGCTATGCAACTGTTCCAAATCTGTTGTTTTGGGTTAATGTGAATATCTATGCATTTTGTTATAATTAATCCTGGATTGTGTTGACTATTACTAAACCACATATGTTATCAAACTGTAACACCATAGCATGTTTGGAAGGCCAGTTCCAGTGCACCCACCTATCCCACCTCATCTGGTTGTGGCAGTGGGCCCCAGCACATCTGGGACCCACCCTGGGACCTCCTCGTCCACTGGTCCTGCACCACCTTCAGGTGAAACTGCATCAGGGGATGGGGCTCACCCCCCCCCCAGGAGTAGGCATGGACAGGATACTGTCACCCGAAGTCAGGCCCGGGGTTTGGTACATAGCAAGCTCCAAAAAAAGTTTGGAGATGTGCTACACCAGCTTGAGGGCAATGTTGTGCAATTAGAGTTTCAGCCTTTCCCTCCTGCTCAGCCCCCAGCACAGCCACCTTCGGGGCTGTAAAGGTGCAGTGGTGATTGCCCAAAGGTGGGGACCTCAGTCCCACTATTTCCATTTTGGGGGTCAGGGACTTCCGATTTCAAAACACCCCTCCCCATCCAAGATGTTTACCCCACACATGTGTCATATACCACCCCTGTATGCTGTCTTGTCTGTCTTCCTATCCAACCAACCTCCCCAAATATACCTACTCTCCTTCTCCAACATCCTACTCTCATCTTAAAAAAAGGGCAATCTGTTTCCAAAAAAAAAAAAAAATTGCCCCATACAAAGCTATCCATTTCACACACATGCAATCTGGTCTAATGGGCTTCACAACACATTATTGCTGTCTTCATCCCTCTCTCGGGGGGGGGGGGGGGTTGAGTGCCCAAATACACCTCAAAATTCAGTGTAAATGCACAGCTGCTGCTGTAGAAAAAATGGACAGATATGGACCTTCCCTATACTTGCCTTGCACATCCCTAGCTATGTTCCCTATTGTACTTCCTTCAGAATGCCTCCGTTTTCAACACTTTCCTATCACCCCTTTTTTCTTTTCTTTGAAAGAAATTAGCATGGGGTAAGCAGGAGTAATCTCTTTTAAGCAGTAGAAAGTGGGATTAAGCCTGTTTGTGCGGCACTAAGCAATGCATACACAGATTAAGCACTTTCAGGCTAACTGTCTTGAGGCATATTTAACCAGAAGTTAGCAGTGCTTACCACTGTGAAAACCCATACAGACCCACTTGCAACTGCTTAAAAGTGCCTTAATCACTCTGTATGCAACAGCCCTTGTTCTGCCCAGCGACAAAAAAATCAGCCCTTGCAAAACTTGAACCCAGGACCGTACACACCATAGCACAGAAGTTTGCTACTAAGCCATCTGAGTTGTAGATGTGTTTGATGTTTTATCAAACATATCATGCAGCACAGTCATTCAACAGTAGGGAATATATATATATATATATATATATATATATATATATATATATATATATGGGTCTACCGTATAAGATCGAAAATCCACTTGTTCAAAAATGAACAGTAGACCCTCAGTTACACGAAAGTGCAATTAAGCAAAAGTGCATTTCCGCAAAGCACGTTTCAATGAACCGTCCGAAGAAACTGAGGTGCTGAGGCACACTACAGTGTGGAAGAGGGAATTTACCTGTTCCCCACTGTAGTGCAATCTCGAAATTCATATATTTAAATAAGGGGGGGTGTGGGGGTGGAGCCCCCCACTCAATGTAATGTTATAAAGTGTTTTCTGTTTTTTTTTTCATCTCTTTACCGGTTCATTGAAAAAAATTTTGCGAAAGTGCACTTTCAAATAAGTGCACTTTTGCAAAACTGAACGGTCTACTGTTCTTTTTTTGAATAAGCGGTATTCGATTAAAAGCAGTTGACCCATATATATATATACATATATATATATCTATATATATATATATATATATATATATATATATATATATAAAAACTAATGACTTTCAGCTTTTCCCGGTTAGGGGTCTCCACAGTGGAACTCCAGTCTGCTAATGATTAGCAGTGGATTTTTACAGTGCCAAGGTGCCAGCCCGACACTCAACCTTCAAAGATGGCACACCATGCACTACATACATAAATATATAATTTATATATATATATATATATATATATATATATATATATATATATTTATAAATATATATGCATATAGTGCATTCGGACATCAGAAAAACACTGTGAACCTCTCAATGCAAAACATCTGACCAAAGGCATTGTAAATGTGGGTAAAAGGGCCCAAAATAAGGACCTCTTGTAATTATTGTCATTATCCTTCCTCCACAGCTGAACTGTTCTGCCTTGCAACAAAATAGCCAGCCCTTGCAAGGCTTGAACCAAGGACCATACACAACATGGCCACAACAAGTTACCACATAGCCATCTGAGCTGTAAGATTTCGGGAAGATTTATCTTGCATATCATGCAGAACAGTCAGTCTACCATAGGGAATGCACAATGTGGAACTATTAAGCATTCAAATGATACACACACACACACACACACACACACACACACACACACACACACATATATATATATATATATATATATATATATATATATATATACATATAAACACACACACACACACACACACACACACACACACACATACATATATAAATACATAAATATGCATGTATCTATTTATTTATTTTACATTTGTTGACAGGGATAGCCCAACTGGATTAATGTCCATTTTCAGTGGAGCCCCGGGGAGAAAAGCTCCAAGGTAGACAGATAAGTAATAGCAAAGAAGGTATATTTTATAAATATATATATATATATAGATATATATATACATATATATATATATATATATATATATATACATATAGTATATATGTGTGTGTGTGTGTGTGTGTGTGTATATATATATATATATATATATATATATATATATATATATGTATATATATATATATATATATATATATATTTAAAGAGACTATATATAGAGGGTGCACAGAATATGAAACAGCCATTATTCCTACAGTTGCCACCTTTTCAAATGGCCAGTGTCTGATTCTTCCTTACAAATGAAAATTATTGCATTAAACATATACCCACACACAATGCAAAGGACATGACACCACACAGTTTGCATACATAAAAAATGCTTACTTTTGTGCTCTTTCAATTGTTTATGCCAATTTTTATAGTGTTTAGGTGTTTAAAATACATAATAACTGATTAATGCAACTCTCAAAGAAAACATATGATACAGTAATCTGCAAAACATAACATACTTTCCTGTCTAGGCTAAATCCTTCAAGTAGTACAACAGTAAAAAACACACTTGCCTTGAAGACAAGAATCAATCAACACTTAATTACAGATGTAGTTCATCTGCCTAAAATTACACTCTGTAGTCAACCCCGTAGGGGGGAAGTATCAATTGTCACAATGTAAATGCATCTGTTACATAACAATGCTTAACTTAAAACAGTATTATCACACTGACAAACAGAACTGTGTGTAAGACAGTAAGCTCTTGCCCTCCACTGTTCCCATGGTGAAACGTATGAAAATGTACAGCCATATACCTTTATGTTTCTTATTACTGATATTCCTCACATGTTGTAAAAGCCTAGGTTAAAAACATTTAATACCCCTCCCCCATAAAGTGTCTTACAAGGGCATATAAATGTGTTCTCTATACACTCGCCTCCAGACTGTACAGGGTCACACATGTTTTGTCTAGCTGTAGCCCTCATATAGATTGACCCTACCCCACAACTTGTGCGGGATTCCAAAACATCACTGTAATGACAGCAGAAATATCAGCACTAAATAATAATAGACTATACCTATCAGCCTCTTACTGCATGACATCTGGACAAAGCCTGGTATATAAGTGGAGGACAGAGGCTGAAACACAGGGCCATATTTGAAATATTGCTGTTATACACTGTGAAAGTTGCTGGTGTTACATGATTGGTTGCAACATACCCTTACTTAGGAATATGAAGTTAGAAACACACATGGATATTGCCATGTACTGATAGCAATCAACGGATAGTATGCCACTGATATGTCAGGGACAAGACCTGTGTGGGGAACAGACAAAACATAACAGCCAATCCTCTGGCCATCGTGTGGATAGGCCCTTAGTTGAGAACTATGAAGACACACTGCATTCCATGCAAAACTAGCATGTACACAAAACCCTGTAAAACTAGCCATTTTCATTGCATATAACAGCAATACTAACACACTCTCCCTAGGTCTGGAACCTTATACAAACATGTAGTTGGCCTATTTCCACAAGTCCTCTTGTCAGAGGTATTCCTACCTGCTGTCTGTAACACTTTTGCCCTCTCACATGAAGGATGTCTTCCATACAGGAAAGGTAAAGGGACAACATCCACATGATGTAGTTATTTATAGTAGTGGGTTGCTATGACATTGGCTATTGGAAGAACTACACAGCAGCTTGCATGCAGTTAGCAAGTGGGGAGCAGCAATTGGTTAAGAGGCCATCACCTGAACATGAGCATCACCTACAAAAGCCATTCTTCAACCTACTCAAACAAGCTTGATCCCAGTAGTGGAGAGAGAGAGAGGCTAAAAAAACACAAACAAAACCTCAAAATAAGAAATAAGAAACAAGAAGACAGCCTGTACACAGAAGGAACCTGAAGATAAACCAGATATGTGAAACATGTAAGCATGTAACTGAATGTAGTACTTGGGCTGTAAAATGGGATAGATTATTATGAAAGATGTATATGTGCCATCAGTACTTGCTGTAATGATGTCCCGCTGAACAGATGCTATGGACATAGCATATGGCTCTGTCTGCAGTGGGCCATACCTGTCAACTGTGCAGATCTTCACAGAATGTCAAGATTTATCCATCATACTGTTTGTTCTGTCCCTCCAAACATCTATATTAGTCTGGCAAATAGCTGGAGATGGAAGTTATGAAGTCATGACAGACACATGAGTTTCAGCCCCCACCACCTTCAGAACAGTCATGATAATGAAAAATATATCATACTGCAAACTTCATAGGTTTGTAATAGGCATATCTACAATATGTCCCTATATATCCCCCAAATGTTAGGCTTTGCCACATGTGATGATCTAAGAGGTGGATCAGTTGGGTCACAGCTGAGGAGCCTGACACACCCTGGGAAAGGACAGCTCACATATGGCAACCACTGTCTGTCAAACAGGTGTGTCTGTGCCACTGCTAGACCAGTTAATGGAATGTTGCCCATATCCATATGTTACCTGTGAATATGAGTATTATAGATGTTTGTATTATAAATCTAGGGATACCTATATAGGACATGAGCATAGTAAAGCACTGTTGTAGATGTGTGTGTTAAACTGCATGTTATATATTGAATTAATAACATTCAACTGTACAGTGTTCTTCTGGACAATATTCACAGTTGTGACAGATATCTGTAGTCACTTACACATATGCTTGTGTTATGGCAGCTATATTAATACTTTAGCAAAATTGACTTCCCTGTTTTGTCATCCAGTGATGTGAACCAACAATGACCAGAAGTCCTGGTATAACAGGTTGAGACGTATGATTGAGCTGCAAGACTGTAAATGCAGTGTGCAATAATGACATAGAACACAAATGTATGCCAGGTATCCCCTAAGCATGTGTATGTATGCATATATTCAGCTGAAAGGCATAGAAGTAATAACATGGGTCACAAGCAGTCCAGAAAATAGTATGTGCATGTTGCACATGTGTAATATCACTGTCACTGCATACAACAGAATAAAATTTGTACTGCTATTGATTGTTGCATTGCCATGACACTGATATGGGTCCTACAGTAGGCATGCTTATCACGTAGTAATCAGAGAAGTGTACAACTGTGTTATGACCCACTCTCCATGCCTACCACTAACAGCTATATCAACACCCATATACTCTGGATATCAAAGTGTACCCAGCCCTGCTGGAATGGCAGGTCTGTGTGCTGTATGCCAATGAGACCACAGAAAGTCATGTCAAAATGTTTCTCACCTCAAATGTGACGCATACCCAGTACACTTCTATTGAAAAAGAAACAAAGCTGTTTCATGGAAGGTGAGCAACCATTGCCAAGTGAAGACGTGATATGACATTAGAGTACAAACCAAGACAATTGGATGCTGTAATCATCTCAGCAGGTGTCTGCACAACATATCAGTGTAAAAGTGTGCACATGCATTCAACTGGCTTACTGTACTGAGTATTAATTCCCATATGTTTTCACAGGACAGGTTATTATGTTTCCTATTGAACTGAGTAGGCTATAGGATACATCACAGGTGGGGATTATGTTGACATGTGCTTTTGTGGGTTCATGTTCCAATTGTACAAGTACCATCCATTGTAACAGAGGGGTTTACACTTCATATCCACAGTAGCTATATGGAATCAGCAGTACCTTACCTGTGCAACCATCCTCCACCAACGATAGAGTAATCCCCCTTGGTGGACAGCACCAAGACACAAAACACATAATAGGTTGCTATAATGATTATACCGGGACACATAGATGCAGACACAACTTGGAAGCAAGTGCCCCTCTATCTGAGAAAGCATGTAGGTTCACAGGTGAATTCCTGTAAGGCTGACTATGACTAGAAATCAGACATATCTAAACCTCCAAGGCCAATTACAACCATGTCTCCACATATGTACGCAGTCTGAGAGCCAGTAACGCAAGTCAACCGGTATTGGGGTAAAGCACACCTCATATACACATGCCATGGATACAGGCAACCTGCATCAGACAGGATAGGTGGGAACAGTGGCACCCTGTCCACAACATTAGTACAGGGGGATATGCACATCACCCACAATCCTGCCTGCATCAATGGTGAGAATGGATATAATGCCACTGACTGATGGCAATAATAACAAGTCTCCATGGGGCATGAGAACATCACAGTTTGCCTCCTACATGAACAAAGGTGTGTGTTCACAGTTCCATCACACACTACAGTCAAACACACACATGCCACCATCCACACACCATCCACATGGAAGATGGCCACGGTCATCCCTCTACACAGAAACTAATGGTGAATAGTGGATTATGTCATTAAGTGTCGAACATTGGGGGAACTGGACAGGTCAGGGCCAAGAGTGCAATACAAGATGTCAAAGCCATGATAGCTTACAGTGCTATTGTATAGCCTGGATTATTTGCAAGTAATATCCACTGTTTATGTGCACGTGGACAACCTTATGAGGTCCTGTGACCTTTTTTCCTGTTTATGTCTTCCATGTACAATGTCTCGGGAATGTCTGCCCACATTCACAAACCTGGAAAGTGATGCAATCATCCAATACCTCATCATGCATCATGCCATCCTATTCGGCCACAAGGCCCATAATCTGCAGGATAGGACCACCCTGTGGAATGAGCTCACCCACAGGGTAAATGATGTCAGCCTGCACACTGTAATTATGAGCAGGTGTGGCATCACTGCACAGATCTGATCCACCATGTCTGTCAGCATGCTGCTGCAGTTAGGAGGGACCAGCTAGCCATTGGTGGGGGTCATGCCATCCAGCCCCCACTGACACATGCTGAGGAGCTCCTCACCAGCCCAAGCAAGCAGTCTGAAGACAGCATTGTGGGCGTGGCTGCCACTCACATAATGAACGAAGAGCATGCAGGTAAGGCCCCAGAGCACATTACTAGACCACTGTTGTGTATCCATTTTCATCTGTAAAGTATCTACATGCATATGTCAGTTAAGATAGTCTGTTGCTGCAGTGTAGTAATGAACAGATGTGCATAACCTCTAGTATTGTGGGTTTGTACTTCTGATGTGGTGAAATGCTGCTCCCACCCTGTACCAATGCCACAAGTGTGGCTACTGATATTACATCTCTCACACAACTATGTAGGTCCCTCTGGAATACAACTGGGGAAGCAGCCTGTAGCTGTTTAGTATGGAGTTGTTTTGTTCAGGTTTGCCAATACACTGGCCATGTTATGGCCATGCTATTTGCCATGCACACATTTAACACACCTACCCATAATGTATGCTGTACATGCTCACATATTGTTGGTGTTAACTGCACTGCATTACAGTGGTCACCATGGTGGAATTTCTGAAGGGTATGTAAGAGTCCTGCAGTATACCTAACGACATGTCAGTGCAAGATGTGTGGACAGAGATAAACATAATGGTGGGACACCTCATCATGATGGGTTTTTAATTCAGAAAAAAGGAGGTCATTGTCCCACTGTACTCATCCCTCATTAGACCCATTATAGAATACAATGCCCCATTTGGTATGTACCTCTCAAGACATCTGCAACAACTGGAAAGGCCACAGAAATACCTCACTAAAAGAATCACTGGCCTAAAGCATATGTCCTATGCTGACCATCTAAACTCCAGCTATACTCTGTCACATATCATCTACTCAGAAGCGATCTCTGCTTAACATACAATGCCATGTCAAACCCAGAGGTGTTGGACATGCTACACTTAAAGAAATCCCAATCCCCCAGAGCCACATGCTCCAGGGATCTAAACCTTGTCATCACAATGAACAAAACATGCTGGAGGGATAGGTTCCTGACCCAGAGACTCCCCATACTCTGGAATAATAATAATAATAGAAAAATGTATGACTCACTACTAACGCAATGGCTAATAGAAAAAAACTATAAAGAAAGAATCAAGCTGTAGCTCCACAGCTGTTATAAACTCTCCTTCACTGTATTTAAGTATGTCAACCCTTCTGTTAAAATATATATAACAACTTTCACCAAAAAATGATTTTCAAAAGACCGTGCGGCCCTGTTTTATTAAAAAAACAATTAAAAGCTCAACATCTTTATACTCTGGAATAAACTGCCCATACATGTCAAGCAGAGTGCCTCTTTGGCCCTCTTCAAAAGGAACCTTGACAATTGGATGGGAGATAGAAAATTCACCCTGAGGATCACATCAATCGTCTTGCGAGACAGGGGTCCAGAGAAGTAAATATTGTGGGAAGAAATAGCCAGGGAATTGTTATGGCTAGGCTTGTATAGGCCCTAGGGCCGATAGCCTAGTACCAACCTATGAACCTATGAAACTATCACAAATGACCTATAGTAGAGACAAGTCTGAAACATTACCCTTATACAGTGGCTACAACAGTGTGTACCTCACTATTTCAATGGCAACTGTTCCTGATATAAACAATGGGAAATCACAATTACCACATTTCACACTTTTACAACTTGTAATGTGATCCTAACATGAGCAATGAATGTGTAATATGGAATCCTATGTTAGGACAACAAATATGGGGAATACATACCTTAATAAACACTGGAAGCATATATGTGTACACACTCCAAATAGCATATTGTGGAAGCAGCTTGTGATGTACTGACAGAAATCACTCTTCTTGAGTACACACCTTCCATCAAGTACAGGGCCTCAATGTCACACCAAGTAATGATCTGCTGTCCGAGAAGTATGTCCAAGACATTTGCCCACTCACCTGCGACAGAGGCAGCCATGGCTTGCACAAATCTTACAAACCATGAAATGGATCCCATATCTGAAAGGTAGCACTCATGAGTGGGAAAATTAGTCTTACCTCACCATTGCATATACCAAGGCAAACAGTGCAGACAGTCATGTATGTGTGTATGAAGTATGGGACAACATTTATGTAGAAAATACACAGATGCCAATCCAAAACAAATGACAAAACATGTTGCAAACTGGCATGGAGGCTGCCCAGAAACATGCAGCAACACTGAGGGTCTTGCAGGAATGTCTAGCAAGTACTGCCTGTGTAGTACCTGTGTCAACAATTGCCTGGATTCTGCATAAGTGTGGCCTATGTGTTTGGGTAATCAGACGGAAGAGTTGTCCCACATGACACATCAACCAGGGCTCTCTACAGGTAGCATAAGCATAACATCAAGTCTCACAAAGGCATGTGTTGCAATGTGTAATGGTATCATGAGACCAAGACTCAAACCTACAGACAGTATTCATAAAGATACAATGGGTGCACAAGCAACACCTCACTCCACCTCAGGGCCACCATCACCAATATTTTGCTTACTGGTGTCAGTGTACACCTTTAGGTTTGCTGTTCATTAGCTGGAACTAGGCCAGTAGACATTATGTTTGGAATTTGTAACACTGCAAAATAACACTCATGTGTGGCCCATAGTTGTCAAGCATCTGCAATAAGACTGAGGATGTGGAGGGTTGTCAGCTTGAAACACAACAGTGAACTGAAGCACACGTCCAAAGCTTGCTAAAAATGGCTGTATCTGAATACAGTGAATGTTATGAATTGTGTCAGACATAACTCTGATTCTACAGCAATGGTGAAGCCACTGTGTGACCTCCAAGGACTGTGCACATGAGCTGGCCTTGCAATCTGGCAGAGTTGGGGGGCATTTGTAGGGTAGAATGACCAAATAATGGCAGGTGAAGATGGGCCATGCTAGTATACCCCTTCCAGGAATAGTGACTGCTGTAGTTCACTTAACAGGTGCTTCAACAAACAATTGTGTTAAGGGGTTGCAAACCATATATTGTATACATCTCATTCAGCATCTGCACGACTAACCCATTTGTTTGATACTGCATTTGGTTGCACAGGTCATATGTCACATATCAGGTGTGTGCAATGTTAACAAATGCAGTATTGTGGCCCCATTGCATATCATAGATGACACTGGCATGTCAGCAAGGGTGTGTATACTCCTCATATCTACATTAAGCTTTGAAGGTTGTCAGTGTAACTGGGTTTTATTGCACATACACGCACTGCTGATGATGAGATCTGCAAATCAAAGAACAGGCATTAATTACTGACATCAATCCTTATATCATCCCAGGTATGTGTCAGACAAACAAATAGGGGCTTTGAGCAACAGAGCAAACATAACTGCCACACATATACACATTCAGCAATGGTGTGCACACTTGTGAGGTATGGTGCACAGTACATGCCAGTGTGCTGTACAGGTGCACATTAATACTGTGTACATGGGTGCAGTGTGTTCCAGGGGAAGGGGCATCACCTACTAACACAACTCCTGCATCACAGAGATGTATAATGTTGGTAACAAGGATTGAGTATAGCTGCAGGGCATGCTGTTGAGTGCCTTATGTCATGTATGTTGACTGTTGGGTAATGAGAGGTCTGTGTAATATCTTTGTGCCACCTCATGTGTAAGTGCGCGCGCGCGCGTGTGTGTGTGTGTGTGTGTGTGTGTGTGTGTGTGTGTGTGTGTGTGTGTGTGTGTGTGTGTGTGTGTGTGTGTAGAAGTAAACCATAATGTACAGGTCTTAATTTACATTTCTTGTCTGCCCTTCACAGCTGGCGAGGTGGATCAGGGTCCCTCCTGCAGGCAAACTGATGCTAGTGTCCATACAGACTCTGACAATGATGATAGGCAAAGTGAGGCAAAGGCAGGGTTGTGAGAGGCTGAATCTGTGCCATTGGTTGATATACCACTGTTATTCACCACATCCCCACACACAGTTACAATGCCCATACATAACCCATCACCAGTGCCATAGATGAGGGACAGTTGGCGGGTGGTGGCATGGGACAGGAAAGTGTGGTGACTATGTCAAGTGTGTCTGTACATAGCAGCCATAGCCAGATGACCAGTGAGGTACGACACAGGCAGATGTACAGGGGTGATCATAGCAGGGCTGCTGGCCATCATGCCCCTGTCAGAAGTGCCACAGTAGGAGTCACCAGACACATGTTTTGGGCCATTATGGAGGCACAGGCACATATGAAATGTTACACCAGAGATAGTCTGAGACTCCAGAGGGCTACTCTTCCTGCTGCACGTGACAACATTCGTGATCTTGCAGGTGCCCACCATTATTTTGCAGAGGACATGGATAGACAGTTGGGTGAGATGGTGGGAATCTTTGACCATGCGGTGTCTGTGGTAGAGCATGTGGTGGGAATAGGGCATCAGCCACATGGACATAGGTCAGCAAAAACAACAGGTGGAAGTCTACATGGACATGCAACAACTGACAGCCGGTCCCATAGTGGCAGTACCAGCACCAGCACTGCAGGGGGGATGCTGTTCACACCACAATGCTGCAGGCCACATGCACATGGTCCTGGCTGATCCCAACAGGTATGCAGATTCATTAGACAATTGTCATCATCAGGAGAGAGTACCATATCTAGGCTTCTGCCTGGTAGTGCCCATGCAATCCCTGGCAGGCACAGTTCCATGTCCATGGCCGGACACAGTGAACTGCACACCCTGCTATGTATGGTCTGCAGCTGTCCAACAAAATCCTGTATAGGCACACACATCATCAACACAGCTAGGGCACATCCATACCTACACACACCATGTCTGCATAGCCCATTTAATAAAGAACTCTCTAACCCACACACATGATGTCAATGAAATGGCTCAGTCTAGGCCTTTGGCAAACCCACAACACACCCTGTGCATATGATGATACCTGTGCCACATCCCTGTCATCCATGCCATCCATGCAGGGACATGCTAATATGGTTCTGATGCACAGGGTGAATGTACTAAGGTTTAGCAATGTACTACTGTTTAACATATTTTCAGCTGGAATTATTAATGCTTACATGTCAGGCTGTGTAGCTGTCCAGCCATGATGCATTATAGCTGTTATTAACAGTGACTGATTGTGGTCTTCATAATGCATTCTGTTTGTATTCTAGGTATCTATGTGTCAGCAGGATGTTGGTCTGCTGTCCTTTCCTACAAGGAGTGTGGCACTGTGGTGACATATTGACTGTGTCATATCCTGGGTACAGCTGAACACAAGTAACAGGTCTGTATAATAGTTACTACAAGTGCCACATGGCTGATAGGTCTGAGGGTTGTATACAGGTGAGTGCATGGTGGCTGATGTAAGCAGCTCTTCTACAGTGGACAATGGTAAGTGTACTGGGTGACACACACCAAATGTTTGTGAATAACACACACACACAGGTTTTGGTGTTAATGCAATACACAGAGAATACTGTTCACATGGATGTACTTCGTTTTGCAGTGAACTCATTTTGGCCTATGTAATTCCTCAAAGACCAAATTGCCATAACATCACATCAGTAAATAATCAGTCCGCCAGTTTAATGTCATGGACAATAGTACTGGCAGGTTATATGTCCTCTTCCCCAATGTAGTGAAATTCTGAAGTTGGTAAACATAGGTGTGCTGGTGTGGGTGGCATAGCCCCCCACTTTGGAGGGTGTGGGGTGGCGTAGAACCACACATAGTGTGATTAACCACTACTTAACCTGTTAACATAAACAGTACAGTATAACAGCAAACTAAGCAAGGTGATACACACAACGATAACCCCAATGTGGGTGGCTGTGCCCACAACAACCACACCCAACTATATATACCAACTCCAGTATCACTATACAGCTGTACAGTGGGAACTAGGGCATTTACACATCCACTACTAGTTTTGATGGAATGAATTTCCACAAGATGATTGTTTTGAAATGTTACACTTTGCCAGTTAGTTCTCGGACAGATAATCTCCTGGGACATATATTTTCTGCAAACTGAAGTAGATCCCTTCACATACACACAGACTTACTTGGCATCAATGAGAGTAGAACCTCTGCCTAGGCACTTATTGCTACTAATGTGTTTGGCCTTAATTGCACACACCACAGAGCTTTTAGGGTGTGGTGTGTCCCGAGTTTCCTGTTAAGTGAAGAACATCACCAGGCCTTGTACAGTATGGTAATGGCGGATGTACTGGGTGTTAATGAACAATACATAGTATGACATACTGTCATATACACAATGACAAACACATACATTTGACAGACCAGGGTTTAACAGTGCTAACTACCTTGTCAGTGAGTCCATACTGTTACAGAGTTTTTGCACACAGCACATTTATCATTGGGCTGGATAGTATAATCATTTACCTGTATGGTTGATGATGACAGTGGTCCTCATACAGTGGACCTTGGGAAATGTACTGTGGGTACCATGGTGTAAAGACAGTATACCCAGCACCCACACCCCACACTGGATATTGTACTCACTGAATCCCATGATAATGCTCTGACATACCCACAATCACACATTGACCAGGACTGCAATACAAAACCTTGTCTATCTAATGAGTGCTACTACAGAAATATGCATTTATTGTATATGCCAAAGGGATAGTTGGGTGAGGGTTTGTCATGGCTCTCCTAAATTCAGCAGCATCACCATCCCTTATAATGCATGGTAAGGTTTATTGTATTTGGAGAATGTGGCCTAAGAATGCTGCCTCCTACAAATATGCACACTCACACACAATTGAACACACACACAATTGAACACACACACACACACACACACACACACACACACACACACACACACACACACACACACACACACACACACACACACACTCACATTTGCCAGGACTCAGAGGGTAACCCATGCCTATCTGCCCATTTGTAGAACAGTGTTATGCTGGTACTGCAAGCTCCAGTTAGCCCATAGGGTGAAGAGTGTAACAAGGTATGTTTAATGTCAATCACAGCAGCAGCTGTTTCTAAGTATAGCAATAGGGGGTGTAGTGGGTGAGAAGGCCTACAGAGTATTTTCAACTACAAGTATACAAACACACAGACGCTGTTATCCACAGTAATGCACACTGACACATTTGTCAGTACTGAGGTCCATAGATGGAGGTGTTCCTAGGTGTGTGCCAGGCTAATGTCCATGGAGAGATGAGAAGAGTAGGGCATGTGGGTACACTGGTATCATGCCACCTGACATTTGTCCGCAGGCCATCTATCAACCAATGCCACTTGAGTGATCCCCAGGGTGACAGTTAAATCCAACATCCAACCATCACGTTTTCTCTTGCAGAGGACCAGTGAGGTGCTCCAATTGACATGTATGCAACATATATTGTATAACATGGCTAGTGTCTGGGTTAGAGACCTGTATCCAAGCATGTTCTCTTGACTGTGGCAGTCTGGTTGAGGCACCCATGGCATGTTGGTGCATACAGGGTGGGCTTTCCTAGCTGTGGCATTCATAACACAGCTGGGCAGATATGTTAGTGTCAGTCAATCAGAGATTGCCTGTAAGCAGCCAAGAAAGATACCTGACATCTGCACATCTGTAGAGAGGACAGACATAAATTAGCTAGCCAACAGGTTATGCATTAGGATGAATGTTTTGACAGATAGAGGTCTGACACTGATGGGTATGCCATTATTATATGTCAGCAGTCCTCAATGAGATGTCCTAAACACGTAGTAGTCTACAGTTAATATCAACATATCAGATCAATATCCAATAGGAGATGTGGGCATAGATACTTAAAAACATACAGCTCAAACACCAAGAACACAATAGTCAGTACTCAGAGTCCAATTTTGCATTCAGAAGTATATTGTTCCAGTATGACAATCTGCAATCTACTCTTACTTGGAAAAGCACTGTTAAAAGTAGTAACATATTGATACAATACATGCAAATGTGACTACATATAACCTGAGATATAATCCATGTATGAAACACATTGAAAGAGAAAAGATTGTGGTACTAGCCATGTATACACAGGTGTCCCATACAGTATACTCACACCCCTTGCAACTGTAATGACAGCACATAGAAGCATGTTATGTATATGGAATTAAATACACTTATTAAAGACATCATTACCCTGCTATTTTATCAGAGTGGAATGTGATCACTGGTTATCAAGGCTGAGTTATGCTAAGCAGGTGTAAGCATTGCTTAAATTTCAATGCTAAGCAGATTTGCACACTGGTAAGTGAAGCCTACACAGTGTAAGTGCCTTTTCATTTAACCATATGTTAGCACCACTTACCATCGCACAAACCTGTGCAAACCTGATTAAAGCTGCTCAAAACTGCCTTAACCAGTCTGATTCCAAATGTCCTTGTTCTGCCTAGCAGCAAAACAAACTGCCCTTGCAAGTCTTGAACACAGGACCCGCTAGACTACAGTCACAGCACTTAACCACTAAGCCATCTGAACTGTAAACATGTCACTTGCTTTTTCAAATATATCATTCAGTACACATACTGAATAGCAGTGAACAACTGCTTTGACTACTACAATTGTTTACTACCTGTTAATGAAAATAGTGTTGAATCATTCATGTTTTTACATCTAAATATACACATATCAGATAAATATGGTAGGATACATCTGAGAAGGTATATACAGCACTCAGGTTTACACATAAGGATATATATATATATATATATATATATATATATATATATATATATATATATATATATGTGTGTGTGTGTGTGTGTGTGTGTGCGTGTGTGTGTGTGTCTGTGTGTGTGAATATATATATATATGCATATATATATATATATATATATATATATATATATATATATATATATATATGTGTGTGTGAGTGTGTGTGTGTATGTGTGTGTTTATATATATATATATATATATATATATATATATATATATATATATATGTACATGTACATACACACACACACACACACACACACACACACACACACACACACACACACACACACATATATATATATATATATATATATATATATATATACATAAAATGTATATATAACATATGCCCATAACATGTAGTGGAGCCATACCTAAGCACCATAACTCTCAAACTCTTTGTACAAGGGAACATAATGTAAGTATTGCAGTTATAAATGTAGAATGTTGCTACAGTAACAGGGGTTGTGTCAACAGACATGCTGTGTAGGAAGGCTCTTCTGAAACTAACATGTACACCATCAATTACTGACAGACATCATAAAAATCATCATACTGAAGTACCACACAAATCACAGTAATGATCCTGTGGAATACAGCAGAAATATGACCAATAAACATGGACAGTCTGAAACAATCTGGTCAGTCCAGAGGTATACACAGAACTCCTTAGTGCAAGATGTGTGGACCAAGCCTGAGGATGTTTACAGCCATGAAAATGGGGATATAACACAAATACTGGAGTAGATAAGCTCACACAGTTGATGCATTCACACCCTCCTGTCTGTCCTAACACATATTAAATGGAGGAGTAGAGGTCCCAAGCCCACATACTTCCCACTAGTTAGTGACATACATCTTCACAGCATCCCACTGATTTTTTAGAAATACACAATACGTATGATGGCCAGGCAACAGTACATCTGACACATATCTGGACATAGCATCACACTAGGTAAATACACTGAGCTGCTAGGCATGTCACCAAGCACTGTCTAAACTACAGGCAGACTGCCACACTAACCCATGTTTCCTATGGGTGGAATACACATGTAATTGCAAATATAGCAGGCACTACAGTCATGTAACAGCACGAAGTAACCGACACCAGTTTGAAAGTGCATACCCATAACCAATCTCAACACAGTCAGAGTCACATTATGGTAAGCCTAATTAATAGTACAGTATATGGACTGTGTGAACAAAACCATCCTAATATTTGCCACTCACACACTAACCCTACTTGCCCAACTTACAGTGTAGTCTGATGCCTGACTGTAGTATGGGATGTCTCAGTCTGGCCCTACAAACATATACACTGATAGGGTATCAGAAACTGGAGCAACATGCAATGTCAGATAGAACAGGACCAAGAACACTAACATCTACCCCAGTCTATGCACATGCCAGATAACATATTCACAATACACTGCTAGACAACACTGATACTCTGTCAACAATCACCATAAGTACATAGATCTCACTACTGTACAGACTACAACGAAATGTCCAGGTTTTGTCCTCAAATATAAGGCCTCCTATACATAACATGTCTGGCAGTCTGATATATCACACTGGCTTGATATCAGGAATGATGTCAGTAAATAATGATATAATGTACTTATTCACCTCTTACTGCATGACTTATGGACAAACTGTGACAGATTTGAGGGGCAGAGGCACAAACATAGGCCCAATATAGACATATTGCTGTGAACTGAGAAAATTGCTGGTGTAACAGGGTTTGTTGTGCCATATCTCTTCTGAGGAATATGAAATCAGTAGCATGCATGGATGTCCCCATTTACTGACTGCAATAATCAGAGTATGCTACTGCATTTTAAAAGACAGAAAATGTGTGAGTAACACACCACATCTAAGACTCCAAACTCTGGCCAGTCTGCAGATAGCTCTACAGGTGAGAGTTTCCTCTACCACATAACACTGTCATGCCAGACTTTAAATCATGCAGATCAGCCATATCCACACAAACCCTGTTAAAGCAAAATTACATCAAATGTAGAACAACAAAACTTGCATTCTGTCCCCATGTCTGGAACATCCCCCTCCAGTTTGTTGGCCTGTCTCCACAGTGTTTGTTGTAAGAGTTCTTTTCAACTACCCTCTGTGATGCTGTTTGTCAGACAACCACATGAAGTCCTGCTCACAGTGAAGGAAAAGGGCAAACATCCACACAAACTACTTAGTTATAGGAGTGTGTATCCATGCAAATGGCTATAGGAATTATACCACAGCTTTCCACATGCAGTTAGCAAGTGGGGGACTCCAATTCATGTGCAGGCTATCAGCTGATCATGAGTATTGCCTACAAAAGTCAAGCTGCTGCCTATGCAAAACAGATGCATTTTTCCACATCTACCAGAGAGGGAGAGAGAGAGAGAGAGAGAGAGAGAGAGAGAGAGAGAGAGAGACAGAGAGAAAGGAAGAAAGGAAGAGAGAAAGAGCCAAGTGTGCTTGTGTATAACATGTGGGTGGATAGTGGTCTCTGGGTATTATAATGGTTGCCTATGTTGCTTACTAATCCATACTGTCACATAGTAATTGCACATGACTGTAGACTTTTATGGCTGTAGATTTTCTATAACAACCTCTACTGTGTTTGACAACTGTTGGCCTTGTAATGTGGACATTGGGAGATATAGATCCTCAGTATAATAATGTAGCAAAGCCCACACTGCAATGGATCTTGCCATTACACAATCACCCCAAGAGGATACTGATGACATGCACACAAATGCACACACTTATCAGTACTTTGTTTCAAACCCCTACCTGACTATGCATTGCCATTACAGTGTTACACAGTTATTGCACATGCCATGAAGCTTACATGTTGGAGAGCTCTCTAGAGGTATCTTTGAAGGTGAGTAAAGGAGGGCTAAGGGAAGTGTAGTAAGTGCGAATGTCCACAAAATCAGGTGTCAAGAAAGACACATACACTTGCCAGGACCAGGATTATTACTCCTACCTAACTAGTTTGCTACATTACAGCATTACACAGTTATTGCAAGCGACATGGAGCTTACAGGAATGAAACTTGACCAAAGGGTTATTTCAAGGTGACTGACATTAGCAGGCATGCTAAGAAAGGGCAATGGGAGGTGTAGTGAGAGTAAATGGCCTCAAAATAATTTTTCTCCACACACGCGCGCACACACACACACACACACACACACACACACACACACACACACACACACACACTTGCCATTACTGAGATGCATAGAGTTCATTGCTTCACAGGTGTGTAGTAGATGAATGGGCCTGAAGTATCTACAAGGCTAGTTCAAGGGAATACCTTGGCATTAGGCCACATGACAATAGTCCCCAGTGTGGCTCAGAGGTGTAGTCCCTGGAGCGGTCCCCAGGGGTGGGTATTGCATTCATCATCCACTCATCTGGGTTTCTATTTTGGGTGGCCAGTGATGTGCACTGCTTCCCATGTATGTGATCTATATTAAATAACATGGACAGTGTCTGGGTTGTGCATATGTCCCACATGCATATTCTTTGACATGAGGATGTGTACTTGAGCTCCTTGGGGCATGTTGTGTGGACAGATTGTTATCTTCTGATGCAGCATTCCTGACCTCATTTGGTCAGACCTGCCTATGTAACTGAGGTCATGATTGCACCTACATTGACAGTATGATGCAGGTATTCAGTGGAATTAGTGGCATCTGTCCATACAGGGCATGTGTATAAGGCATGGTATTCCCTTTGTGGGGTACGTTTGCAGACTCTATAGTTGTTGCAGGCATCCAGTGGTGAACATGGCAAAAGGGACACTGTACATATTTATTTGGCTACTGAGGGGATGGGTGCCGTGTCCATTTACTTGCCGGATAACACCCACTCAGTGAGGAGATGTAACACATCAAAGTACATTCTGATGTCAGTGGCACTGTTGTGGTCAACAGGCATGTAGTCCACTGCTGTTACGCTGTGGTTACTATCTGGGAGGCAATATGCAGGGAACTACCAATATAATGGCTGTTGTCTAGCCAAGAGTGTTTGTGTATGATACGTGGATGTAGAGTGTTCTCAGAGTAATAGAAGGGTTGCCTATATTACTCACTAATCCATACTGTCACATGTAAGGCTGTGGATTGTCTATACCAACCTCTCTGGTGTTTGACATCTGTTGGCCTTGTAATGTGGACATTGTGACATACACTATATCCTCAACATAATAATTTAACAAAACCCACCCCACAATGGATCCTGTTATTACACAATCACAGCAACCCCCACACAGGATACTGATGACAGACACACACACACACACACACACACACACACACACACACACACACACACACACACACACACACACACACACACACACTTGCCACTACTGAGATTCAAATGATTACCTAACTATGTATTGCTACAACAGTGTACCACATTTACTGCATGCACCACATAGCTTTTAGGATGGCTGTTGTCCCAAGGTACTTCTAAGGTGAGGAACATCATCATCCCTTGTAAATACTGGCATTGGGTGATGTAGTGGGTGAGAGATCCCAAAAATAAATTTACCCTACACACACATTTACATTTGCCAGGGGTGAGGTTCAAACCTCTATCTAACACTTTTTCAGTCCATTATGCTATGCATTTACCACATGCACCAATGACCTTACATGCTTTAGCATTGGTAACAGGTACTTCTAAGGTGTATGATATCTGCAGGACTGCTAAAGTCAGGCACAGAGATGTGTACTGGGTGTATATGGGGCCAAAATCTTTGAGGTACGGACATACATATTTACACACACACACTTGCCACAAATGAGATTCAAACCCATAGCTATGCAGTTATTGCTACTACATTGTTCCACATTTACAGCACATGCCATTGCACTTTCATGTTGGAGAGCTGTGCCAAGGTATCTTTGAAGGTGAGTGACATCAGCAGCAGTGCTAAAGGAGGGTAAGGGAGAGTAGTAAGTGTGAATGTCCATAAAATCAAGTATCATCAAAGACATACACACGTAGTTTATAGGGCTGCGACTTGACCAGAGTGTTATTTCAGGGTGACTGACATCAGCAGGACTGCTAACATGGGCAATGGGAAGTGCAGTGTGTGTGAATGGGCCATAAATCATTCCTCTGGAAACACACACAATTTTACATTTGACAGAACTGGGTATACAAATGCTAGATGAATACTGATTTGTACAATCGTGTTACACAGTTATCTCAAGCACCACAGACACTATAGGGCTGAGGGCTACCAAAAGGAATGTCTGCAGTGATTGGCATCAGAACATCATGTGATATCAGCCAATTGGATGTGTGGTGGGTGGGACAGGCCTCATAATGGAAATCTCTCTGTCACTGTCTGTCTCTCTCTTCCCCATATCTCTGAGTGTGTATGTTTGATATATTATAGTGTATTGGCCTTGGATATGTTTGAGTATTCCTATCCAATGTGTGTGCAAAGCATGAATGGTGTACAGTGTGGTGTGTGCACAGACATCTGCGACTGACAGATATGTATAGTCCACTGTGTTGTCAGAAATGGGCTTCATTTCTCTAAGTGTAGGAGCATGCCCTGTATGACCTTCTGTACTGAGTATGTGAATCCATTCCGGGTAGGGTTGTACTCCAGTCCAGGGGCTGGTGTTTTACACCTACAGCTAGCAACTGGTTTCTGCAGGATATCTGTAGATAGGTTGACAATATGGAGTCACAATGGGTGACAGATAGTGGGATACTGTAACTATTGCTGTCTGTGCTGCTTGTGTTACATGGTTGGTGTTAGCAGAGATATTCAGACATATGTACTGTTTTACACTGTGATGTGTTATGTCATCCACTACTGACAGATATACTTATTTGCTCACAGCTATTTCCTGGGAAATACAAGATGAATGAAGCTGTGTCCAGTATTGTGGTCCGCAGCCTACATATTCTTGCACACTCAAACCATTCTGGAGGGTACCTGCAGACACTTGCTGATGGGTCTGTGTAAATCATCCAGCAGCTTGGTACTATGGTGGCTGAGGATCCCCTTCTTGTACATATATTGACGTAACGGAATAGCCATATCCTGCTGTGGTCATACCTCTCAGTTGTACAGATTCATCCAGGTTACCCAGAGGCAGCCCTCATATATCTGGTCAGTTCCCCTTCACATTGTGGTTTACAAGCTGGTTTGTAGCCACCCATTACTCGATTTTCAGGCAGGGGTAGTATGGGCACCCATCAGAGTTTCAGACTTCACACACTCCATGACGTTCATGCTTCTACACCCCCCCCCCTCTGTTATTCTATCCTCTTCCTAACATTATGCGAGTAATATCTGGGAAGTATCCCTATAGCTGGCCCTTCATCCCAACAGTATTTAGGGGTTGGTCCGCAGTTCATGCAGTAGGACATGGTGGGCATGCTACTGGGATTTGTCAACATGGTCTTGCATTTGTGTTCTGTTGACAGTGTCACGTTGTTAGTTGGGACCCCATGAGATGCCATATATTGGCACTGCAGGTGAGGCACAGGCCTTTGACAGAGCACTGTAGGCTATTTGGTAGTGATGCAGGCCATCTGTAGCAGGCCAGTGCATTCTGTCACTCCTACATTCCCAGGCTGAAAGCCAGTGGATTCCTGACAGGGTAAGTGTGTGAGGTGTTAATGGCAATAGTTCCTGTCCATATTAATCCATTGGTTTGTATGCAGGCAGGGTGATGCTTACAGCTAGGGACTCACCTGCATGGGACACCTCTTCAGCATGCTGCATTCTGTGGTATTCCCATACAGAAGTAGGGCCATACTGTACTCATACCCAACAGCAAGGATATGACCTGTGATAAAACCCGTGGCTGATGGTGGGGTGAGCTGAGTGCATGTGTGAAATGAAAGTTACTTGCAGCTGACTCACAGATATACACGAAATACTCCCCTTATGCTGCCTTGTGCGAGGACATAGGCAGTCTCTCATTACTTCATAATTGTGCCTTTTGTGGTCTACCAGTGATTGGCCAGACTACTTCAATGTTCCATACTACACAGACAACTAATGTGCTGCTAACCTGTATGTACAATTCCAAAGTTGTGTGCAGTTGACAGTTACATTTTATGTACTCTGTCTAGGGTACTTCCACCTGTGTACTGTGTGTATGTCTGGGCCCATATCCATGGCATGTCCATCTTTCAGACAGTGACAGATATTGACATCTGGACAGTGAGTATGGATGACTGCTGACATGAGTATTCCTGAGAAGCATTGTGGTTGGCACTGCAGTTGTCAGAACATGGCCCTGTCATCCACAGTACTGCCCATAGGCCACCGATACACAACCTTGCATGCCTACATGCTGACCACATCCAGACAATATTGAACACACAACAGCCTAACACACCGACCCCTGCATATTGTACACATGCAACAATCTATCCTGTAGTTTGGGCCAGCTCGGGTAATCTGTGCTCCACTGTTACTACACCTCACATTTACATGTTACTGCGTTTCTACGTAGGATTTTTTTTGGGGGGGCACACCTGATGACTTTAAACATTTGCTATGACTGTACTGGTATTTCAGGTACTCTGTTGGCTTCCATTTCATTTTGTATTCTGACCTATCATGCAGACTGGAGGCATATCAGTAGAGTACAGATTTTATGTTTTATTGTCCTACATTTCAGTTTCAGACTTCTTACCCTTCAGAACTAGCATATAATTGCCAGACCTGTTTTTGTCTGTCTGTTTAGGTCTGGAGGGGGGGCTGTTAACCACTGCCATCAATTGGAGGCCTTAGCCCAGCCTTTCTTTATGGTTATCTACACCTGTCTTGCTGGTTGAGGCTGGTGGTGGGTATGTGTGCCTTACTGACATGCATTTGTGTGTCCTATGGACACACATTTGGGCCACCACATGTACTGCAGTGGGATTTGTCACTTTGTCTAGTACTGCCTAGTATGTTGACACCAGTATTTGTTATGGATTTTATACTGCCTATATAGGTGTCCACTATCTTTTGCCATCCCATTCAGCCACCCGATCCCCTTGCATGCTCACATCCATACCATAGATAAAACTATCAGAACATACTACTCCATACAGCAATTGACAGGAAGAGTAACTTAGCTTGTGGCTGTGCCAGTATTGAGGATGGTGCTGGAGAGCTGACTATGTCAGCTGCACATAGTAAACTCCCTATACATGGTAGAGCACAGGTAGTGTCATGTTTGGCATCCCTTATACTGTACGTGCGAGTCAGAGAAAGGTGTCAGTCCCTGGGTCCCTACTGTGTCAGTGTATGTGTTATGCGTTGCCTCTTTGCCAAGGCCTGGACATACTGGCCAAGCCTCCTTCTGCATACATGGGCAGACTCAGGTAGTTCCTCGTCCGAGTCCCTCTGTGCCTGTGATGGCCTTGGCAATGGTGGGGGGAGCTGTGTAGCCTTGCCTCATGCTGTTCCTGCTGCAACTGTTTCCACAGGATCATATTGTGTAACATGGCACATACTATGAACATTTGTGTACGTGTAACTGGAGAGTACTGCAAGGCTCCACCAGATATTGCCAGGCAGCAGAACCATGACCTGGGCATCCCAAACACATGCTCTATTATGATTCTGTTTTTTGTGTGTGTCTCATTATGGAGTTCTTGTTCAGGTGTGTGTGCATTTCTGATGGGTGTCATCAGCCATGGCTCGAGTGTGTAGCCACCATCCCCCACTAGGTGGCCATATGGGATATCCCCACTGGCAAATGACTGGTACAGCTGTGTCATATGCCAAATGTGGGAGTCGTGATAGCTTCCAGGGCTGCCAGCACACATATTCAAGATAATGCCCTGGGCATCGCACATGACCTGACAGTTGATGGAGGAGAAGCCCTTGCAGTTTATGTAGATCCTACCCCGCTCACTGGTTGGTGCTTTGATGTGTATGTGCATGCAGACTAAAGCACCCACTACCTCAGGGTATTCTGCTATTTGGTGGAAGAGATGCATGTTGATGGTCAACACCTCACGGGTCTTGAGGAAATATATGTGCTCACCGGCATGTGCTGACATGGCATCCAGGAACTGGTGGAGTACCCTGAATGCTGATGCCTGTGAGATCCCCATGATATCCCCAGTTGCCCTTTGGAAGGTACCTGTGGCTAGTATTCTCAAGCCTGCACATACCTTGGTATCCACTGGGATGGGTTCCCCTCTGTTGGTTCTGTGTGTGAGGAGTGGCCGGCACAGCTCAACAATTTGCTGTAGAATGTCCCTGTCCACCCTATAGTTCTGCACTATCTCCAGCTCATGTAGCCCCTTGTAGGTTACCCTGGGTCTGTACACTCTTCTCCTTCTCCTCACTGCAGGTTGATCGTCAGCATTCACATCCTCATCACCCTCAGCATCTTGCACATATTGATGTATGAGAGCGGTAGCAGCCCCTAACATTTTGTTAATTTTGTATGGTAAAATTTCCCCATCTGTGTACACCGGTGGTGTAGAGTTTGTGGGAAAAACAGACTGGAAGTTGTTTGCATAGTTTACAGTAGTGTGCTAGGCTTTTCCATGTGTAATTGGCTCTTTCTGATACATTTCACTTGCCAGCTATGCTAGTTCTCCTTGATTGCCTTCCTACTGCTGTTTTCCCTTCCCATTGCCTTTCTGTTTAAGCCCTGAGGCGCGCTGCACATACCCACGCTCAGATGTGAACAGAGATGCTATTTCCTGTTTTTTTTTGTTTGTTTAAAACAGAGTGAGCGGTTCGCACACCCGTTTAACCAATGTAAACACTGCTAGGCAGCCTCAAACACACACCCTTCCTTAGCTGTGCTTAGCTAAGTGCAAACACGGGCCCCAGAGCTCCAATAAGCTTACACCATGCATGATACTGCAGCTTATGAGGTCATCCACCTCCCAGACTTATACAGTGGTGTTGCTGCACCTACACAGTTGGGTGCAAGCTAACACGGAGAGGAAATCTGTGATTCAGTATCAGTCCCCTCATTTGCATAAAACAGAATGCTAATTCATAGTTACCACACTCACAACCACTATTCCCTGGTATTGTTGTCTTATGCATGCCTTTGACTATTATGGCAAAATGCTGATTTGGGTTTAAAAGCTTATTTCCCTCTTTTTTCTTATTTTCGGGCCGATCCCATTTGCGTGCTGCTGCCCTATGCTTAAACGGCCAAGATCGGCCAAAAAACTTCTTTTTTATAAAATTGCAACTATTTTTCATGCCAATGGCCATATATTTGACCATTTGCATGCCTACTACATTGAATACATGCTTTCTTTTGAGCTGACATGCCTCCATTTTGTAATTTGCAGAAATGCATTTGGTTAGTAACCAAATACATTTCTGCAGGTTACACTATACCTGCACAGATGCCTACCTGCTTCCTGGATCACTAATTCAACTCATTTGCATAGTTTTCACCAGCAAATGAGGTAATTAGCATATAGCAGTGGTGTCCATGCAGAAATAGTGTAGGAGCGCTCATGCACATCCCGGGAGCTCGTTCCTGGATCGCTCGTCGGCCATATTGCGTGCAGCAGCTCTTGCACTATTCCTGCACTCCGTGCAGAGCTTGCTGAATCCAGGGTTAAGTATGTTCTTTACATATACATACAAAACAATGTTCTGTCTCTGAAGGTCATCCTGCATTAAATCTTAAATAAAAATGGTGTAATCATTACTGTCTTAAGTTACTGAAAACATTCAGTTATGTGTACAGATTTCTTAATCCCAGTTTGAAAAATGTTCTACTTTTTTTTCTTAAGAGTATGTTCAGTTTATATGTTAATGATCCAACAAAGAATGTTAAGTAAACATAAATTAATTTGAGCAGATATATTGATTGTGACTTTATTAGTTGATAAGGCACCTTGCAGTTGGTGGTTTTGAAAAATTTAAAGTAGCCACCCACATAAGTCTTCAGCTATATACCTTTAATTAATTCAACTGTACCCCACATGGCCAAATAAAAAAACAATGATTTTAGGTGATTTTGATATTTAGAGGAACACCAAATCAAAGGCAATTTTAAAGAAATCATTCAATACGTAGTCACTTGAGCAGTTGAAAGATATACCATCCAGATCTACAGGGGAGGGCACAATAATGGACACGACTGTAAACAAACTGTTCAAACAGACATTATATACACATCATTCTTCTTCTTCTCCTTCTTCTTTTGGCTTTTCCCGGTTAGGGGTCACTACACCAGATCACCTGTCCACTCATGACTGGCAGTGGAGTTTTATGGTGTTGAGTTGCCAGCCCGGCACCCACCCTTCCACAGAAGGCACACACACACACACGCACGCACTCACACCTGGGGCCAATTTAGAGTGTTCAATCCAGCTACTGCATGTCTTTGGGATGTGGGAGGAAACAGGAGCACCAGGAGGAAACCCATGCGACCGCAGGTAGGACATGCAGACTGTATATAGACATCATTCTACTGCTTTATTTAAAAAAAATACTATAAATTAGTCTCATACTTTTCACATAAAATGCCAAAATATCAAGGGAAACATTATTAAAAATTTTAACCTCCCCCCCCCGCTTTTAGATTTGTGAACCAATGACTGATTGTCATTATCATGGAAAATAACTATAGCAACAATATTAGAATACACTTTAACATGGTATCTCTACTACAAGACAAGTACTATCAGCAAGCAACAAAAAATCTTAAGCAACAGACTGCTGCCCAAGTTACTCCTGAACTAATATCACCTTGCAAACAGTGTTACAGGACAAGAAAACAAGTATTCTGTCTGGAGATCAGCAAGGCTAAGACATTTGTAAAGTACTATTTAAATTACATAATCAAGAAAACAAATTAGTGGAACTACTGTTATAGAAAAAAATGCAATTTTCTCATCTTACAATCTATTCTTTTTCTGAAAATAGATTAACAGATTGAAACATTGGATAATGCCAAATAAAGATAATGTCAAATAAAGCCTTTTGATAAACATTGATAAACATTGTCTGCCTTAATATAAAGTCAGTACTTTACCCATTGTGACAAGGGAAAATACTGCCAGCCCAGCTATCTGAAATTCTGTACGTTTATAGGACATAGTAACTCTTTTAGATTCAAATAGGAATATAGTAAAGTGTAGCTTAGATGTTTCTTTATTTATTTAAGAATGCCCTGCAATGTTGTTTTAAATATGTCCTGTGATTTTGAACTCTGATGTAACTGATTACTTACTGGGTATTGTCTTGTTCTTTTATTATTTACTATTAAATGTATTTAAATCTTTTAATTGTGGCTAGTCTGTTTAAAGATATTTAAGTTCTTCATAGGTTCATAGGTCTGTACTAGGCTAATGGCCCTGGGGCATTTACAGGCCTAGCCCATAGAAGTGCCCTGGCATTGTGCCACCCATTGTTAGTTCCCAGTGCCTCTATCAAGTACAGCCACTGGAGTCATCCCCGGGGTGAACTTTCTATTTCCCATCCACTCATCAAGATTCCTCTTGAAGAGGGCTAGTGAGGTGCTCTGCTTGACATGTATGAGAAGTCTAATCCAGAACATGGGCAGTCTCTGGGTTATGAACCTGTCCCTCCAGCATGTTCTGTTGATTGTGGTAATGAGGTTGAGGGCTCTAGACTGTGTGGTGCGGAGGGATTGGAATTTCTTTAGATGTAGCATTTCTAACAGAGCTGGGTCAGACATGGCTTTGTAAGTCAAGCAGAGATTGCCTCTTAGTAGATGATATGAGACAGAGAATAGCTGGAGTTTTTTAGTCTGTCCATGTAGGACATGTGTTTAAGGCCTAGGATCCTCTTCATGAGGTACGTTTGTGGCCTCTCCAGCTGTTGTAGGTGCCTAGTGAGGTACATGCCAAATGGGGCATTATACTCTATGATTGGCCTAATGAGGGAAGAGTAGAGAGAAATGATGACCTCTTTCTTCCTGGATGCAAAACCCTTGGTAATGAGATAAGCCATATAGAAGGACTTTCTGACCACAGTGGCAATGTGGTGGTCGGCGAAATTGCTGTCAACCTGTGTTCCCAGATCTCTTATAATGCCTCCAGTGTTCAGTGGGCTCCCGTTGATGTGGTAATTAGGGGGAATTGAGTTTTTCCCAAAGGTGATGATGATGCATTTTTTGGCATTAAGCTTAAGGCTATGGTTTCAACACCAGTCATTGGTCTCAGTGAGACCTCTCTGTAGGCTGTCTGCATCACTTGGGGAGTTAATTAAGGCTCTCAGCTTGCAGTTGTCTGCAAATTTGGTCAGCCAGTGTCCCTCTGTGTTGGCCTGGACTTCTGAGAAGTGGATGCCAAACAGGAGAAGACCCAGGACCAATCCCTGTGGGACTCCAACGTGACTGGTCAGCAGTCTAACTTGGTGCCCACTACTTTCAGACGGTGTGTTCTATTCATGAGCCAATTTGCAACCCACCTAAAGATATAGGGGTTGATACCTAGTTTGCTGAGTTTATCAATAATTCCTGAGTGAGAGATGGTATCAAAGCCTTGGCCAGATCGAGGTAGGCTGTATGAACTGTTTTACCTTCATCCACCTCTCTGGTGACTGCCTCAAAGAAGTCAACCAGGTTGAGCAGGCATGATCTACCTTTCATAAAACCAAATTGCTTGGGATCTAAAGTTTGGAGATTCCCTATATCCTTGTTAATTAGGTCCATGATGATGCTCTCCACAACCTTACATATCAAACTTGTCAGGCTAATGGGGTGATAATTTCCAGGGTCTGTAGTCATTCCTCCTTTATGGAGATGGATGACTGTAGCAGTGTGTCATTCAGTAGGGACAAAGCCTGAGGTGAGGCTGTGAGTGAACAGAGCATACAGATGTGGTGCTAGTTCACTTTATAATTCATGTAAATTGATAACTTTACTAAAAGCACACCTAAAAACATGCTGGCTATGCCCTTGCAACTCCCACTCTAATATCACCCACCCCATCCAACCACTACCTTTCTTTCCACTCCACTAATTACCTTGACTATAGCAAGCTCAGATGCTCATAAGCCTAGTACTTATACAGCAGGAACTTCTTATTTTAACATTTGTTAATGTCTGCTATGTACTTCACAGATAAAGATTCTAGTTGTCTACTGGTGTACTATGTTCTTCATCTGTAAATATGTTGTAAGTAATTGCTATGTAAATTGTTAATCACTATGTAATCCAATGTAACTACTGTCTATTTATTTTAACTGTGGAGCTTTTCTCCCCGGGCCTCCACTGAAAATGGCCTTGTAATGTGGACATTGTGGCATACACTATATCCTCAACATAATAATTTAACAAAACCCACCCCACAATGGATCCTGTTATTACACAATCACAGCAACCCCCACACAGGATACTGATGACAGACACACACACACACACACACACACACACACACACACACACACACACACACACACACACACACACACACACACACACACACACACACACACTTGCCACTACTGAGATTCAAATGATTACCTAACTATGTATTGCTACAACAGTGTACCACATTTACTGCATGCACCACATAGCTTTTAGGATGGCTGTTGTCCCAAGGTACTTCTAAGGTGAGGAACATCATCAGCCCTTGTAAATACTGGCATTGGGTGATGTAGTGGGTGAGAGATCCCAAAAATAAATTTACCCTACACACACATTTACATTTGCCAGGGGTGAGGTTCAAACCTCTATCTAACACTTTTTCAGTCCATTATGCTATGCATTTACCACATGCACCAATGACCTTACATGCTTTAGCATTGGTAACAGGTACTTCTAAGGTGTATGATATCTGCAGGACTGCTAAAGTCAGGCACAGAGATGTGTACTGGGTGTATATGGGGCCAAAATCTTTGAGGTACGGACATACATATTTACACACACACACTTGCCACAAATGAGATTCAAACCCATAGCTATGCAGTTATTGCTACTACATTGTTCCACATTTACAGCACATGCCATTGCACTTTCATGTTGGAGAGCTGTGCCAAGGTATCTTTGAAGGTGAGTGACATCAGCAGCAGTGCTAAAGGAGGGGTAAGGGGAGAGTAGTAAGTGTGAATGTCCATAAAATCAAGTATCATCAAAGACATACACACGTAGTTTATAGGGCTGCGACTTGACCAGAGTGTTATTTCAGGGTGACTGACATCAGCAGGACTGCTAACATGGGCAATGGGAAGTGCAGTGTGTGTGAATGGGCCATAAATCATTCCTCTGGAAACACACACAATTTTACATTTGACAGAACTGGGTATACAAATGCTAGATGAATACTGATTTGTACAATCGTGTTACACAGTTATCTCAAGCACCACAGACACTATAGGGCTGAGGGCTACCAAAAGGAATGTCTGCAGTGATTGGCATCAGAACATCATGTGATATCAGCCAATTGGATGTGTGGTGGGTGGGACAGGCCTCATAATGGAAATCTCTCTGTCACTGTCTGTCTCTCTCTTCCCCATATCTCTGAGTGTGTATGTTTGATATATTATAGTGTATTGGCCTTGGATATGTTTGAGTATTCCTATCCAATGTGTGTGCAAAGCATGAATGGTGTACAGTGTGGTGTGTGTGCACAGACATCTGCAACTGACAGATATGTATAGTCCACTGTGTTGTCAGAAATGGGCTTCATTTCTCTAAGTGTAGGAGCATGCCCTGTATGACCTTCTGTACTGAGTATGTGAATCCATTCCGGGTAGGGTTGTACTCCAGTCCAGGGGCTGGTGTTTTACACCTACAGCTAGCAACTGGTTTCTGCAGGATATCTGTAGATAGGTTGACAATATGGAGTCACAATGGGTGACAGATAGTGGGATACTGTAACTATTGCTGTCTGTGCTGCTTGTGTTACATGGTTGGTGTTAGCAGAGATATTCAGACATATGTACTGTTTTACACTGTGATGTGTTATGTCATCCACTACTGACAGATATACTTATTTGCTCACAGCTATTTCCTGGGAAATACAAGATGAATGAAGCTGTGTCCAGTATTGTGGTCCGCAGCCTACATATTCTTGCACACTCAAACCATTCTGGAGGGGTACCTGCAGACACTTGCTGATGGGTCTGTGTAAATCATCCAGCAGCTTGGTACTATGGTGGCTGAGGATCCCCTTCTTGTACATATATTGACGTAACGGAATAGCCATATCCTGCTGTGGTCATACCTCTCAGTTGTACAGATTCATCCAGGTTACCCAGAGGCAGCCCTCATATATCTGGTCAGTTCCCCTTCACATTGTGGTTTACAAGCTGGTTTGTAGCCACCCATTACTCGATTTTCAGGCAGGGGTAGTATGGGCACCCATCAGAGTTTCAGACTTCACACACTCCATGACGTTCATGCTTCTACACCCCCCCCCCCTCTGTTATTCTATCCTCTTCCTAACATTATGCGAGTAATATCTGGGAAGTATCCCTATAGCTGGCCCTTCATCCCAGCAGTATTTAGGGGTTGGTCCGCAGTTCATGCAGTAGGACATGGTGGGCATGCTACTGGGATTTGTCAACATGGTCTTGCATTTGTGTTCTGTTGACAGTGTCACGTTGTTAGTTGGGACCCCATGAGATGCCATATATTGGCACTGCAGGTGAGGCACAGGCCTTTGACAGAGCACTGTAGGCTATTTGGTAGTGATGCAGGCCATCTGTAGCAGGCCAGTGCATTCTGTCACTCCTACATTCCCAGGCTGAAAGCCAGTGGATTCCCCTGACAGGGTAAGTGTGTGAGGTGTTAATGGCAATAGTTCCTGTCCATATTAATCCATTGGTTTGTATGCAGGCAGGGTGATGCTTACAGCTAGGGACTCACCTGCATGGGACACCTCTTCAGCATGCTGCATTCTGTGGTATTCCCATACAGAAGTAGGGCCATACTGTACTCATACCCAACAGCAAGGATATGACCTGTGATAAAACCCGTGGCTGATGGTGGGGTGAGCTGAGTGCATGTGTGAAATGAAAGTTACTTGCAGCTGACTCACAGATATACACGAAATACTCCCCTTATGCTGCCTTGTGCGAGGACATAGGCAGTCTCTCATTACTTCATAATTGTGCCTTTTGTGGTCTACCAGTGATTGGCCAGACTACTTCAATGTTCCATACTACACAGACAACTAATGTGCTGCTAACCTGTATGTACAATTCCAAAGTTGTGTGCAGTTGACAGTTACATTTTATGTACTCTGTCTAGGGTACTTCCACCTGTGTACTGTGTGTATGTCTGGGCCCATATCCATGGCATGTCCATCTTTCAGACAGTGACAGATATTGACATCTGGACAGTGAGTATGGATGACTGCTGACATGAGTATTCCTGAGAAGCATTGTGGTTGGCACTGCAGTTGTCAGAACATGGCCCTGTCATCCACAGTACTGCCCATAGGCCACCGATACACAACCTTGCATGCCTACATGCTGACCACATCCAGACAATATTGAACACACAACAGCCTAACACACCGACCCCTGCATATTGTACACATGCAACAATCTATCCTGTAGTTTGGGCCAGCTCGGGTAATCTGTGCTCCACTGTTATTACACCTCACATTTACATGTTACTGCGTTTCTACGTAGGATTTTTTTGGGGGGGGCACACCTGATGACTTTAAACATTTGCTATGACTGTACTGGTATTTCAGGTACTCTGTTGGCTTCCATTTCATTTTGTATTCTGACCTATCATGCAGACTGGAGGCATATCAGTAGAGTACAGATTTTATGTTTTATTGTCCTACATTTCAGTTTCAGACTTCTTACCCTTCAGAACTAACATATAATTGCCAGACCTGTTTTTGTCTGTCTGTTTAGGTCTGGAGGGGGGGCTGTTAACCACTGCCATCAATTGGAGGCCTTAGCCCAGCCTTTCTTTATGGTTATCTACACCTGTCTTGCTGGTTGAGGCTGGTGGTGGGTATGTGTGCCTTACTGACATGCATTTGTGTGTCCTATGGACACACATTTGGGCCACCACATGTACTGCAGTGGGATTTGTCACTTTGTCTAGTACTGCCTAGTATGTTGACACCAGTATTTGTTATGGATTTTATACTGCCTATATAGGTGTCCACTATCTTTGCCATCCCATTCAGCCACCCGATCCCCTTGCATGCTCACATCCATACCATAGATAAAACTATCAGAACATACTACTCCATACAGCAATTGACAGGAAGAGTAACTTAGCTTGTGGCTGTGCCAGTATTGAGGATGGTGCTGGAGAGCTGACTATGTCAGCTGCACATAGTAAACTCCCTATACATGGTAGAGCACAGGTAGTGTCATGTTTGGCATCCCTTATACTGTACGTGCGAGTCAGAGAAAGGTGTCAGTCCCTGGGTCCCTACTGTGTCAGTGTATGTGTTATGCGTTGCCTCTTTGCCAAGGCCTGGACATACTGGCCAAGCCTCCTTCTGCATACATGGGCAGACTCAGGTAGTTCCTCGTCCGAGTCCCTCTGTGCCTGTGATGGCCTTGGCAATGGTGGGGGGAGCTGTGTAGCCTTGCCTCATGCTGTTCCTGCTGCAACTGTTTCCACAGGATCATATTGTGTAACATGGCACATACTATGAACATTTGTGTACGTGTAACTGGAGAGTACTGCAAGGCTCCACCAGATATTGCCAGGCAGCAGAACCATGACCTGAGCATCCCAAACACATGCTCTATTATGATTCTGTTTTTTGTGTGTGTCTCATTATGGAGTTCTTGTTCAGGTGTGTGTGCATTTCTGATGGGTGTCATCAGCCATGGCTCGAGTGTGTAGCCACCATCCCCCACTAGGTGGCCATATGGGATATCCCCACTGGCAAATGACTGGTACAGCTGTGTCATATGCCAAATGTGGGAGTCGTGATAGCTTCCAGGGCTGCCAGCACACATATTCAAGATAATGCCCTGGGCATCGCACATGACCTGACAGTTGATGGAGGAGAAGCCCTTGCAGTTTATGTAGATCCTACCCCGCTCACTGGTTGGTGCTTTGATGTGTATGTGCATGCAGACTAAAGCACCCACTACCTCAGGGTATTCTGCTATTTGGTGGAAGAGATGCATGTTGATGGTCAACACCTCACGGGTCTTGAGGAAATATATGTGCTCACCGGCATGTGCTGACATGGCATCCAGGAACTGGTGGAGTACCCTGAATGCTGATGCCTGTGAGATCCCCATGATATCCCCAGTTGCCCTTTGGAAGGTACCTGTGGCTAGTATTCTCAAGCCTGCACATACCTTGGTATCCACTGGGATGGGTTCCCCTCTGTTGGTTCTGTGTGTGAGGAGTGGCGGCACAGCTCAACAATTTGCTGTAGAATGTCCCTGTCCACCCTATAGTTCTGCACTATCTCCAGCTCATGTAGCCCCTTGTAGGTTACCCTGGGTCTGTACACTCTTCTCCTTCTCCTCACTGCAGGTTGATCGTCAGCATTCACATCCTCATCACCCTCAGCATCTTGCACATATTGATGTATGAGAGCGGTAGCAGCCCTAACATTTTGTTAATTTTGTATGGTAAAATTTCCCCATCTGTGTACACCGGTGGTGTAGAGTTTGTGGGAAAAACAGACTGGAAGTTGTTTGCATAGTTTACAGTAGTGTGCTAGGCTTTTCCATGTGTAATTGGCTCTTTCTGATACATTTCACTTGCCAGCTATGCTAGTTCTCCTTGATTGCCTTCCTACTGCTGTTTTCCCTTCCCATTGCCTTTCTGTTTAAGCCCTGTGGCGCTGCACATACCCATGCTCAGATGTGAACAGAGATGCTATTTCCTGTTTTTTTTTGTTTGTTTAAAACAGAGTGAGCGGTTCGCACACCCGTTTAACCAATGTAAACACTGCTAGGCAGCCTCAAACACACACCCTTCCTTAGCTGTGCTTAGCTAAGTGCAAACACGGGCCCCAGAGCTCCAATAAGCTTACACCATGCATGATACTGCAGCTTATGAGGTCATCCACCTCCCAGACTTATACAGTGGTGTTGCTGCACCTACACAGTTGGGTGCAAGCTAACACGGAGAGGAAATCTGTGATTCAGTATCAGTCCCCTCATTTGCATAAAACAGAATGCTAATTCATAGTTACCACACTCACAACCACTATTCCCTGGTATTGTTGTCTTATGCATGCCTTTGACTATTATGGCAAAATGCTGATTTGGGTTTAAAAGCTTATTTCCCTCTTTTTTCTTATTTTCGGGCCGATCCCATTTGCGTGCTGCTGCCCTATGCTTAAACGGCCAAGATCGGCCAAAAAACTTCTTTTTTTATAAAATTGCAACTATTTTTCATGCCAATGGCCATATATTTGACCATTTGCATGCCTACTACATTGAATACATGCTTTCTTTTGAGCTGACATGCCTCCATTTTGTAATTTGCAGAAATGCATTTGGTTAGTAACCAAATACATTTCTGCAGGTTACACTATGCCTGCACAGATGCCTACCTGCTTCCTGGATCACTAATTCAACTCATTTGCATAGTTTTCACCAGCAAATGAGGTAATTAGCATATAGCAGTGGTGTCCATGCAGAAATAGTGTAGGAGCGCTCATGCACATCCCGGGAGCTCGTTCCTGGATCGCTCGTCGGCCATATTGCGTGCAGCAGCTCTTGCACTATTCCTGCACTCCGTGCAGAGCTTGCTGAATCCAGGGTTAAGTATGTTCTTTACATATACATACAAAACAATGTTCTGTCTCTGAAGGTCATCCTGCATTAAATCTTAAATAAAAATGGTGTAATCATTACTGTCTTAAGTTACTGAAAACATTCAGTTATGTATACAGATTTCTTAATCCCAGTTTGAAAAATGTTCTACTTTTTTTTCTTAAGAGTATGTTCAGTTTATATGTTAATGATCCAACAAAGAATGTTAAGTAAACATAAATTAATTTGAGCAGATATATTGATTGTGACTTTATTAGTTGATAAGGCACCTTGCAGTTGGTGGTTTTGAAAAATTTAAAGTAGCCACCCACATAAGTCTTCAGCTATATACCTTTAATTAATTCAACTGTACCCCACATGGCCAAATAAAAAAACAATGATTTTAGGTGATTTTGATATTTAGAGGAACACCAAATCAAAGGCAATTTTAAAGAAATCATTCAATACGTAGTCACTTGAGCAGTTGAAAGATATACCATCCAGATCTACAGGGGAGGGCACAATAATGGACACGACTGTAAACAAACTGTTCAAACAGACATTATATACACATCATTCTTCTTCTTCTCCTTCTTCTTTTGGCTTTTCCCGGTTAGGGGTCACTACACCAGATCACCTGTCCACTCATGACTGGCAGTGGAGTTTTATGGTGTTGAGTTGCCAGCCCGGCACCCACCCTTCCACAGAAGGCACACACACACACACGCACGCACTCACACCTGGGGCCAATTTAGAGTGTCCAATCCAGCTACTGCATGTCTTTGGGATGTGGGAGGAAACAGGAGCACCAGGAGGAAACCCATGCGACCAAGCAGTGGACATGCAGACTGTATATAGACATCATTCTACTGCTTTATTTAAAAAAAATACTATAAATTAGTCTCATACTTTTCACATAAAATGCCAAAATATCAAGGGAAACATTATTAAAAATTTTAACCTCCCCCCCCGCTTTTAGATTTGTGAACCAATGACTGATTGTCATTATCATGGAAAATAACTATAGCAACAATATTAGAATACACTTTAACATGGTATCTCTACTACAAGACAAGTACTATCAGCAAGCAACAAAAAATCTTAAGCAACAGACTGCTGCCCAAGTTACTCCTGAACTAATATCACCTTGCAAACAGTGTTACAGGACAAGAAAACAAGTATTCTGTCTGGAGATCAGCAAGGCTAAGACATTTGTAAAGTACTATTTAAATTACATAATCAAGAAAACAAATTAGTGGAACTACTGTTATAGAAAAAAATGCAATTTTCTCATCTTACAATCTATTCTTTTTCTGAAAATAGATTAACAGATTGAAACATTGGATAATGCCAAATAAAGATAATGTCAAATAAAGCCTTTTGATAAACATTGATAAACATTGTCTGCCTTAATATAAAGTCAGTACTTTACCCATTGTGACAAGGGAAAATACTGCCAGCCCAGCTATCTGAAATTCTGTACGTTTATAGGACATAGTAACTCTTTTAGATTCAAATAGGAATATAGTAAAGTGTAGCTTAGATGTTTCTTTATTTATTTAAGAATGCCCTGCAATGTTGTTTTAAATATGTCCTGTGATTTTGAACTCTGATGTAACTGATTACTTACTGAGTATTGTCTTGTTCTTTTATTATTTACTATTAAATGTATTTAAATCTTTTAATTGTGGCTAGTCTGTTTAAAGATATTTAAGTTCTTCATAGGTTCATAGGTCTGTACTAGGCTAATGGCCCTGGGGCATTTACAGGCCTAGCCCATAGAAGTGCCCTGGCATTGTGCCACCCATTGTTAGTTCCCAGTGCCTCTATCAAGTACAGCCACTGGAGTCATCCCCGGGGTGAACTTTCTATTTCCCATCCACTCATCAAGATTCCTCTTGAAGAGGGCTAGTGAGGTGCTCTGCTTGACATGTATGAGAAGTCTAATCCAGAACATGGGCAGTCTCTGGGTTATGAACCTGTCCCTCCAGCATGTTCTGTTGATTGTGGTAATGAGGTTGAGGGCTCTAGACTGTGTGGTGCGGAGGGATTGGAATTTCTTTAGATGTAGCATTTCTAACAGAGCTGGGTCAGACATGGCTTTGTAAGTCAAGCAGAGATTGCCTCTTAGTAGATGATATGAGACAGAGAATAGCTGGAGTTTTTTAGTCTGTCCATGTAGGACATGTGTTTAAGGCCTAGGATCCTCTTCATGAGGTACGTTTGTGGCCTCTCCAGCTGTTGTAGGTGCCTAGTGAGGTACATGCCAAATGGGGCATTATACTCTATGATTGGCCTAATGAGGGAAGAGTAGAGAGAAATGATGACCTCTTTCTTCCTGGATGCAAAACCCTTGGTAATGAGATAAGCCATATAGAAGGACTTTCTGACCACAGTGGCAATGTGGTGGTCGAAGGCGAAATTGCTGTCAACCTGTGTTCCCAGATCTCTTATAATGCCTCCAGTGTTCAGTGGGCTCCCGTTGATGTGGTAATTAGGGGGAATTGAGTTTTTCCCAAAGGTGATGATGATGCATTTTTTGGCATTAAGCTTAAGGCTATGGTTTCAACACCAGTCATTGGTCTCAGTGAGACCTCTCTGTAGGCTGTCTGCATCACTTGGGGAGTTAATTAAGGCTCTCAGCTTGCAGTTGTCTGCAAATTTGGTCAGCCAGTGTCCCTCTGTGTTGGCCTGGACTTCTGAGAAGTGGATGCCAAACAGGAGAAGACCCAGGACCAATCCCTGTGGGACTCCAACGTGACTGGTCAGCAGTCTAACTTGGTGCCCACTACTTTCAGACGGTGTGTTCTATTCATGAGCCAATTTGCAACCCACCTAAAGATATAGGGGTTGATACCTAGTTTGCTGAGTTTATCAATAATTCCTGAGTGAGAGATGGTATCAAAGCCTTGGCCAGATCGAGGTAGGCTGTATGAACTGTTTTACCTTCATCCACCTCTCTGGTGACTGCCTCAAAGAAGTCAACCAGGTTGAGCAGGCATGATCTACCTTTCACAAAACCAAATTGCTTGGGATCTAAAGTTTGGAGATTCCCTATATCCTTGTTAATTAGGTCCATGATGATGCTCTCCACAACCTTACATATCAAACTTGTCAGGCTAATGGGGTGATAATTTCCAGGGTCTGTAGTCATTCCTCCTTTATGGAGATGGATGACTGTAGCAGTGTGTCATTCAGTAGGGACAAAGCCTGAGGTGAGGCTGTGAGTGAACAGAGCATACAGATGTGGTGCTAGTTCACTTTATAATTCATGTAAATTGATAACTTTACTAAAAGCACACCTAAAAACATGCTGGCTATGCCCTTGCAACTCCCACTCTAATATCACCCACCCCATCCAACCACTACCTTTCTTTCCACTCCACTAATTACCTTGACTATAGCAAGCTCAGATGCTCATAATCCTAGTACTTATACAGCAGGAACTTCTTATTTTAACATTTGTTAATGTCTGCTATGTACTTCACAGATAAAGATTCTAGTTGTCTACTGGTGTACTATGTTCTTCATCTGTAAATATGTTGTAAGTAATTGCTATGTAAATTGTTAATCACTATGTAATCCAATGTAACTACTGTCTATTTATTTTAACTGTGGAGCTTTTCTCCCCGGGCCTCCACTGAAAATGGACCTACGTCCAGTCGGACACTCCCGGTCAACAAATATAAATAAATAAAATAAATAAATAAATAAATATATAAATAATGTAGAACACAGCCAGTGATATTGTCAGGTTGCATGGAATGTATTCTTGGCCTTGGACAATGCAGCTTTAACCTGTGTTGCAGCAATGCAGGGTGCCTGGCATTCTTCCGGTACTGAGCTTGGTCCTTTGGGGGGGGTGTTAAAGTTGGCACTGAATTTGTCGGCCAGTATGTTGGCAATATCTGTTGGCACAGTATAGGAGGTAACATTGTGCAGTAACTCAGAGTAAATTTGGGTATTGCCATAGAGATTCTTGATATCACTAAAGAAGGCTTTGTGGTTGTTTTTAGTGCCTGATGCAATTCTGCCTTCATAGCTGGCTTTGGAGGTTTTGATGAGGGATCTCAACGTTTTGTTGAGGATAATAAGGGACTTTTTCCAGCCTTGGGACTTCACATTTTTCTGCAACAATTTCTTCCTTTTGTTGTAGATTTAATTAATGGCAGGGGACCACCAGACTGGCTTCCTTTTTTTGGAGGAAAGCATCTTGGTTCTGTGGGGTATGGCTAGTTCCATGCATTTATGTATGTGTTTGTACAGTGCATTGTTGTATGATTTGGCAGTCATGCATCTATTTTCCATTAGCATGGATGTCGTGAAGTTAGCCACCTCTGTTTTTAGAAGTCTAAAGTCAGCTTTGGAGAAGTTTTTCATGGTGGATACATCTATGCGGGGTGTGGGTGAGATGTGAATTTCCATGTTGATTACTTTGTGGTCAGATCCAACCAGGGAGGAATTGACTATTGGTGTAGAGCAATGGTTGCCCATGTTGGTAATAACCAGTTTAAGGATGTTGCTTCTTCTAGTGGAGGTAAGAACGAGTTGGTCCAGGGCATTCTAATTGATGAATTCCCAGAAGTGTTGGGCCAGTGCATTGATGCTTGAGTAGTTTTCCCAGTTGATGGAGGGGTAGTTGAAGTAACCTAGTTTGAGAGTGTTGGGTTGTACCTTGATAGATTCTAGGGTGCTTAGGAACATGGAGTGAGGGTCTGGGGACATGGTTGGGGACCTATAGCAGGCTATGACCTGGATCACAGTCTTACGCAATGTTAGTTGTACCTGAAGTATCTCAGATCCATTATGCCTGGCTACTAGTCTGGAGGTGTGCATATCCTTTATGAATAATGAGACACCACCGCCTTTGGAACTTCAGTCCATGTTTTGGGGCAGAAAGGTGTGGAATGAGTTATAGCCTGATAGCACAGGGTGGCTTTCTGCCACTGTAAACCAGGTCTCTATTACAGCACAAATGTCGATGTTCGCCATTTTGAGGAGTGCTTCGAGTGGGTGCATCTTGAGATTTAGACTTCTAGCATTGACCAGCATGACCCTCAGATTGCATTTATTTATAGCTGTTACTTTGATAATTTAGTATTTGGAACACTGTCTAAAATAGGCACTATAGGGGGAGCAAGAGCCTTAGCCAGTACCCCAAAACCCAGGGGTGACAGATGCAGGCCATTTCTGGCAAAGCATCGAGGTCTGTCAATCATGTCATCCCAAGCAGACAGATACTGGATCCCCTTAGAATGACACCAGAAACTTAGCCAATTGTTGAACTCAATCATTTTATGTTTGTACTGCGGTATCATATCCATGGTGGTGGTGCTGCGGTAGCGTTGTCGCCTCACAGTAAGACGCTGACCGGTTCGACTCTCAACTAGAGCGTCTTCTGCATGGAGACATGCGTGAATGGGTGCACCTTTGTTGAAGGTTGTGCATTAGGGCTGGCAACTCAGCATGTAAAAATCAACTGCCAATCATTAGCAGACCGGAGTTCCGCTGTGGCGACCCCTAACCGGGAAAAGCTGAAAGACACAACAACAACAACAACAACTGTGGTATCATTCTGGGTGATGGTAGGATACTGCTAAGGGCTAGTGTCATACCTGTCTGGGCCACATAATCTGAGAGCTCCACCATGTCTTTTTTCATGTAGTCCAGGGAGGTGCATCTCAGGTCATTCACATCCACATGGACAATGACAGAGTCATACTTGTACTTGTTATGAAGTGACCTTAGTGCATGTGTTACATGTTGGATTCTGGCACCTGATAGACAGCTGACTGTTACCTTCTCCTTATTCAACCTAGGGTGTGGACATCTGTGTGCCTCACTATTGAATCACCTATGGTTAGCGTATTGGCAAAGTATTTAGCCTCAGGGGCTTAGGTTGAGGTGCACACTGTGGAGGTGAGCTATGTGTCTTAGAGTACTTGCATATCTTTTTGGTGACACTGTACAGGTCACTCCTAAATAGCCTTGCTCTTAGTCAGACTACCATCTGGATTAATAGCAACACTACACAGTAGGATTGGACACCCTTTGCTAAGGGCCTTAAAGCAGATGATAAGCATTGGCTGGTGGCAATGAAAACTACCTTATAGTCTGGGCAGAAGGGGGCATAGCTAGTAAACCTGTGCCAGCCTTTCCCAGGTATGTGTATGTGTTTGTACATAAATCAAATCTCAAGGAGTGTGTGTGTCAGCTATTTGGGCAGGGACATGAAGCACTGATTGGACAGACATGGTACTGGAGATCTTGGTTTGGCCACTCAGCTGAGATCTCACCCCTATAGCTGTGTCAGTGGGGAGTCTTAATGGGGATCTGGAGAAAGAAGCAGAAACCAGTCCCAGACTCACTGTGATTTCTATGTGCTCTTAAGGGAAGTTGCACTTTACTGTGTGTGTAGTTGTCATTCTCCCAGTGTTTACATTCCCCACTGTTGCAGTGGTGAGGATTGGAGCTCCTTGATCAATGGGCCAGTGCAGGGGAATCACACCCATAGCATTTGCAAATTGCATTGAAATATTAGCGAGGATTCAGAAAGAGGAAAAGGTTCCTGGTCACACAATGTGCCTACTGCAGGAAGGTAAATGTATACAATTGTGGAAAATTCATTTAGAGGCAGCTTTAGCTGCACCATAGAAAACCTTATTATCAGTTAATTTGTATATCTCTGAATCGCTCTTTTTACTGTTCGTGATAAAGGCACATTGTAGACATAGTCTCTACTGGTCGCCTGTCCATTTGGTTAACATATAGACAATGCAACTCTGCAGTTCAAACTAATGCAGAATATCCTCAATGTGACCACAGCAATGGATTCCATTTTTCATACAATTTCTGAGTTTCTATTAAATCACTGAGGTTTGCAGTCATTCAATAATGATAGACATTAGAGTTTTATATTTCTTATAGTTTTGAAAATGCCTTTTGACACAAATCCTGATGTTTTCTTAACATTTTTTAAAGTGAATTAAAGTAATAGTTAAAAGACTATGCTTGACAATGCACCTTATTCCTCACAGTATGTTTTGCTTAGTAGGATAATCCTGAGAAAGGGAACTGACATGCACTGCAGGACCATACATACACACATATATGCATACTCAAAGACACATGCATACAAACACACACACACACACACACACACACACACACACACACACACACACACACACACACACACACACACACACACACACATTCAGACTTTTATACAGACACACACACAATAACATACATTACCACACATGTACAGAAATCCATTCAATATCACTCAACCTCCCACACTTGATTGGAGTTACAGATACTCTCAATTCATACACATGTATGCTTTGACAAACACGTGCACGCACGCACACACATAGACACCCCATGCACAAGCATCACAGTCTATTCATATTTTTACAGAAACACATGCACACACACAGACATCTGGAAGCTGTATGCCTGTCCCTAATCACACACACACACACACACACACACACACACACACACACACACACACACACACACACACACACACGCACACATGCACACGCGCACACGCGCACACGCACACACACATGCACACACTCACTTCCTTTCACAGCAATACATCTCTTCTGATCTTACCTGCACTATAACCTTCTCTTTACAAGTCAAATGGTGGCTGCAGCCTTTTGGTTGAGGTAAATTTCTCAGTTGGCTATGTTAATTTTTGCAGCTAAGTTATTCTATGGATAAATATGTAGCAGCAAGCATTTCAGGGGGAAAGCACATGGCTAATTAGCATTAGTTGCCCCAGAGTATTATCTCATTAGCATGTAGTATGGCCCCCTCAACCTCACTCCATGGTGATTCCCCTGCTTGCAGAAAATCACTGCAGAAGGGCAGTCCCTGAGTTGGAAAAGGCTACCGCAAGGAGTCAGCCACTAATGGTAAGGCTTACAGCTCACTGTATTCCTTTCTGAATCCAAACCTTAATCTCTTCAACATTAGTATCAACCCTCATTCTGTCTCTGCGTAATGATAATCTGCATATCTGAAGAGCTTCCAACTTTTCACTGAAACTAATCACATTAAAATCAAATAAAAAATCTCTGCTATGGCAGAACTGGGAGCAAAGGCCTTATTTTAGATTTCCTAAAGACATGTTAGTCTCCCAAACCTCCATACAACTGTCTCCCAAACTGTTTGGAAAGGAACAGTTGTGGTATATCTAATTAAAAAAACCCTCAGTTATGAATTAAAATTATCTGTAATATCAGTACAAGAAGAACCTGTAGAGAACATTTAATGTATCATCTCAAATCAGATTTCAAATTTCAAATATCATTACCTGGAATACAGTATGGTTTAGAGAAGAAACTTGGGTCAATTCCTGACCCGTAATAATATAATTTCAATAAAAAAAAATTAGGTGAACAAAAGAGTGGATGAGTGCATTGATCAAATTAAAGTATTATATTAATTTGCTCACTTTCAATATCGGTGGTAGCTTAATTCTTTGGGCCAGGATATACAGACTGCCAATTATTTCACTAAATGTTACTGGCCTTTTTGGGTGTGTGTGAATGAAGACAATATCATCCCCACGTAATGCTACAAAAAGAGTTCTGCATGGCTTGGTATTTTATTCCCTTGCAGCTTACTAGAAGTACAAACTTTACTTCATTTCTGGGGTAAAGTTAAGAATATAGTCAATCTGGCTTACTGAGAAACACTCCTGTAAAAATAGGTGTCCCTAACATGTGATTTAATTAATCATATACAAGTTGCTCCATCAAATCTGTAAACAGTTGTAAGTATCTTGGAGGTTTGCTGAATTTGGATTAGTCCTTCTCCTTCTCACAATAAAAAATCCAATCAAACGTTAGGAATCATTATGATTGTTTTGGGTTTCTAATAGCATGAAGGAAATGGATCCCATTCCAAAGTAGGGTATGATCAGAGTTCATGAAATCAGTATTGTTTTAATCAATGATATTAGCTAAGAATGCTTTTCACAGCAGCCACAATATGCATTTTTTAGTTTTTTCCAGTGCTTTCAGTGCACTTTGTAAACCATGTGTGCACTGCCCACTATCCTGTTCTGCCATTACTAGCCTTTCATTGCTTGGTTTCAGTTAACGTCTCCTTAACCATGTTTATGTCAGCTTTTGGTCAACATGAGGTTTTCCAGGATATCGTTATACCTGCCAGTCTATTTATGGATTTTTCCATTTTTTTTTTTCTTCTCATCTGATCATTTTCCTTATATTCTTTATTTTTTTTCACACATTTAGTTGCTGTTTGATTTCTATGTACTTCTCCTTTGGTTTAAATTCCCAACTTTATTCCAAAACGTTTCTGCTAAACTAAGCAAAAATGTCATCTTAGATTTCCTCTTCTTCTCATGTTCAAAACTTTCACTGTGTTTGGATCTGATGAGGTCAGCAGATATTTGTGCAGTCCCACGATTTCCTATCTATACATGTAATCAGTTTTGAGGGGGCCCATACCTCCTTCAGAGTGAGAAATATATAATATTGGTATACCCTGATTTTTATATATCATTTGATAAGCGTGTAGCATTTTTTTGTCTTCCTGTCTAATTGATTCAGTACCTTTTGGGGCTAGTCAGTTTCCACAAAACTTCAAGTTAGAACCTGAAGAGCAAATTGATTTATAGCTTGAACTTTATTCCTAGATGCCAAGGCAGGCTTCAGTATTAGCTTTAGTCTTCTGAATTATTCCTTATTGCCTTTTATTCTTATTTGTTCACATTTTATTGTTGTTCTGAAATATTTATACACTCCCACCTGCTCAGGTCCCTTGATATCACATTTCTATTAAGGTTGATATTTTTTGGCACTGCAACTTTCCTTTTTTAAATGTTGCTTTAGCAAATTTATC
>NC_056732.1:797153607-797246107 GCF_019279795.1 Protopterus annectens | reverse complement strand
AGAAAACAGGCAAATCGGTGCCCCAATGGTCAAAAACAGAGAAATAGGTACCCCCAATGGTTAGAAAACAGACAAATGGGTACCCAAAATGAGAAAACAGACAAATGGGTACCCCCAAGGGTCGGAAATCAGAGAAATAGGTACGCCCACGGTCAGAAAACAGACAAATGGGTACCCCCAATGGTCAGTAAACAGAGAAGTGGGTATGCTCAATGGTCAGAAAACAGAGAAATAGGTACCACCATGGTCAGAAAACAGACAAATGGGTACCACCAATGGTCAGAAAACAGAGAAATAGGTAGCGCCAATGGTCGGAAAGCAGACAAATTGCATAAATATCAAGAAAGACCAGTTGGAAAACCTTAGGCAAATATACCACTGCACCTGCTTTGAGTGGATTCCAGGCAACCAAGTGAAACAGAGGAGTGACGTGTTTCTAACATTAACAGTAATGCAGTTGTACTTAATTTTGCAAAACTACAGACAGTTGTCAAGGACTCAGAAAGAGTCTGGGGTAAATAAACTCCTCAGAGGACACAGAGTTACTCCAAGTGGGTCTATCTCAAATAAACCGCAAACTAAAACTAAATGCCAAGAAGTGTATAGTCATATCCTTTGGCAAGTGTTACTCCCCTTATAGCTATCAAATTGACAACACACCTCTGAAAATTGATCCTGTAGTTAGGAATCACCATAGGTCACTACTGAAAGGAAGTCCTTTTTTCACACAGTTTATATCTGAAGGCATTATGTCCAGATCCAAGGATGTAATCGTCACTCATAAGGCTGATCACTAAGTATAATTCTGCTTTCGGTATGTACCTGCTCAAACACTTGTCACATTTGAACAACCACAACACTTTCTCAGTAAAAAAAACCCAAAAGTTAAAGGCCTAAATTGTAAAATCTATGTAGACTGCCGCAAAGCCGTGCCGGTCTTCTTAGTGTCATACAGGCTACTTAGAGGCTCTTACACATTCATAAGTCCAGTGGTATCATAAACACTTACTTAAGAGAGTTCAACCTATTTTACAAAATGAATAGAACATGTTGTTGGGATAGATCTGTATCACAGAAAATACTGCTTCTGTAAACTGTCTTACACTCCACATAAAGCAAATTACTACTTTTACTCTCTTCAATAAAATTTGGATGAATGGATGCATAATCACAAGTAGTTTAGCACCCCCTGTCCCTCATAGATATGGGAAACACAAATACATCCCAACATATTCTTGTTTGGGCTATCTTTGGATTACTCGTATGCAAAATATAAAGGATAAAACTGCCATGGGAGTGTAAGGCTAGGCATCATAGTACCTATGAATCTTTGAAACTGTAAATGGGGATCTCATGAATACAGTGGCTGTTGAGACAGAAGGCTTTAGGGATTAGTAATGAGTAACAGGGCAGAGTGTAAGGTAACTCAGATGAACAAAAATCTACCAGACCGAGCTCATAAAACCCAGTGCAAGTAAAAAATGTGCTGGCTTATTTCAGTTCTCTTTAAATTGATCCAGTCCCCTCCTATCCTAAACTGCATAGGCTGCTGGCTCCACTTGTAATAAACCTTCCCTAGTGTATCCTGCCTTGAGTTACCCTGGATTCCTGCCTGTTGAAACAACCTAAAGCAAGCGCCTAATTTCCTGTGCTGTACTGGACCCCAGAACTGAAGCTGTAATTAACAATCAAAAGAAACCTAAGTTAAACCTTCCCTGGTGGTTTTTGGTATGTTTTTTTGGTTCCTGGCTATTATGGACTCTCCTTCCACTCCAGACTTGTCATAGCATCTATGCAGGCCTTATTGACCGAGGGGGCCCCCCCTGGGGTGGGCAGCAGAGCTTCAAGAACTTAAACAGGATGTACAGACACTTAAAGGTGAGCCTTCTCGGCTTATTGAAATGCTCACCTTGCATCGTACTGTTTCAGATAAGCATAGCAGTCCGATACATTTGGATAACATTTCTGCAGGTTCAGATTGCTTTGTGAACCATTCTCATGGGGTGGACAACTGTGGTGGACATTCTAATGTTTCTTTAATGGCTTTTGTTTGCCGTGGTAACCATAATCAAAGGGTGGAAATCTTTCTGGGTCTCAGCCATTCAGAAAATGCCCTGATGTCACCACTACGACACAGATTCATCATGGCAACCCCTTGGAAGGACGAAAACTGAACGGTGCTGTTTATCATGGAAAGGACATTAACAGCATTATCGAGGACAATACGGGATTGCAACTAGGACTTTTCAGTACTAAAAAAGGTACTGTGCATATTTTTCCTCAAGAGAGGGTTGAAAGTAGTGTTTCAGTGTCTCCAGTGTTACCGGAGAACAGTATTGGCTCTTCTAAGACTGCTCATGTTAGCGGCGGTGCCAATTCTAGGTTTGACTGTTTGCTGAACAAAAAATACACCTTTTCTAATGAATTACCTCATGCTGGGCATAAAATTCAAAGTTCGGACACTGTGTACTACAAATCTTTAAAAGATATGATTTTTAATTTTGAGAAAAATTATATAAATATAGAACTTTACAACTTGATTCTATGTATTTCAAAGAATGTATTAGGGTCAATGTGGTACCACAAGGACTCCATGTTTTTAAATTTCCCTTTGGTATATACTATGACACTGTTATTATGGATGATTTTACTAACATGTTTGACAAGTGGGGTTTTGAACTGTTACACAAGGTATTAATTTATCATTAAACAATGCGAGTTCAATTGCAGAAAGAATTGGCAGAATTAAATAAACAGATTATGGGTGATTTACTTTTTAGCCAATATGAAATGTTGTATTGTAAGGTTTTAGAAAGAGTAGAGAAGAAATGTAATACTTTATATCATAAAAAAGTAGGAAACTAGACAGGGACATTAAGCAGTATCATTCTAAAGAAGTTTATCCTACTAATAAAATATTGTTTAAGAGGGATACTATTGATTTGGTAGAATAAGAGGAAGAAATTTCAAATGATGTTACACTTGTTAATGATGAATATCAATATGGGGAAGTCCAACAAGGGATGGTCAATGAGGACCCCCCCCCCAACCACGTCGCTCGGAAAGAAAAGCAAACAGGAATTATGCATACAGTCATGTGGGACAGTACCCCAAGAGTTACTCCTACAGGGGGAGAGGCAGGAACAAATACTGATCCCACTCCCCAGTGTAGAAGAACAACATATTATTCATACTTTTAAAGGTTTTAATATATATAAGTACACTGACTGACCTATCACCAAAGAATATTTTTCTATTTTTTTAAAGGGTTTTAAATATGTACCTGCAAAAATTCCTGACATAGCTGATGGTCTCCTAGATATCCATTTCTATACCAGAAAATTGAATTTTCAGGTTATTTTTTCTAAAAAGGAAGGGTCAAATACCTGTAAGGGTGGTCTTAAGAAAACCAGCACTTACAATCCACCCCTTCACCCCCTTATTTACATATTTGAGAAAGTGGTTAAGGAAGATTTATACCATCTTTGGGCAGGACATGAAAGATTTGTTTCAAACTTAAATCAGAAAGAGAAAACCTTGTTAAACCAGATTAGAGGAGACAGGTCAGACGTCCGTATTATGACCCCAGACAAGGGAGGGGGTATTGTTATTTTTAATTCAACTGACTATATTAATAGTATACGGGATTTGCTATTCAATCAGGACAATTAGCTCCAGGTTTCTATTAATCAGATTCATATTGCACATCACCATATTGATAGTTTTCTACAGGAATTTTTCTTAGATCAACGCATCGATCAGGACACCTATGACCTACTGACTAATGTACACCCCAGGGTCCCTGTTATATTTGGAATACCCAAAGTAGACAAGAGTGTTTGTACACCCCCCTTTCATTTCTGCTAGAGTTTCTAAGACACACAATTTGTCTATATTTGTTGAGAACAAGGTTAAACATATTGTGGAAGGGGTTTCACATCTTGTCAGGGACTCTTGGGAATTTTTAGGGCAGCTTAGTTAGGACATATGAAGTCCCGATCTAACCTTTTTGACTACTGATGTCAAGGCTTTGTTTACATGTATCCCTAAACAAGAAGGTATGGAATACTTTGAAGAAATGTTATTCCTTGACTCTATTTTGATGCATAATGAGGTTACATTGATTTGTGAGTTTATGTCTAATGTTTTAGACTATAACTACATTTACTTTGAGGGACAATATTATCAGCAAGTTTCTGGAGTAGCTATGAGAGCAGTATGTGCTCCAATTTACGCTAACATAGTACTTCTAGGATGGGAACTTAATCATGTATTCAATAATAGCTGGTGGGCAGAACATATTTTATTATATAATAGATACCTGGATGATATTTTTATTTTATGGAAGGGAGAGAAGGATAACATCCCCAAATTTATAGAATATTTAAATGGGACCACCTCTTTTCTTAAGTTTACCTTTTCTTATAATGAACAAAAGCTATCTTATCTGGACACCTTAATTTCCCATACCTTACATGGTTTTAAGTCCAGGGTGTTTCGTAAAAGTACTGTCTGTAATTCCTACTTGCACTTCTCAATTCATCATCCGTTTTCACAAAAGAAAAGCATCATCAAAGGTCAGGCTATACGTATTGCATGCATGACCTCTGACTTAGATGATGTTAAAAAGGAATTTGCTATTCTGAGGAACATGATTACTGAAAGAGGGTATCCTAGAGATATGGTTGAGTCTATTTTGGATGGGGTTTACCATGAGTGGGCTAAGAAGTACAAATCACTCCTAGGGGCAGGACCTCTATTAAAAGAACATTTGGGTAAACCAATTCCTTCTTCTGGACCTGTAAACTGTACACAAGCTTGTACGGTCCAACACAGTGTCTTATCCAAAGATATAAAAGGTATCTTGCAAAAGAACTGAGGTATGTTTAGGACTAACCAGGATATATATCAGGTTGTGGGTGACCAACCTTTATTTATTACTAAGGTAGGAATGAATCTATAAGAACTAGTGGAAACCCCTATTACATATAGGGAACATGACAATGGGAAAGGTGCTAGGTGTTGTGGCTGATGTTCCCAGTGGGGTTTAATTTTTAAGGAAACTAGTGTTACATTAACATATTATCTCAGAATGAGAAGTAACATCACGTTTAGGAATGGAAACTGCAACACTCACACAATAGTATATTTACATTACGGGACACTTGTCCAGGACATTACATCGGATGAGAACTAATATCACGTTTAGGAATGGAAACTGCAACACTCACACAACAGTATATTTACATTACGGGACACTTGTCCAGGACATTACGTCGGATGAGAACTAACATCACGTTTAGGAATGGAAACTGCAACACTCACACAATAGTATATTTACATTACGGGGACACTTGTCCAGGACATTACGTCAGATGAGAACTAACATCACGTTTAGGAATGGAAACTGCAACACTCACACAATAGTATATTTACATTACGGGACACTTGTCCAGGACATTACGTCGGATGAGAACTAACATCACGTTTAGGAATGGAAACTGCATCACTCACACAATAGTATATTTACATTACGGGACACTTGTCCAGGACATTACGTCGGATGAGAACTAACATCACGTTTAGGAATGGAAACTGCAACACTCACACAATAGTATATTTACATTACGAGACACTTGTCCAGGACATTACGTCGGATGAGAACTAACATCACGTTTAGGAATGGAAACTGCAACACTCACACAATAGTATATTTACATTACGGGACACTTGTCCAGGACATTACGTCGGATGAGAACTAACATCACGTTTAGGAATGGAAACTGCAACACTCACACAATAGTATATTTATATTACGGGACACTTGTCCAGGACATTACGTCGGATGAGAACTAACATCACGTTTAGGAATGGAAACTGCAACACTCACACAATAGTATATTTACATTACGGGACACTTGTCCAGGATATTACGTCAGAATGAGAACTAACATCACGTTTAGGAATGGAAACTGCAACACTCACACAATAGTATATTTACATTATGGGACACTTGTACAGGACATTATGTCGGATGAGAACTAACATCACGTTTAGGGATGGAAACTGCAACACTCACACAATAGTATATTTACATTACGGGACACTTGTCCAGGACATTACGTCGGATGAGAACTAACATCACGTTTAGGAATGGAAACTGCAACACTCACACAATAGTATATTTACATTACGGGACACTTGTCCAGGACATTACCTCGGATGAGAACTAACATCACTTTTAGGAATGGAAACTGCAACACTCACACAATAGTATATTTACATTACGGGACACTTGTCCAGGACATTACCTCGGATGAGAACTAACATCACTTTTAGGAATGGAAACTGCAACACTCACACAATAGTATATTTACATTACGGGACACTTGTCCAGGACATTACGTCGGATGAGAACTAACATCACTTTTAGGAATGGAAACTGCAACACTCACACAATAGTATATTTACATTACGAGACACTTGTCCAGGACATTACGTTGGATGAGAACTAACATCACGCTTAGGAATGGAAACTGCAACACTCACACAATAGTATATTTACATTACGGGACACTTGTCCAGGATATTACGTCAGAATGAGAACTAACATCACGTTTAGGAATGGAAACTGCAACACTCACACAACAGTATATTTAGCATTACGGGACACTTGTCCAGGACATTACGTCGGATGAGAACTAACATCACGTTTAGGAATGGAAACTGCAACACTCACACAATAGTATATTTACATTACGGGACACTTGTCCAGGACATTACGTCGGATGAGAACTAACATCACGTTTAGGAATGGAAACTGCAACACTCACACAATAGTATATTTACATTACGGGACACTTGTCCAGGACAATATGTCGGATGAGAACTAACATCACTTTTAGGAATGGAAACTGCAACACTCACACAATAGTATATTTAGCATTACGGGACACTTGTCCAGGACATTACGTCGGATGAGAACTAACATCACGTTTAGGAATGGAAACTGCAACACTCACACAATAGTATATTTACATTACGGGACACTTGTCCAGGACATTACGTCGGATGAGAACTAACATCACTTTTAGGAATGGAAACTGCAACACTCACACAATAGTATATTTACATTATGGGACACTTGTCCAGGACATTACGTCGGATGAGAACTAACATCACGTTTAGGAATGGAAACTGCAACACTCACACAATAGTATATTTACATTACGGGACACTTGTCCAGGACATTACCTCGGATGAGAACTAACATCACTTTTAGGAATGGAAACTGCAACACTCACACAATAGTATATTTACATTACGGGACACTTGTCCAGGACATTACCTCGGATGAGAACTAACATCACGTTTAGGAATGGAAACTGCAACACTCACACAATAGTATATTTACATTACGGACACTTGTCCAGGACATTACGCCAGATGAGAACTAACATCACGCTTAGGAATGGAAACTGCAACACTCACACAATAGTATATTTACATTACGGGACACTTGTCCAGGACATTACGTCGGATGAGAACTAACATCACTTTTAGGAATGGAAACTGCAACACTCACACAATAGTATATTTACATTACGGGACACTTGTCCAGGACATTACGTCAGATGAGAACTAACATCACGTTTAGGAATGGAAACTGCAACACTCACACAATAGTATATTTACATTACGGGACACTTGTCCAGGACATTACGTCGGATGAGAACTAACATCACGCTTAGGAATGGAAACTGCAACACTCACACAATAGTATATTTACATTACGGGACACTTGTCCAGGACATTACGTCGGATGAGAACTAACATCACGTTTAGGAATGGAAACTGCAACACTCACACAATAGTATATTTACATTACGGGACACTTGTCCAGGACATTACGTCTTATGAGAACTAACATCACGTTTAGGAATGGAAACTGCAACACTCACACAATAGTATATTTACATTACGAGACACTTGTCCAGGACATTACGTTGGATGAGAACTAACATCACGTTTAGGAATGGAAACTGCAACACTCACACAATAGTATATTTACATTACGGGACACTTGTCCAGGACATTACGTCGGATGAGAACTAACATCACGTTTAGGAATGGAAACTGCAACACTCACACAATAGTATATTTACATTACGGGACACTTGTCCAGGACATTACGTCGGATGAGAACTAACATCACGTTTAGGAATGGAAACTGCAACACTCACACAATAGTATATTTACATTACGGACACTTGTCCAGGACATTACGTCGGATGAGAACTAACATCACGTTTAGGAATGGAAACTGCAACACTCACACAATAGTATATTTACATTATGGGACACTTGTCCAGGACATTACGTCGGATGAGAACTAACATCACGTTTAGGAATGGAAACTGCAACACTCACACAATAGTATATTTACATTACGGGACACTTGTCCAGGATATTACGTCAGAATGAGAACTAACATCACGTTTAGGAATGGAAACTGCAACACTCACACAATAGTATATTTACATTACGGGACACTTGTCCAGGACATTACGTCGGATGAGAACTAACATCACGTTTAGGAATGGAAACTGCAACACTCACACAATAGTATATTTACATTACGGGACACTTGTCCAGGACATTACGTCGGATGAGAACTAACATCACATTTAGGAATGGAAACTGCAACACTCACACAATAGTATATTTACATTACGGGACACTTGTCCAGGACATTACGTCGGATGAGAACTAACATCACGTTTAGGAATGGAAACTGCAACACTCACACAATAGTATATTTACATTATGGGACACTTGTCCAGGACATTACGTCGGATGAGAACTAACATCACGTTTAGGAATGGAAACTGCAACACTCACACAATAGTATATTTACATTACGGACACTTGTCCAGGATATTACGCCGGATGAGAACTAACATCACGTTTAGGAATGGAAACTGCAACACTCACACAATAGTATATTTACATTACGGGACACTTGTCCAGGACATTACGTCGGATGAGAACTAACATCACGTTTAGGAATGGAAACTGCAACACTCACACAATAGTATATTTACATTACGGGACACTTGTCCAGGACATTACGTCGGATGAGAACTAACATCACGCTTAGGAATGGAAACTGCAACACTCACACAATAGTATATTTACATTACGGGACACTTGTCCAGGACATTACGTCGGATGAGAACTAACATCACTTTTAGGAATGGAAACTGCAACACTCACACAATAGTATATTTACATTACGGGACACTTGTCCAGGACATTACGTCGGATGAGAACTAACATCACGTTTAGGAATGGAAACTGCAACACTCACACAATAGTATATTTACATTACGGGACACTTGTCCAGGACATTACGTCGGATGAGAACTAACATCAGTTTTAGGAATGGAAACTGCAACACTCACACAATAGTATATTTACATTACGGGACACTTGTCCAGGACATTACGTCGGATGAGAACTAACATCACGTTTAGGAATGGAAACTGCAACACTCACACAATAGTATATTTACATTACGGGACACTTGTCCAGGACATTACGTCGGATGAGAACTAACATCACTTTTAGGAATGGAAACTGCAACACTCACACAATAGTATATTTACATTACGGGACACTTGTCCAGGACATTACCTCGGATGAGAACTAACATCACTTTTAGGAATGGAAACTGCAACACTCACACAATAGTATATTTACATTACGGGACACTTGTCCAGGACATTACGTCGGATGAGAACTAACATCACGTTTAGGAATGGAAACTGCAACACTCACACAATAGTATATTTACATTACGGGACACTTGTCCAGGATATTACGTCAGATGAGAACTAACATCACGTTTAGGAATGGAAACTGCAACACTCACACAATAGTATATTTACATTACGGGACACTTGTCCAGGACATTACGTCGGATGAGAACTAACATCACTTTTAGGAATGGAAACTGCAACACTCACACAATAGTATATTTACATTACGGGACACTTGTCCAGGACATTACGTCAGATGAGAACTAACATCACGTTTAGGAATGGAAACTGCAACACTCACACAATAGTATATTTACATTACGGGACACTTGTCCAGGACATTACGTCGGATGAGAACTAACATCACGTTTAGGAATGGAAACTGCAACACTCACACAATAGTATATTTACATTACGGGACACTTGTCCAGGACATTACGTCGGATGAGAACTAACATCACGTTTAGGAATGGAAACTGCAACACTCACACAATAGTATATTTACATTACGGACACTTGTCCAGGACATTACGCCTTATGAGAACTAACATCACGCTTAGGAATGGAAACTGCAACACTCACACAATAGTATATTTACATTACGGGACACTTGTCCAGGACATTACGCTGGATGAGAACTAACATCACGTTTAGGAATGGAAACTGCAACACTCACACAATAGTATATTTACATTATGGGACACTTGTCCAGGACATTACGTCGGATGAGAACTAACATCACTTTTAGGAATGGAAACTGCAACACTCACACAATAGTATATTTACATTACGGGACACTTGTCCAGGACATTACGTCGGATGAGAACTAACATCACTTTTAGGAATGGAAACTGCAACACTCACACAATAGTATATTTACATTACGGGACACTTGTCCAGGACATTACGTCGGATGAGAACTAACATCACGTTTAGGAATGGAAACTGCAACACTCACACAATAGTATATTTACATTACGGGACACTTGTCCAGGACATTACGTCGGATGAGAACTAACATCACGTTTAGGAATGGAAACTGCAACACTCACACAATAGTATATTTACATTACGGGACACTTGTCCAGGATATTACGTCGGAAAAATGGAAAGATCCTTAAAACCTAGGGTTTATGAACACACCTATGAATTAAAAAATAAAAAAGAAACTAATGCATTGTTTAGGCATTCTTTAAACTGTGAAAATTTTCACGGTTTTAAATTTGGCATCCTGGACAGTGTACACATTGAACCTTGGGGAGGAGATTGGAAGAATCAGCTCTGTGAAAAAGAACTTTTATGGCAAGTTAGGCTTGCTGCCAACTTCCCCCCAGGTTTGAATAACACTGTCTCTATAGGTTCATAGGTAGGTACTAGGCTATCTGCCCGAGGGCATTTATAAGCCTAGCCAGAGTGTGTTGGCTTTCACCACCCAATTGATTGATTAACTGATCCTCTATCAAGCAGAGCCAATGACGTGATCCCAGGGGTGTATTTTCTGTTACCCATCCACTCGTCAAGGTTTCTCTTGAAGAGTGTTAGTGAGGGGCTCTGCCTGATGTAATTTGGAATTTTGTTCCAAAGCATGGGGAGTCTCTGTGACAGGAATCTATCCCTCCAGCATGTTCTATTTATTATAGGTTCATAGGTTCATAGGTTTATACTAGGCTATCTGCCCTAAGGCATTTATAAGCCTAGCCCAAAGTTTTGTGGCTTACACCACCCCTTATGTTAAAAAATATTGTGCCCATTAGTTTGTTTTGCCTCTGTCCAGCAGTGACACAGAGATGATTCCCGGGGTAAACCTATGATCTCCCATCCACCGGTCAAGATTTCTCTTGAACAGAGCCAGCGAAGTGCTCTGCCTCACATGGACCGGGATTTTATTCCACAGCATAGGGAGTCTCTGAGTGACAAATCTATCCCTCCAGCATGTCTTATTTATATCCGTGCTAAGGTTTAAGTCACTTGCTCTAGTGGATCTGGTAGATTTGGATTTTTGAGGTGGAGCATGTCCATTAATTCCGGGTTGGACATGGCCTTGTATGTCAGGCACAGGTCACCTCTGAGCAGACGGTATGCAACTGAATAGAGCTGGAGTTTCTTCAGTCTGGCAGCATATGACAGATTTTGGAATCCCTTTATCCTTTTGGTGAGGAACTTTTGGGGTCTCTCCAATTGCTGCAGGTGTCGGGTGAGATACATCCTGAATGGGGCATTGTACTCGATCATTGGTCTGATAAGTGAAGAGTACAGGGGAACAATGACCTCACTTGATCTGGATGTGAATCCCTTAATGATCAGGTGGGCAATGTAGAAGGTCTTTCTAACCACTTTAGCAATGTGAGTGTCAAAAGAAAGGCCACTGTCAACCTGGGTCCCCAGGTCCCTGATAACCTCTTCTGTGCTTAGTGGATTGCCACCTATATGGTAGCTTGGGGTTACCTTGTTTTTCCCGAAGGGTATGACTATACATTTTTGGCATTTAACTTCAGGCCATGGCTCTGGCACCAGCTATCAGTTTCTGTGAGACTCCTCTGAAGGATATCTGTGTCCAATGTACTTTCCACTATGGCACCCAGTTTGCAGTCATCTGCAAACTTTGTCAGCCATAGTCCTCCTATGTTTGCCTGTACTTCTGAGAAGTAGATGCCGAACAACAGGGGGCCAAGGACTGAGCCCTGTGGGACACCACTTGTGACCGGCTTGGAGTCTGACATGGTGCCAGCAACTCTGACCCTGTGGGTTCTGTCCTTTAGCCAGTTTGCAACCCATCTTGTGACATATGGGTTTACATTTAAGCTGGTAAGTTTCTCTATAATACCTGAGTGGGGTATTGTGTCGAAAGCTTTTGCAAGGTCAAGGTAGGCTGTATGGACTGCCTTTCCTTCATCAATGGCCTTGGTGACTGTTTCGAAGAAGTCGACCAAGTTCAAAAGGCATGATCTGCCCTTGACAAAGCCAAACTGGGTCGGGTCCAATGTCTGCAAGTACCCTATGTCTTTGTTTATGAGTTCCATTATGATCCTCTCCATAGCTTTGCAGACCAGGCTTGTTAAGCTTATGGGGCTGTAATTACCAGGGTCCATAGAGGCACCGCCTTTGTGGAGTGGGACCACAGTTGCCGTACGCCACTCCTTGGGCACGTATCCTGTGGTAAGGCTAAGATTAAACAGCTGCCTTATGTGCGGGTTTAGTTCCTCATTGAGTTCGTGTAGCACACAGCCGGGGACACCATCCGTTCCCATTGATGCTGTGTTTTTAGCTTTAGAGAGAGCAGCTTTTACCTGTGCATTTGAGATGTCTGGGAGGCTACACTCTGCTGGGATCGTTATCTCTCCTTTTGGGGAGGAGAGGGGGGTGAAGTTTGCACTGAACCTGTCCGCCAGTATGTTGGCAATGTCTGTGGGTTCAGTGATTTTTGTATCATTTTGGACTAATTCTGAGCATATCTGGGAGATTCCACCCAGGTTTCTAACATAGCTGAAGAAGGCCTTATGATTGTCTTTTGAATCTATGGCAATTTTTCTCTCAAAGTTGGCCTTGGATGATTTTATGAGTGCTCGTATAATAATGATCAAGGGTGTCTTCTCTTTTATGGATTTTGCTCTATCATGTAACAGCTTTCTCCTCTTATTGTAAAGTTTGTTTATGGCTGGGGTCCACCAGACTGGATGTTTGCCCTTGGTGGAAAGAGTCTTGGTTTTATTAGGGATTGCCTGATCCATGCAGTCCTGGAGGTGTTCAGAGAAGGCATTTGTAAGGGCTTCCGAGCTTGGGTTGTGGTTTCCACTGGCTCGGGGCCTTGAAGGATACCACACCAGTCTTGAGTAGTGTGAAGTTTGCTTTAGAGAAGTTCTTCACTGTGGTCTTTTGTTTGGGGTGGGCGGGATGTGAATTTCCAGTGAGATTAGTTTATGATCTGATCTCACCAATGAGGGATATACTTCCGTTGTGGAGCATTTTGTCCCCATGTTTGTGATGATGAGATCTAGTATATTTTCTCCTCTTGTGGGAACGGTGACTAGTTGTTCCATGGCATTTGAATTTATGAACTCCAGGAACCTTTGGGCTAAAAAGTTGGGGCTTGAGTAATGTTCCCAGTCTATATTCGGGTAGTTGAAGTCACCCAATATAATGGTGTTTGGAGATACATTTATACCCTCCAGTGTCTTCAGGAAGGCTGTGTGGGGTTCCTGAGTTTGAGAGGGTGGCCTGTAGCATGCTAAAAATTGTAGAGCAGTTTTGCCTATGGTTAATTGCACCTGGATGGTTTCCGATGCTTTGTGCGTTGCCACCAACCTGGAGGTGTGGGTATCCTTGATGAATATGGATACACCCCCTCCTTTTGTGGTGTGGTCCGGGTTTTGGGGCCGGAACACATGATATGAGGTAAAACCTGATAGTGCCGGGGTGCTCTCAGGAGCCTTGAACCAGGTTTCAGTTACAGCACAGACATCGATGTTCTCCATACTGAGAAGGGCCTCGAGTGCGTGCATTTTGAGATTTAGACTTCTGGCATTGAGCAGCATTACCATTAGTTTCTTCCCATTTTTGTTTTCTAGGGTGGTAGGTTTAGAATTTGAGCCTTGCCTAAAAAAGGCACTATGGGGGTGGCAAGAGCCTTAGCCAATATCCGGAATCCCAGGGGTGACAGGTGCAAGCCGTCTCTTGCGAAGCAGCGTGGCTTGTCAAGCATGTCATCCCAGGCAGACAGACACTGGATCCCCTTTGAATGACACCAGAAATTAAGCCAATTGTTAAAGCTGATCATCTTGTCTCTATGTTGTGGCATCATTCTTGGTGAAGGAAGGATACTGCTCTTATTGTTGTGGCAAGGTTTAGCTCACTAGATTGCGTGGCTGGCAGTGACTTGGATTTCTTTAGGTGGAGCATGTCCATCAATTCTGAGTTGGACATGGCTTTGTAAGTCAGGCAGAGATCACCTCTGAGTAAGCAATATGCCACTGAGTACAGCCGGAGTTTTTTCAGTCGGGCTGCATAGGACATATGTTTGAGACCAGTAATCCTCTTGCTGAGGTACTTTTGTGGTCTTTCCAGCTGTTGGAAGTGTCTTGTGAGGTACATCCCAAATGGGGCATTGTACTCTATGATGGGTCTAATGAGTGACGAGTAGAGGGGCACTATAACCTCTTTATTTCTAGACGCGAACCCTTCAGTAATTAGATGGGCCACATATAGAAGGATTTCCTAACTACTTTGGCAATATGATTGTCAAAGGAGAGATTACTATCTACATGGGTTCCCAGATCTCTTATTACCTCTTCTGTAATAAGGGGCTGCCACCTATGTGGTAATTCGTGGGTGTTTTGTTTTTCCCAAATGGGATGACTATGTATTTTTTTGCATTTAGCTTGAGGCCATGACTTTGACACCCAGTGTCCGTCTCAGTAAGGCCCTTTTGGAGGATGTCTGTGTCAGCCGGAGAGTCAATTATGGCTCCCAGTTTGCAGTCATTGGCAAACTTGGTAAGCCATAGTCCTCCTGTGTTTGCCTGTACTTCTGAGAAGTATATGCCGAACAGTAGGGATCCCAGGACCGAGCCTTGTGGGACATCATTTGTGACTGGTATAGAGTCGGACCTGGAGTCTGCTATTCTTACTGTGTGAGTTCTGTCTGTAAGCCAGTTGGCAACCCATCTCATGACATAGGGGTTTATGTTCAGGCTGGTAAGTTTTTCTGTAATACCCAAGTGGGGAATGGTGTTGAAAGCCTTGGCAAGGTCAAGGTAGGCTGTGCGAACCACCTTTCCCTCATCTATGACCTTGGTGACTGTCTCAAAGATGTCAACCAGGTTTAGTAGGCATGATCTGCTCTTAACAAAGCTGAACTGCATCGGGTCAAGTGTTTGGAGGTTCCCAATGTCTTTGTTAATGAGTTCCATGATGATGCACTCCATAGCCTTTCAGACCAGGCTAGTCAGGCTTATGGGGCGATAGTTACCAGGGTCAGTTGTGGCCCCTCCTTTGTGGAGAGGAATAACCGTTGCTGTGTGCTATTCTATGGGCACATAGTCTGTGGAGAGGCTGACATTGAACAGCGTGTTTAGGTGGGGGGTTAGTTCATTCTGTAGTTCATGCAAGATGCAGCCTGGTACACCATCTGGTCCCATTAACGCTGTGTTTTTGGTTTTTGAATGGGCTGTTTTCACCTGTGCATCTGTGATTTTTGGGACACTACACTTTTCCGGTATTGTTGTGGGCCCTTTTGGAGGTGTGAGGGGGGTGAAGTTTGCACTGAATCTATCTGCCAGGATGTTGGCAATATCAGTAAGTTCAGTATAATTTGTGCTATTTTACACTAGTTCAGTGCATATCTGCGAGTTGCCACTTAGATTCTTACATAGCTAAAGACGGCTTTGTGGTTATCTTTTGAATCTATTGTTCCAGCTCTCAAGGAGAGAACAAAGATTAAAGAATGGGGTCATTGAGTTTAATAATTAATCTATTTTTATTTAGCCTCCTGTTCATCATACCTATTACAACTTCTATAATCTTACATACAACGTTGCAACTTGTTTTATATTTTGCAACATTACTACCTAAGAACAATAATATATACCACACAAAGTATTTTTCTTGAATAAATTTGTAGTAACATTGTCTTATTTAATTCAGTTATATTAAGTATTATTTTAATATATTTAACATGTATTTTCATTATATATTGTGTATACTTTATTACAAAAAGGTTTATTACAAAATGTTTATTTATTTATACTTTTTAACTTTGACACACTGTGCTTTTAAAAGAAGTGCTTTTTTCTATTATTCCATTAATTCACTAGCCAATCAAATGGTTGACTAAGGTATTTATAGAAAGTTTAAATTTAATATGGTGTTTAGTTCTGATGAAGTCATTGGTTTTATGATGAAAGTGCTCAACTACTGAATTGTGCTTTGTACTTTAATAAAGTGGAGTTTTAGTAGCCATCAGGTGCATTTGATTTGGTAACCTAAAGCAAACGCCTAATTTCCAGTGCTGTACTGGACCTCAGAACTGAAGCTGTAATTAACAATCAAACGAAACCTAAGTGTATGTATCTATTTGTAAAGTCATCTGCACACCCAATAACAATCTTGTAATCCTACGTGTGCACGCTGCCAGCCTACTGCAGAGCCCACTCATCCTGTTCTCTCCAGTTCATCATTCCCCCCTGAGATGCCCATACCCCTCTACTGCAGTAAACTAATCTGCCCACTAGATGGTGACATTTATCTACTTTAAATACTGCTCTATTGCCCTTCCCTAAACTCTGTACTAAAACATTGCTGAGTACAAATAAGTTATCTGATATTCGCTGTTCGTCTCTGCTCTTTTGCCCTATATACTCCCTCCTTCCTCTCAGTCTCACCCTGAACCTTCTCTGACCTGCTACTCTCCTCACTGATTCTTTCTCGCTGACTTGCTCTTCCATCTCCTTGGCTCTTGGTTAAAACCTCACATCCCCGATAGGGACATCCTCCCTCCTGGTTACAACATCCTAAGACTGGACACAACAAAAAGAAAAGGAGGTGATGTTGCAATCCCGTACAGGGATAACCTCACACTTACTCCTGTACCCCCCCAAGTCCCCTGCTGAACTCCTTCTAGCCAACTACAGAATAAACCCCCACAACTCTCTATACATAGCTGCTCTCTACATCCCAGCCAGTAACAACCTCACTGTACTTGAAAATTTACTTTCCACTCTCGCCTCAGACCTCCACAATGAGACTATCATAATGGGAGATGTCAATATCAACTGGTCCACACTCACAACCATATCCCCCACTATCTCCATAAACCTACATGGTTTCTCCCAATTAGTCACAACTCCAACCTACACAACCAAATCCTCCACCCACTCCTCCATACTTGATTGGATCCTTCTATCCCATCCTCACAAAAATCACTTCCCTGAAACCCTTCCTGATACCCTTAGCGACCACTCTCCTAGCAAAGTCCTCCGCTTTACTTAACACACACTCAAACCCCACATATTTAAAACCTGCTGTAAGGTAAAAAAACTATGACCCGAACAAACTCAACGATCAGCTCTCGCTTATTGACTGGACCTTTCTCAAGCATTTACCTCTCAAGTTAGCAGTCATAGGATTTAACAACGCATTCCTCAGCATTTTAAACTCCCTGGCCCCCTTACGCAAGATCAGGATTAAATCCACTGTGTTTCCTTGGCTTACTCCCTCCACACTTTCACTAATGGCACAGAGTGACACTCAATAGAAACTGTAGATCAGAACCAAATTGCCCATTCGTCTACAACAATACAGACAACTTCATAACCAGGCAAAGAAATCAAATAAAGACAACAAAACAAATTACTATACTAACCCCCCACCAAAACACACCTTTATAACCCTAAAAAATTCTGGCATACTATAAACAATATCCTACATCCAGGAAACTCATCCACCCCCCCCTCCACCAAGCCCCACACTTACTCCTCTCCAAACTGCTACTAACTTCAACTTGTACTTCATAGAGTACATCAGCAAACTTATGAACCACTCCAACCCCAACACCACCCCACCTGCCTCCCCCCAATCACCCTAACCCCTCACCGACTTTCACCCTACAAACAGCATCTACCTCTTACATAAAATCGCTGTTCCTTAAGCTCAAACCTTGCTCTCCCTCCATAGATGGTCTCCCTCTACTCTTTCTTCAACTAGCTGCTAACTCCATAGCCCTACACATCTCTATCATCATCAACAGATCTATTACTGAAGCTACAGTCCCAGTTATCTGGAAAAAGTTTTACACCAAGGGAGGTAACTCCACTGAACTAACTAACTATAGGCCTTTCACAATACTATCTCCCCTATCCAAGATCCTGGAAAAATGTGTACACAAACAAATAATCCAGCACCTCACCAAAGACAACTTAATTACCCCCACCCAACACGGATTCTGCCCTGGCCATAGCACTTCTACAGCTCTCATCTCATTCATAAATATTATTGCTCAAGCCAGGGAACAAAATAAACTCACCTCCTGTCTCGTTCTTGACCTACCAAAAGCATTTGATACTGTCCAGCATCCATTACTCTTAGAGAAACCCTCCCACCTAAACCTAGCCCCTGCCACTATCTCCTGGACCCATTACTCTTAGAGAAACCCTCCCACCTAAACCTAGCCCCTGCCACTATCTCCTGGACCCATTACTCTTAGAGAAACCCTCCCACCTAAACCTAGCCCCTGCCACTATCTCCTGGACCCATTACTCTTAGGGAAACCCTCCCACCTAAACCTAGCCCCTGCCACTATCTCCTGGACCCATTACTCTTAGAGAGACTCTCCCACCTAAACCTAGCCCCTGCCACTATCTCCTGGACCCATTACTCTTAGAGAGACTCTCCCACCTAAACCTAGCCCCTGCCACTATCTCCTGGACCCATTACTCTTAGAGAGACTCTCCCACCTAAACCTATCCCCTGCCACTATCTCCTGGACCCATTACTCTTAGAGAGACTCTCCCACCTAAACCTATCCCCTGCCACTATCTCCTGGACCCATTACTCTTAGAGAGACTCTCCCACCCAAACCTAGCCCCTGCCACTATCTCCTGGACCCATTACTCTTAGAGAGACTCTCCCACCTAAACCTAGCCCCTGCCACTATCTCCTGGACCCATTACTCTTAGAGAGACTCTCCCACCTAAACCTAGCCCCTGCCACTATCTCCTGGACCCATTACTCTTAGAGAGACTCTCCCACCTAAACCTAGCCCCTGCCACTATCTCCTGGACCCATTACTCTTAGAGAGACTCTCCCACCTAAACCTAGCCCCTGCCACTATCTCCTGGACCCATTACTCTTAGAGAGACTCTCCCACCTAAACCTAGCCCCTGCCACTATCTCCTGGACCCATTACTCTTAAAGAGACTCTCCCACCAAAACCTAGCCCCTGCCACTATCTCCTGGACCCATTACTCTTAGAGAGACTCTCCCACCTAAACCTAGCCCCTGCCACTATCTCCTGGACCCATTACTCTTAGAGAGACTCTCCCACCTAAACCTATCCCCTGCCACTATCTCCTGGACCCATTACTCTTAGAGAGACTCTCCCACCTAAACCTATCCCCTGCCACTATCTCCTGGACCCATTACTCTTAGAGAGACTCTCCCACCTAAACCTATCCCTGCCACTATCTCCTGGACCCATTACTCTTAGAGAGACTCTCCCACCTAAACCTATCCCCTGCCACTATCTCCTGGACCCATTACTCTTAGAGACTCTCCCACCTAAACCTATCCCCTGCCACTATCTCCTGACCCATTACTCTTAGAGAGACTCTCCCACCTAAACCTATCCCCTGCCACTATCTCCTGGACCCATTACTCTTAGAGAGACTCTCCCACCTAAACCTAGCCCCTGCCACTATCTCCTGGACCCATTACTCTTAGAGAGACTCTCCCACCTAAACCTAGCCCCTGCCACTATCTCCTGGACCCATTACTCTTAGAGAGACTCTCCCACCTAAACCTATCCCCTGCCACTATCTCCTGGACCCATTACTCTTAGAGAGACTCTCCCACCTAAACCTAGCCCCTGCCACTATCTCCTGGACCCATTACTCTTAGAGAGACTCTCCCACCTAAACCTAGCCCCTGCCACTATCTCCTGGACCCATTACTCTTAGAGAGACTCTCCCACCTAAACCTAGCCCCTGCCACTATCTCCTGGACCCATTACTCTTAGAGACTCTCCCACCTAAACCCAGCCCCTGCCACTATCTCCTGGACCCATTACTCTTAGAGAGACTCTCCCACCTAAACCTAGCCCCTGCCACTATCTCCTGGACCCATTACTCTTAGAGAGACTCTCCCACCTAAACCTATCCCCTGCCACTATCTCCTGGACCCATTACTCTTAGAGAGACTCTCCCACCTAAACCTAGCCCCTGCCACTATCTCCTGGACCCATTACTCTTAGAGAGACTCTCCCACCTAAACCTAGCCCCTGCCACTATCTCCTGGACCCATTACTCTTAGAGAGACTCTCCCACCTAAACCTAGCCCCTGCCACTATCTCCTGGACCCATTACTCTTAGAGAGACTCTCCCACCTAAACCTAGCCCCTGCCACTATCTCCTGGACCCATTACTCTTAGAGACTCTCCCACCTAAACCTAGCCCCTGCCACTATCTCCTGGACCCATTACTCTTAGAGAGACTCTCCCACCTAAACCTAGCCCCTGCCACTATCTCCTGGACCCATTACTCTTAGAGAGACTCTCCCACCTAAACCTAGCCCCTGCCACTATCTCCTGGACCCATTACTCTTAGAGAGACTCTCCCACCTAAACCTAGCCCCTGCCACTATCTCCTGGACCCATTACTCTTAGAGAGACTCTCCCACCTAAACCTAGCCCCTGCCACTATCTCCTGGTTGGCTACTTATCTTAGTAATCGCTCCCAGTCCATCAAATGGGATTCAGCTATCTCTGCAGAACTTCCAGTACTGATGGAAGTTCCCCAAGGATCAGTCCTGGTACCACTGCTTTTCAACATTTTCACCAATCAGCTATCTAGCTCTACCCCTCACTCATCCCTAATGCAATATGGTGACAACTCCACAGTCATCACTATTGCACACACCCATCCCTTACTCCAGTCTAAAACTCAGGAATCCTTCTCATCCGTCGAGACCTGGCTCAACCAAAACCATCTTATCCTAAACCCAAAAACGACCAAATTCCTTCTCTTTCTTCCAAAAACAATGACCCACCTGAAACCTAACTTTCTCCATCACCTCCCACAACAACACACCCATTATGGTAGACAATCACACTAAACTACTTGGGGTCATCATTGATGACCAGTTAAAATTTGACCAGCATGTACTAAACAACAGCAAGAAACCCCCCCCAAAAAACTTGGCCGTCTTTACAGAAACAAAACCTTTCTCCTCTCAAGCAAAAATTGCTTTGTCACATGCCTGGCTTCTTCCACCCCTTCTCTGACTCTCAGATTCTCACCAACCTGCAGACCTCTCTTACGACCAAACTTGAATCCACCTTTAACAAAGTAGCAACATTTGCCGCTGAACTTCCTTGCTCCTCTCACCACTGTCTTGCTCTACAAAAACTGAAATGGTTAGAGCTCCCTCACAACCTCACTCTCTCCCAGCTCCAAATAATCCATTTCATTCTATACCAGCCCACATTCTGCCTCGCAATATCACCCATCATCTCATCCTACACCCCAGCTAGGTCACTACGGAGCTCTGAACAACACCTTCTGACCATAACCAAACTCAAACTCAACATAGGAAAAAACCTGTACAGCTATTACCCTGCCAAACACTGGAATAAACTCCCACTGGACATACAAAAAACTACATCCAAACCTCTACTCAAAAAGAAATCACCTTAGATTAAATAAACTCTGCCTCTGTTATCAACCTCCCGACTAACCTACCACTCCAGACCAATCTCTCACTTCTTTTTCTCCTACTAGTACCTAACACTACCTCCTTCCAAACTCACCCTCCCTTCTTCCCCACTAAACCCTTTGTCTACTCTTACCCCAAATTGTTCTTTACTATATCAATCTCCTCACCAGCAGAATGTCCCTACGCCTAGCCCTAACAGTCCTTTATCCCTATGCCTACCATTAACTGTCCTTTACTATATCTATATCCTCACCAGCAGAATGTCCCTATGCCCTACCCCTAACTGTCCTTTATCCGTACGCCTAGCGCTAACTGTCCTTTACTATATTGATATTTTCACCAGTAGAATGTCCCTACTTCTACCCCTAACTGTCCTTTACTATATCTATCTCCTCACCAGTAGAATGTCCCTACACCTACCCCTAACTGTCCTTTACTATATCTATCTCCTCACCAGTAGAATGTCCCTACACCTACCCCTAACTGTCCTTTACTATATCTATCTCCTCACCAGTAGAATGTCCCTGCTCTTACCCCTAACTGTCCTTTACTATATCCATCTCCTCACCAGTAGAATGTCCCTACTCCTACCCCAAACTGTCCTTTACTATATCTATCTCCTCACCAGTAGAATGTCCCTACTCCTACCCCTAACTGTCCTTTACTATATCTGTCTCCACACCAGTAGAATGTCCCTACTCCTACCCCCAACTGTCCTTTACTATATCTATCTCCACACCAGTAGAATGTCCCTCCTCCTACCCCTAAATGTCCTTTACTATATCTATCTCCTCACCAGCAGAATGTCCCTACACCTACTGCTAACTGTCCTTTATCCTTATGCCTACCCCTAACTGTCCTTTACTAAATCTATCTCCTCACCAGCAGAATGTCCCTACACCTACCTCTAACTGTCCTTCATCCCTATGCCTACCCCTAACTGTCCTTTACTATATCTGTCTCCTCACCAGTAGAATGTCCCTACTCCTACCCCTAACTGTCCTTTAATGTATCTATCTCCTCACCAGTAGAATGTCCCTACTCCTACACCTAACTGTCTTTTCCTAGATCTATCTCCTCACCAGTAGAATGTCCCTAATCTTACCCCTAACTGTCCTTTACTATATCTATCTCCTCACCAGTAGAATGTCCCTACCCTACCCCTAACTGTCCTTTACTAGATCTATCTCCTCACCATTAGAATGTCCCTACTCCCACCCCTAACTGTCCTTTACTATATCTATATCCTCACCAGTAGAATGTCTCTACTCCTACCCCTAACTGTCCTTTACTGTATCTGTCTCCTCACCAGTAGAATGTCCCTCCTCCTACCCCTAACTGTCCTTTACTATATCTATTTCCTCACCAGTAGAATGTCCCTCCTCCTACCCCTAACTGTCCTTTACTATATCTATCTCCTCACCAGTAGAATGTCCCTCCTCCTAGCCCTAACTGTCCTTTACTATATCTATCTCCTCACCAGTAAAATGTCCCTACTCCTGCCCCTAACTGTCCTTAACTATATCTATTTCCTCACCAGTAGAATGTCCCTCCTCCTACCCCTAACTGTCCTTTACTATATCTATTTCCTCACCAGTAGAATGTCCCTACTCCTACACCTAACTGTCCTTTACTATATCTATCTCCACACCAGTAGAATGTCCCTACTCCTACCCCTAAATGTCCTTTACTATATCTATCTCCTCACCAGTAGAATGTCCCTACTCCTACCCCTAACTGTCCTTTACTATATCTATCTCTTCACCAGTAGAATGTCCCTACTCGTAGCCCTAACTGTCCTTTACTATATCTATTTGGTCACCAGTAGAATGCCCCTACTCCTGCCCCTAACTGTCCTTTACTATATCTGTCTCCTCACCAGTAGAATGTCCCTGCTCTTACCCCTAACTGTCCTTTACTATATCTATCTCCTCACCAGTAGAATGTCCCTGCTCTTACCCCTAACTGTCCTTTACTATATCTATCCCCTCACCAGTAAAATGCCCCTACTCCTACCCCTAACTATCCTTTACTATATCTATCTCCTCACCAGTAGAATGTCCCTACTCTTACCGCTAACTGTCCTTTACTATATCTATCTCCTCACCAGTAGAATGTCACTACTCCTACCCCTAAATGTCCTTTACTATATCTATCTTGTCACCACAGAATGTCCCTACACCTACCCCTAACTGTCCTTTACTATATCTATCTCCTCACCAGTAGAATGTCCCTAATCCTACCCATAACTGTCCTTTACTATATCCACCTCACCAGTAGAATGCCCCTACTCCCACCCCTAACTATCCTTTACCATATCTCCTCACCAGTAGAATGTCCCTACTGCTAGCCCTAACTGTCCTTTACTATATCTATTTCCTCACCAGTAGAATGTCCCCACTCCTGCCCCTAACTGTCCTTTACTATATCTCCTCGCCAGTAGAACGTCCCTACTCTTATCGCTAACTGTCTTTTCCTAGATCTATCTCCTCACCAGTAGAATGTCCCTAATCTTACCCCTAACTGTCCTTTACTATATCCATCTCACCAGTAGAATGTCCCTAGTCTTACCCCTAACTGTCCTTTACTAGATCTATCTCCTCACCAGTAGAATGTCCCTACCCTACCCCTAACTGTCCTTTACTAGATCTATCTCCTCACCAGTAGAATGTCCCTACTCCTACCCCTAACTGTCCTTTACTATATCTATCTCCTCACCAGTAGAATGTCCCTACTCCTACCCCTAACTGTCCTTTACTATATCTGTCTCCTCACCAGTAGAATGTCCCTCCTCCTACCCCTAACTGTCCTTTACTATATCTATCTCCTCACCAGTAGAATGTCCCTCCTCCTACCCCTAACTGTCCTTTACTATATCTATCTCCTCACCAGTAGAATGTCCCTACCCTACCCCTAACTGTCCTTTACTAGATCTATCTCCTCACCAGTAGAATGTCCCTACTCCCACCCCTAACTGTCCTTTACTATATCTATTTCCTCACCAGTAGAATGTCCCCCCTCCTACCCCTAACTGTCCTTTACTATATCTGTCTCCTCACCAGTAGAATGTCCCTCCTCCTACCCCTAACTGTCCTTTACTATATCTGTCTCCTCACCAGTAGAATGTCCCAACTCCTACCCCTAACTGTCCTTTACTATATCTATTTCCTCACCAGTAGAATGTCCCTACTGCTACCCCTAACTGTCCTTTACTATATCTATCTCCTCACCAGTAGAATGTCCCTCCTCCTACCCCTAACTGTCCTTTACTATATATATCTCCTCACCAGTAGAATGTCCCTAATCTTACCCTTAACTGTCCTTTACTATATCCATCTCACCAGTAGAATGTCCCTAGTCTTACCCCTAACTGTCTTTTACTATATCTATCTCCTCACCAGTAAAATGTCCCTACTCCTGCCCCTAACTGTCCTTAACTATATCTATTTCCTCACCAGTAAAATGTCCCTACTCCTGCCCCTAACTGTCCTTAACTATATCTATTTCCTCACCAGTAGAATGTCCCTCCTCCTACCCCTAACTGTCCTTAACTATATCTATTTCCTCACCAGTAGAATGTCCCTACTCCTGCCTCTAACTGTCTTTTACTATATCTATCTCCTCACCAGCAGAATGTCCCTACGCCTACCCCAAACTGTCCTTTACTAGATCTATCTCCACACCAGTAGAATGTCCCTACTCCCACCCCTAAATGTCCTTTACTATATCTATCTCCTCACCAGTAGAATGTCCCTACTCCTGCCCCTAACTGTCCTTTACTATATCTATCTCTTCACCAGTAGAATGTCCCTACTCGTAGCCCTAACTGTCCTTTACTATATCTATTTGGTCACCAGTAGAATGCCCCTACTCCTGCCCCTAACTGTCCTTTACTATATCTGTCTCTCCTCAGTAGAATGAATGTCCCACCTCCCCCCTAACCTACCTTTTTACTATATTTCCTATTTCCTCACAGTAGAATGTCCCTACTCCTGCCTGCCCTTCCTTTACTATATTTATTTATATCCTACTCCTGCCCCTAACTCCTCCTACCATATCTCCTCGCCAGTAGAATGTCCCTACTCTTACCGCTAACTGTCCTTTACTATATCTAACTCCTCACCAGTAGAATGTCCCTGCTCTTACCCCTAACTGTCCTTTACTATATCTATCTCCTCACCAGTAGAATGTCCCTGCTCTTACCCCTAACTGTCCTTTACTATATCTATCCCCTCACCAGTAAAATGCCCCTACTCCCACCCCTAACTATCCTTTACTATATCTATCTCCTCACCAGTAGAATGTCCCTACTCTTACCGCTAACTGTCCTTTACTATATCTATCTCCTCACCAGTAGAATGTCACTACTCCTACCCCTAAATGTCCTTTACTATATCTATCTTGTCACCACAGAATGTCCCTACACATACCCCTAACTGTCATTTACTATATCTATCTCCTCACCAGTAGAATGTCACTACTCCTACCCCTAACTGTCCTTTACTATATCTATCTCCTCACCACAGAATGTCCCTACACCTACCCCTAACTGTCCTTTATTAGATCTATCTCCTCACCTGTAGAATGTCACTACTCCTACCCCTAACTGTCCTTTACTATATCTGTCTCTTCACCAGTAGAATGTCCCTACTCCTGCCCCTAACTGTCCTTTACTATATCTCTTCGCCAGTAGAATGTCCCTACTCTTACCGCTAACTGTCCTTTACTATATCTATCTCCTCACCAGTAGAATGTCCCTGCTCTTACCCCTAACTGTCCTCTACTATATCTATCTCCTCACCAGTAAAATGCCCCTACTCCCACCCCTAACTGTCCTTTACTATATCTACCTCCTCACCAGTAGAATGTCCCTAATCCTACCCCTAACTGTCCTTTACTATATCTATCTCCACACCAGTAGAATGTCCCTACTCCTACACCTAACTGTCCTTTACTAGATCTATCTCCTCACCAGTAGAATGTCCCTAATCCTACCCCTAACTGTCCTTTACTATATCCACCTCACCAGTAGAATGCCCCTACTCCCACCCCTAACTATCCTTTACCATATCTCCTCACCAGTAGAATGTCCCTACTGCTAGCCCTAACTGTCCTTTACTATATCTATTTCCTCACCAGTAGAATGTCCCCACTCCTGCCCCTAACTGTACTTTACTATATCTCCTCGCCAGTAGAACGTCCCTACTCTTACCGCTAACTATCTTTTCCTAGATCTATCTCCTCACCAGTAGAATGTCCCTAATCTTACCCCTAACTGTCCTTTACTATATCCATCTCACCAGTAGAATGTCCCTAGTCTTACCCCTAACTGTCTTTTACTATATCTATCTCCTCACCAGTAGAATGTCCCTACCCTACCCCTAACTGTCCTTTACTAGATCTATCTCCTCACCAGTAGAATGTCCCTACTCCCACCCGATAACTGTCCTTTACTAGATCTATCTCCTCACCAGTAGAATGTCCCTACTCCTACCCCTAACTGTCCTTTACTATATCTATTTCCTCACCAGTAGAATGTCCCTCCTCCTACCCCTAACTGTCCTTTACTATATCTATCTCCTCACCAGTAGAATGTCCCTCCTCCTAGCCCTAACTGTCCTTTACTATATCTATTTCCTCACCAGTAGAATGTCCCTCCTCCTACCCCTAACTGTCCTTTACTATATCTATCTCCTCACCAGTAGAATGTCCCTAATCTTACCCTTAACTGTCCTTTACTATATCCATCTCACCAGTAGAATGTCCCTAGTCTTACCCCTAACTGTCTTTTACTATATCTATCTCCTCACCAGTAAAATGTCCCTACTCCTGCCCCTAACTGTCCTTAACTATATCTATTTCCTCACCAGTAGAATGTCCCTCCTCCTACCCCTAACTGTCCTTTACTATATCTATTTCCTCACCAGTAGAATGTCCCTACTCCTGCCTCTAACTTTCTTTTACTATATCTATCTCCTCACCAGCAGAATGTCCCTACGCCTACCCCAAACTGTCCTTTACTAGATCTAGCTCCTCACCAGTAGAATGTCCCTACTCCTACACCTAACTGTCCTTTACTATATCTATCTCCACACCAGTAGAATGTCCCTACTCCTAACCCTAACTGTCCTTTACTATATCTATCTCTTCACCAGTAGAATGTCCCTACTCGTAGCCCTAACTGTCCTTTACTATATCTATTTGGTCACCAGTAGAATGCCCCTACTCCTGCCCCTAACTGTCCTTTACTATATCTCCTCGCCAGTAGAATGTCCCTACTCTTACCGCTAAGTGTCCTTTACTAGATCTATCTCCTCACCAGTAGAATGTCCCTAATCCTACTCCTAACTGTCCTTTACTATATCTGTCTCCTCACCAGTAGAATGTCCCTACTCCTAGCCCTAACTGTCCTTTACTATATCTATTTCCTCACCAGTAGAATGTCCCTACTCCTGCCCCTAACTGTCCTTTACTATATCTCCTCGCCAGTAGAATGTCCCTACTCTTACCGCTAACTGTCCTTTACTATATCTAACTCCTCACCAGTAGAATGTCCCTGCTCTTACCCCTAACTGTCCTTTACTATATCTATCTCCTCACCAGTAGAATGTCCCTGCTCTTACCCCTAACTGTCCTTTAATATATCTATCCCCTCACCAGTAAAATGCCCCTACTCCCACCCCTAACTATCCTTTACTATATCTATCTCCTCACCAGTAGAATGTCCCTACTCTTACCGCTAACTGTCCTTTACTATATCTATCTCCTCACCAGTAGAATGTCACTACTCCTACCCATAACTGTCCTTTACTATATCTATCTCCTCACCAGTAGAATGTCCCTACTCCTACCCCTAACTGTCCTTTACTATATCTATCTCCTCACCACAGAATGTCCCTACACCTACCCCTAACTGTCCTTTACTAGATCTATCTCCTCACCTGTAGAATGTCACTACTCCTACCCCTAACTGTCCTTTACTATATCTGTCTCTTCACCAGTAGAATGTCCCTACTCCTGCCCCTAACTGTCCTTTACTATATCTCCTCGCCAGTAGAATGTCCCTACTCTTACCGGTAAATGTCCTTTACTATATCTATCTCCTCACCAGTAGAATGTCCCTGCTCTTACCCCTAACTGTCCTCTACTATATCTATCTCCTCACCAGTAAAATGCCCCTACTCCCACCCCTAACTGTCCTTTAATATATCTACCTCCTCACCAGTAGAATGTCCCTAATCCTACCCCTAACTGTCCTTTACTATATCCATCTCCTCACCAGTAGAATGTCCCTACTCCTACACCTAACTGTCCTTTACTAGATCTATCTCCTCACCAGTAGAATGTCCCCAATCCTACCCCTAACTGTCCTTTACTATATCCACCTCACCAGTAGAATGTCCCTACTCCTACCCCTAACTATCCTTTACCATATCTCCTCACCAGTAGAATGTCCCTACTGCTAGCCCTAACTGTCCTTTACTATATCTATTTCCTCAGCAGTAGAATGTCCCCAGTCCTGCCCCTAACTGTCCTTTACTATATCTCCTCGCCAGTAGAACGTCCCTACTCTTACCGCTAACTGTCCTTTACTATATCTATCTCCTCACCAGTAGAATGTCCCTACTCCCACCCCTAACTGTCCTTTACTATATCTACCTCCTCACCAGTAGAATGTCCCTAATCCTACCCCTAACTGTCCTTTACTAGATCTATCTCCTCACCAGTAGAATGTCCCCAATCCTACCCCTAACTGTCCTTTACTATATCCACCTCACCAGTAAAATGCCCCTACTCCCACCCCTAACTATCCTTTACCATATCTCCTCACCAGTAGAATGTCCCTACTGCTAGCCCTAACTGTCCTTTACTATATCTATTTCCTCACCGGTAGAATGTCCCCACTCCTGCCCCTAACTGTCCTTTACTATATCTCCTCGCCAGTAGAACGTCCCTACTCTTACCGCTAACTGTCCTTTACTACATATATCTCCTCACCAGTAGAATGTCCCTGCTCTTACCCCTAACTGTCCTTTACTATATCTATCTCCTCACCAGTAAAATGTCCCTACTCCTGCCCCTAACTGTCCTTCCTCACCAGTAGAATGTCCCTACTCCTACCCCTAACTGTCCTTAACTATATCTATCTCCTCACCAGTAGAATGTCCCTACTCCTACCCCTAACTGCCCTTTACTATATCTATCTCCTCACCAGTAGAATGTCCCTACTCTTACCCCTAACTGTCCTTTACTATATCTATCTCCTCACCAGTAGAATGTCCCTATTCTTACCCCTAACTGTCCTTTACTATATCCATCTCCTCACCACAGAATGTCCCTGCTCCTACCCCTAACTGTCCTTTACTATATCTATCTCCTCACTAGTAGAATGTCCCTACTCCTGCCCCTAACTGTCCTTTACTATATCAATCTCCTCACCAGTAGAATGTCCCTACTCCTACCCCTAACTGTCCTTTACTATATCTATCTCCTCACCAGTAGAATGTCCCTACTCCTGCCCCTAACTGTCTTTTACCATATCCATCTCCTCACCAGTAGAATGTCCCTACTCCTGCCCCTAACTGTCCTTTACTATATCTATCTCCTCATCAGTAGAATGTCCCTACTCCTACCCCTAATTGTCCTTTACTATATCTATCTCCTCACCAGTAGAATGTCCCTACTCCTGCCCCTAACTGTCCTTTACCATATCCATCTCCTCACCAGTAGAATGTCCCTACTCCTGCCCCTAACTGTCCTTTACTATATCTATCTCCTCACCAGTAGAATGTCCCTCCTCCTAGCCCTAACTGTCCTTTACTATATCTATCTCCTCACCAGTAGAATGTCCCTCCTCCTAGCCCTAACTGTCCTTTATTATATCTATCTCCTCACCAGTAGAATGTCCCTACTCTGACCCTTAACTGGCCTTTACTATATCTGTCTCCTCACCAGTAGAATGTCCCTACTCCTACCCCTAACTGTCCTTTACTATATCTATCTCCTCACCAGTAGAATGTCCCTACTGCTACCCCTAAATGTCCTTTACTATATCTGTCTCCTCACCAGTAGAATGTCCCTACTCCTACCCCTAACTGTCCTTTACTATATCTATCTCCTCACCAGTAGAATGTCCCTACTGCTACCCCTAAATGTCCTTTACTATATCTGTCTCCTCACCAGTAGAATGTCCCTACTCCTACCCCTAACTGTCCTTTACTATATCTATCTCCTCACCAGCAGAATGTCCCTACTGCTACCCCTAAATGCCCTTTACTATATCTATCTCCTCACCACAGAATGCTACCCAACACTCCTTACTAGCTTCTTTTCTCTTTACTTTAAATGCAGTTTCTCCTGGACTACCTACCGTAATATACAATGCTAGCAAACATTGTATATAATCTGTAATCAGTATACCTACCGTAATATACAATGCTAACCAACATTGTATATAATCTGTAATCAGTATACCTACCTTAATATACAATGCTAACCAACATTGTATATAATCTGTAATCAATATACCTACCGTAATATACAATGCTAACCAACATTGTATATAATCTGTAATCAGTATACCTACCGTAATATACAATGCTAACCAACATTGTATATAATCTGTAATCAGTATACCTACCGTAATATACATAGCTAGCCAACACTGTATATAATCTGTAATCAGTATACCTACCGTAATATACAATGCTAACCAACATTGTATATAATCTGTAATCAGTATACCTACCGTAATATACAATGCTAACCAACATTGTATATAATCTGTAAGCAGTATACCTACCGTAATATACAATGCTAACCAACATTGTATATAATCTGTAAGCAGTATACCTACCGTAATATACAATGCTAACCAACATTGTATATAATCTGTAATCAGTATACCTACCGTAATATACAATGCTAACCAACATTGTATATAATCTGTAATCAGTATACCTACCGTAATATACATAGCTAACCAACATTGTATATAATCTGTAATCAGTATACCTACCGTAATATACAATGCTAACCAACATTGTATATAATCTGTAATCAGTATACCTACCGTAATATACAATGCTAACCAGCACTGTATATAATCTGTAATCAGTATACCTACCATAATATACAATGTTAACCAACACTGTATATAATCTGTAATCAGTATACCTACCGTAATATACAATGCTAACCAACATTGTATATAATCTGTAATCATTATACCTACCGTAATATACAATGCTAACCAACATTGTATATAATCTGTAATCAGTATACCTACCGTAATATACAATGCTTACCAACATTGTATATAATCTGTAATCAGTATACCTACCTTAATAAACAATGCTAACCAACACTGTATATAATCTGTAATCAGTATACCTACCGTAATATACAATGCTAACCAACATTATATATAATCTGTAATCAGTATACCTACCGTAATATACAATGCTAACCAACATTGTATATAATCTGTAATCAATATACCTACCGTAATATACAATGCTAACCAACATTGTATATAAACTGTAATCAGTATACCTACCGTAATATACATAGCTAGGCAACATTGTATATAATGTGTAATCAGTATACCTACCATAATATAAATGCTAACCAACACTGTATATAATCTGTAATCAGTATACCTACCGTAATATACAATGCTAACCAACATTGTATATAATCTGTAATCAGTATACCTACCGTAATATACAATGCTAACCAACATTGTATATAATCTGTAATCAGTATACCTACCGTAATATACAATGCTAACCAACATTGTATATAATCTGTAATCAGTATACCTACCTTAATATACAATGCTAACCAACATTGTATATAATCTGTAATCAGTATACCTACCGTAATATACAATGCTAACCAACATTGTATATAATCTGTAATCAGTATACCTACCGTAATATACAATGCTAACCAACATTGTATATAATCTGTAATCAGTATCATCATTGTATACTCACTTTACATTGTTATGTATTTGAAAAAATATATATTGAGCTCTCTCTGCTTACTGCTGCTTACTGCTTGCTCTTGCTATGGGATTTGAAGTCTTCTTAAGATACTCCGTCTTGCTGGCTGGAATCAAAGTCTGGTTATAACTGCATTCACAGTCTGTTGCATACAGAAACTTGCAGAATATACACTGATACAGCATCTGACTTTAAGAGCAGTAACCAATAACTTTTATAATAAACCAAACTGGACAAACGTTACAGCTTAAAAGTACTGTTCCAACTTTACTTCTCATATAGTACAGATGATGTGAGAGATATAACATTTACCTCAGAACACCAAATGTGTCCCTACCATACCCCTAACAACTAGATTTAATACAGACTTTTTATACATATTTTAGTTAAACTCACACCCTCTAGGTTTTGGAAAGATACTGCCTTGATGACGCAAATGCTAACACATCTGTTCTTGTGCAAATGATGATAAGTAAACTGTCTTCAAGAAAATGCCTTGTAAACTGTCTTCAAGAAAATGCCTTGTGGATTAGAAAAAGCACATTTTTAAACTTTCTTAGAAAAGCATGTCCTGTTGTCCAGTGAAAGCAGATTACATTCTTGTCACGTCTGTAAGAAGTTCAGCTTTCTTGATGTGTGTGTAATACACTCATAAGCAAGTTCCTTATTATTTTTTTAAGCCACAGTCATTTAGTATGGTTGCTGATCACATATTACTAAACTCTGTTTCTGTATTTAATCAAACTTTTTCTTTTGGCATATTTAGAACATAATTAATTTAAATTCATAATATCTAACAGTATTTCTTTTGTGTGTACTAGGAAATGTTTTTATTCTTGGAACTTGTATATATTTTGTAACTTTGCAGCTTTTCTCCCCGGGTCTCCACTGAAAAAGGGCCTCGGCCCAGATGGCCAACCTGGTCAATAAATGTCAAATAAAATAAAAATAAAATAAATGTTTAGCATAGAAAGCAAAGTGTAACAGAACTTGATGATGGGGAAGAATGGAGGTACATCTGATAACTCCAATTATCCTGAACAGTTTATGCAGATTCATCAGTTTATCCCAAGAATCAGCATATTTGATCTTCACTAAAAAAAGGCAGATTTGAAGTACACCCATGGTTCCCTCATCAAGATCATTCCATATCTGCTGCAGGGAACAAGGGACAGAGAATAGTAGGCAGGCCTTTACACAAAAGCTCCATAATTGCAGTAGGATTACCTTGGAATCTGTCACCAAGCTATTGGTTCTAGAGAGAGCAAATAAGGTAAGGGGTGCAGACAGAGGGATGGGGGTTATACCTCTTAACTGTTATTGATTTTGCTTCATAGGATAATAGGATTATAGAAAGTTACTATGCTAATGGCCCTAGGGCCTTTACAAACCTAGCCAAGTTCTACCCTTATTTCCACCATCAGCACCTAATCCCCCTGTCCAAGAGGGACACAGGGAACCCCCAGTTGTCCAGATTACATTTGAAGAGGGCCAATAAGGTGTTCTGTTTGACATAAAGTGGGAATCTGTTCCAAAGGTGTGGTAACCTCTGGGAGACAAATCTGTCCCTCCAGTAGGTTCTATTAATGTCACATATTAGATTATGGTTTTTAGAGTGAATAACCCATGTACCATTTGACTTGTGGAAATACCTTTAGCTTTTGCTTGTACTTTGGAGAAATAGATTCCAAACAGTAGAGGTCCCAGGACTGATCCCTGTGGAACATGACTGGTTACAGGTCCACTGTCGTGGTGGATTCCCCTATTTTGACTATGTGTTATATCAGCGAGCCATTTAGAGACCTATCTATCAATATAAGGGTTGATACCTAGCTGGGTAAGTTTGTTAATGATACCTGAGTGGTGGATAGTGTCAAAAACCTTGGCTAGGTCTAGGAAGACTGTATGCACAGAGTTCCCCTCATCCAGGGGGGTGGTGACTGTCTCAAAGAAGTCCTCCAGGTTTAACAGGCATGATTTCCCTTTGACAAAATCAATTCATATTTTTAGCCTTGAACCTCATAACATTTTTGATTTTCTTGGTAAATTTCTGAAGGTTACGGACAGTGAATAATGCCAGACATTAGAGTTTCAAATTTCCTATTGTTCAGTAAATGCATGTTGACACAAAACCAGTTCTGTTAACTTCTTTTATATGAATTAGAAAAAATATTTAAAAAGTGTCCCTGATTTAGGCTTTTGTCCATCCGTCCCCATTATTTTTGTCATTGCCCAGAACGCAAGCAGTTAAATTGAGTGGTACGTCTAGAACAAGAAGAGAACCAAAGAGTAGAGGAAGTGCATTAGCAGTGCTAGAAATGCGATGCGCTTAAACATGGATATACTCAGTGCACAGGTACTAATTCAATTCAAGCAACCAACTTTTGTTTTCTGTTGTAAAAACACTAATCCTATAATGAAATTCAGAAATATTTCAAAGAATTCCATGCCACAGTCACAAACCGTGAGCATCAGGAGTCAAAATGAAGGATTCTGAGTGGAGTCTAACTCTTGTTTTCAAGCTCGGGGCAAAGCTTTCCTCTCCCATACATTTTATTTTACATTTGTTAACCGGGATGGTCCGACTGGATACATGTCCTTTTTCAGCGGAGGCCCGGGGAGAAAAGCTCCAACAGAGTTACATTGATAATTAGGTACAGTAAATGAGCTGAAAGAAATTAACAAAAACATAGGCTATTTACATACAAGTACAGGACTGCCATTACTATTTCTGAGATTACTACAAATGTAACATTAATAACATATTAGCAAGGACGGTAGGCAGTATAATGACATAGAGTTAGACAGGATACATATTTCTTTATCACAGTATACAAAGTACTTATCATCTTAGCTAGTTGTTTATGTTTTAGTTAATGGCACAGAGCTAGTCTGGGTTTGAGCAAGGACATAGCCAGTGTGACTTGAAGTGGAGTTTTAGACTATTTTTGAATTGACTTAGAGAAGTTGCAAGTGTGATGTTATTTGGGAGAGAGTTCCATATTTTACCAGTGGTGTTGGCAAATAGCGCGTCACCACCTAGGTTGAGAGATTTAGTTGTTTGGACAAGGAGTCTATTTGCTGAGCGAAGGCAGCTTAGATTGGAGTAGGGAGTCATTAAGTTTTTTAGTGCTGGGGTATTCCCAGGTTGTTTAAGGATTTTGAAGGCCTCTATGAGTTGGGACTGGTGAAGAAGGTGTGGGAATTCTATCCATCCAAGCTTTTTCAGGTTAGTACAGTGGTGTGTTCTGTAGGGTAGGCCTGTAACGAACCTGGCAATGTGATTATAGCAGGATGAGAGCTTGGTCAGATCAGATTTGTTAAGGTGAGTGAGGACAGGAGAGGCATATAGTAGGGTAGATAGAAGGTGTGAACGGGCTGTGGCTGCCCTGGCATTCGGGGTAAGGAAGGCTTTAATTCTATATAGGGTCCCAAGTTTCTTGTTGACTGACTTAATGGCTTGGTTGATATGTATATCAAATCTGAGTTTATTGCCAATGTTTACTCCTAATAGTTTTGTATAGGTGTCTGGGGAGATGATGGTCCCATTATTGGATTTTATAGTGAAGTTTTTAGTCGGAGATCTATTGGTTGGGTAGAAGAGAAGTAACTTGGTTTTGTTTGGATTTAAGGTCAGGAGATGGTTGGCAAGCCAGTTTTCAACTTTGGTGAAGCTATGTTGGGTGGTAGTTAGTAGATTTGCAAGAGAGGCATTGGAACATATTATAGTCGAGTCATCTGCAAATTGAATGCAGGTGGCTTCAGGGATGACTGTTTGGATGTCGTTTATGAAAACTGAAAAGAGGAGAGGTCCTAATATGGAACCTTGAGGAACTCCTATGGTATTTGGTAGTAGGCAGGAGAGCTTGTTTTGCCACATTACTGCTTGTTGTCTCCCAGTGAGGTAAGCTTGAAACCAGTCAAGGGCTGGAGTATCTAGATACAGGGTTTTTAGAGTATATAGAAGTAACTGATGGTTTACCATATCGAAGGCTTTCGATAGGTCCAGGAAGAGAGCGGAGGATATTTTTTTATTATTCCGGTTAAGATTAATGTTTTCAGTAAAAGAGAGGAGGGCAGTGGTTGTACTATGATGGGGTCTGAATCCATGTTGAGAGTCTGTGAGTAGTTTATTTTGGGTCAGATAGAGCATTAGTTGGTTGTGCATGCACTTTTCCATAATTTTGGCAAGTGGTGATAGTATGGCTATAGGTCTATAGTTGGATAGTTCTGTGGATGAACCTCCTTTGTGGAGTGGAATAACATAGGATATTTTCCAAATTGAGGGGATTGAGGCCTCTGTTATCGTTCTGTTAATTAGGATTGAGATAGGGTAGGCTACGACATCTGCAGCAATTTGCAGGTATTCAACCGGCAGAAGATAGGCTGAAAGGGTGGTTGGCTTCAGTTTTTTCAAAAGGGATCTGATAAAGGATGTGGACACTGGCTGGAAGTTAAAAAAGAGTGGTGAGTCGGGTATAGTGTTTATAGAAGTGTGGGGAGGAGAAAGTTGGTTAGCTAATGACTGGATGGTTTCTGTGAAGAAAGTATTGAATGAATTGGCTATATCTTCTTGGCTCTTGTCAGATAATGTTCCTGGGGTCGGAGTAGTGGATTTGCCTGGTTGGAGAAGTTTATTTATGCCTGCCCAGTACTTTTGAGGGTTATTCTGATGTTTGTGTTGCAGATTGTAGAAGTAATTTTTCTTATCTAGTATGATGGCTTTTTTAGTCTCATTTCTAAGTTGGAATTTGATACGATCTAGGAGTAGTTTGGTAGTGCGCCATTTATCCCACGCTTTGTCTCTATTTGTTATTTTGGTTTTGGTGTCTGTTGTTAGCCAGGGTGCTAGTTGAGTTTTAATTCTTATTGAGCGTTTAGGGGCATGCGAGTCAAGTATAGTAAGGAATGAATTGTTAAATGATGACACTGCCTCATCAAGGGGAAGGAACTTTAGTTTTGTCCAGTTACATGATTTGAGTTCAAGTTGAAATTTAGTTGGGTCAAAGTTTTTCTTGGATCTGATAGACCTATAAATAGGTAAGCTTGTACAATTAATTTTGTCTTTCATGATGTATGTGAGCAGGTGATCACTAAGATCATTAGGGAGAGTTCCAGACATATAGTTCTGGGATGACTGTTGGTGAGTATCCAGTCTAGTATACTCTCTTTTTGGTTATTGTTACCTGTACATGTGGTAGATGATATTATCTGAGAGAATCCATGTAGGTTAACAGGGATGGGGTTGGACTGTCCTGTGCATTGGTTCCAGTCAATATTAACATTGCCCAGGACAATGGTTTCTTGAGGGTAGTTGTTGGCTATCCAATGTAGAATGACCTCTAGTGTTTCTACATTGTTCCCAGGGGGAATATAGGTGACAATTAGGTTAATGCCCTTATGATTATTTAGTAGATTTTTTAGAGCTAGTATTTCAGCGTTAGAGACCTGGGGTGGTTGTATAGGGTTAGTTATGATGTTAAGTGTGCTATTATATAAGATGGCTATTCCACCTCCTCTTTTCTTTACTCTATCTGCCCTAAGTATATTGTAACCAGGAGGCAAGATCTCATTGTCTTTGGTTGATGGCCGGAGCCATGTTTCAGATAGACACATTATGTTGGGGAGGTATGTGGCTAGTACAGCATGCAGGCTATGTATCTTATTGTTTAGGCTTCTAATGTTTAAGTGGCATATTAGGAGGGAGTTGACCAGTCACTCAATAAAATCAACTCTGAAATTGCTGCACTTTTGGAAAAAAGAAAGTTTCTGTGCAACAACTTTATTCACTGTCACAAAAAGAAATATTGTCAGCCCAACAGGATTCATATGCTTGTGTTACAAATGTATTAAAACTGTATGTCATGTAAGATGTTTTTTTACAGATGTGCTGATGAGATATTTTGCAAAATACTGAACTTAGAGGTGTGACCACAGTGTACCCTACTGGAAGAGAACATAAATGTATATACACTATTGTAACTGCAAATGTATATATCTTAACAGTGAAAACTGGAACATGGAGGGTTAACTTGCAAAACTTCGGAAAAATAGTTGAACAGATGGTTTCAATGTAGCAAGGAGACAGGATGTCTAAAATTAGGGAGCCTTCTGCAAGTGTTTTGTTTTATGTCTTCCAGCAGCTGCAAAGATCTGAAGGCTATGTATTTTCACAGGGAGATGCAAAATGCTGGCAATTTCTAGCAATGGGGGTTTAGCTTGCAAACTAAAGTCAGATGACAGGAAGTGATGTCATCCTACAAGGTAATCCCACAGTAATATTTAATATTAATTCAAGAGCTCTATGAGAGAGACAGAGTATTCTCTATTCTGGATTGGACCCAACAACATCAGCTAGAAGATCCATTCACCACACTTGCCTTGCTGTAATAGTAAGTTAACTAGGGTATAGTAATTTCTTTTAGATATAGTCAGGAATAGAGCTGAGCTAAATTTATATGTTTTTCTTTATTTATTTGAGAGTGTCCTGCACTGTTGTTTTAAATATTTCCTGTGATTTTGAACTCTGATGTAACTGTGTTTATTTACTGAGTATTTTCTTGTTATTTTATTATTTATTATCAAATATATTTAAACCTATCATTGTGGCTGATATCTGTGAGACATATTTAAGTTCTGGGCGTACTTGCATATTTATTGGGTGACACTGTGGAGCAGTCCTAATAGCATTGCTCTTGGTCAAAGCACCATTTGGATTAATAGTAAAATTCACAGTAAGACTGGACACCCTTTGTTAAGGGCCTTAAAGTAGCTGATAAGGAGTGACTGGTGGCAGTCAGAACTACCTTACAGTCTGGACAAAAGGGAGCATAGCTAGTGAACCTGTACCAGCCTTTCCCAGATGTGTGTGTGTGTGTGTTTATGTATAAATCAAATCTCACAGAGTGTGTGTGTCAGCTACTTGGGCAGGGACATGAAGCACTGGTTTGACAGAGAGGGTGCTGGAGGTCTTGGCTTGGCCACTCAGCTGAGATCTCAATTCTGTAGCTGTGCCAGTGGGGAGTCTTATAGGGGATCTGGAGAAAGAGGGAGACACTGGTCCCAGACTGACTGTTGTCTCTGTGTGCTGTTAAGGGAAATTGCACTTTACTGTGTGTGTACTTGTCTTCCTCTCAGTGTGTACATTCCCCACTATTGCCAGTGGTGAGGATTGAGGCTCCTTTTTTACCGGGACAGTGGTGGGGGGGGGTCACAAAGACCACTTTTCATACTCCTTAGTAGCTGCACTCAATTTGGACTGTTAGGTCTTGTTATCCAAAACATTTCTCAGCTCCTTGGTAGTCATTGAACTTTTGCATTTCTTATCGAATGTCTGATGTTAAGCTGTGATACATTTCTGCATCCTTAGTTGGTATTGCAAACTTTAGCTAGTATTTACAGCAATATTTTTTGTTAGAAATGTTCAAAACTACTTTGGTTCTGCCTTCTCATATTTCTGTTTGGTCTCCTTAGAAATATTGTCATGGCCACTACACCATCATAAGAATGAGCCGAGGAATTTTAAGTATTGCTGTCACATAGTAAGAGTGCAGCACTGACAGAATTATAATTCTCTCTTCCTAATTTATTGCAGACTGGCAGGTCGCCACCCTGGTTCTGCTGCTGACAGGCGTGTGCATCACCCTTGTAGCTTTCTTTTTATCACTGATCCTGTTCTGGCACAAGACGCTCAAACAGTACTACCACATCATTGCTGTCCTACTCCTTGCTGCAGGTAGTTGAACATTCTCTTTAAAATGAAATGTGATTTTTGTGCATACTTACAGTTGATTTTAGCATTAGTTCATTGGTAGTGTTGATTTCTTAGAAAGAGTGGGGCATTCATTAAAAAAAAAAAAAACCTTGGAGATGAAGCTCCAGGACACTGCAGATATTATTTTGTTCCTGGCAGAAATATTTGAGCAGGTAAGTTAGCACAAATTCTAACTGCTAGACTATAATGAATTGTGTGTTTTGCAGTTATTAACTTCTCACTGGAATATTACATTGAATGACTTAACACGGTCAGTGTAAATACTGTATAATACCCAAGAGAATTCCTTACATGCCATCTGCATCTTGCACTTTGAAACCTGTTGCCCTCATGGATCTGTGTATGACTGGATGTCTCAGTCTGGCCATACCAACAAATTGCAGATTATCTTACTATGATGGTATGCAGCAATATCTAGAACATTTTGTAAGCTGTACTATACATAATTTATGTAAACTTCCTGCTCAGTACTAAATTACTTCCCTGTGTGCTACAGTGTATTTAGGCATTGTATGAATTATGTGAGCTCTACTTTATTTGTGCATGGCATGATGGATCTGTAATCTACATGGTATGGTGTACCGTGCTGCATTCTTTATTAAGCCAGCCATGTCCTGACTCTGTCTGATGTCATGTGACTGATTATCACATTCTTCCCATTGTTACTCCTATCACCTCAGGCCACCAGTTTTATTGATAATATCACCTCTCACTTTTACGTCTTACTTTTAAAGTACTCCACTCTCTCGCTCACCCTCTCTCTAAAGTTAGATGTTAATCCTCTCAGTCAGACTTCTCCTTCTCTCCATATTGAGTCACAGTCTCTCTCTCTCTCTCTTTTTGTTTTCGGTACCTTGCAGTATTCTCGTTTTTTGTGATACCATGTTACAATACTCTTTCCTCTGGTACCTAGTAATGCTGTCTTGTTTTCCTGTTTTGTATCAATGCTCTCTTTTTTCATGGTATTTACTCAAACTCTCATTTCTTCCGGTACCTAGGAAAATTGTCCTTTTTCCTGATAGTCACTTTGTCCTTTCTCATGGTACTGACGTATTCTGTCCTTTCTTATACCTAGGAACACTGACCTTTCTACCCATGTTGTATTGCCCTGTCCGTTTACATAGTAACTGATCATACGCGTCTTTCTCCTGATGGCTAGTTCCCTTTCCATTTTCTTAGTAACTTTTTATGGTCCTCTTCTTTCTTTTGATAGAATTTTGTATTCTTCTGTCTCCTGGGACTTCATCAAATTATGCTTCCCCCTCATATTGTGTCATACTGTCCTTTCTCATTGTATTGTGTCATACTGTCCTTTCCCTTGTATTGTGTCATACTGTCCTTTCTCATTCTATTGTATCATACTGTCATTTCCCCTTATATTGTGTCATACTGTCATTTCCCCTTATATTGTGTCATACTGTCGTTTCCTTTCCCCTCGTGTTGTGTCATACTGTCCTTTCTCATTGTATTGTGTCATACTGTCCTTTCCCCTTGTATTGTGTCATACTGTCCTTTCCCTTGTATTGTGTCATACTGTCCTTTCCCCTTGTATTGTGTCATACTGTCCTTTCCCTTGTATTGTGTCATACTGTCCTTTCCCCTCATATTGTGTCATACTGTCCTTTCTCATTGTATTGTGTCATACTGTCCTTTCCCCTTGTATTGTGTCATACTGTCCTTTCCCCTTGTATTATGTCATACTGTCCTTTCCCCTTGTATTGTGTCATACTGTCCTTTCTCATTGTATTATGTCATACTGTCCTTTCCCTTGTATTGTGTCATACTGTCCTTTCTCATTGTATTATGTCATACTGTCCTTTCCCTTGTATTGTGTCATACTGTCCTTTCTCATTGTATTGTGTCATACTGTCCTTTCCCCTTGTATTGTGTCATACTGTCCTTTCCCTTGTATTGCGTCATACTGTCCTTTCTCATTGTATTGTGTTATACTGTCCTTTCCCTTGTATTGTGTCATACTGTCCTTTCCCCTTGTATTGTGTCATACTGTCCTGTCCCCTTACATTGTGTCATACTGTCCTGTCCCCTTACATTGTGTCATACTGTCTTTTCCCTTGTATTGTGTCATACTGTCCTTTCCCCTCGTATTCTGTCATACTGTCATTTCCTTTCCCCTTGTATTTTGTCATACTGTCCTTTCTCATTATATTGTGTCATACTGTCTTTTCCCTTGTATTGTGTCATACTGTCCTTTTCCCTCATATTGTGTCATACTGTCCTGTCCCCCTTACATTGTGTCATATTGTCCTTTCTCATTGTATTCTGTCATACTGTCCTTTCTCATTGTATTGTATCATACTGTCATTTCCCCTTATATTGTGTCATACTGTCCTTTCCCCTCGTATTGTGTCATACTGTCCTTTCCTTTCCCCTCGTGTTGTGTCATACTGTCGTTTCCTTTCCCCTCGTGTTGTGTCATACTGTCCTTTCCCCTCATATTGCGTCATACTGTCCTTTCCCTTGTATTGTGTCATACTGTCTTTTCCCTTGTATTGTGTCATACTGTCCTTTCCCCTCGTATTGTGTCATACTGTCCTGTCCCCTTACATTGTGTTATACTGTCCTGTCCCCTTACATTGTGTCATACTGTCCTTTCCACTTGTATTGTGTTATACTGTCATTTCCTTTCCCCTTGTATTGTGTCATACTCTCCTTTCCTTTTGTATTTTGTCATACTGTCCTTTTCCCTCATATTGTGAAATACTGTCCTTTCTCATTATATTGTGTCATACTGTCTTTTCCCTTGTATTGTGTCATACTGTCATTTCCTTTCCCCTCATATTGTGTCATACTGTCATTTCCTTTCCCCTCGTATTGTCATACTGTCCTTTCCCCTTGTTTTTTGTCATACTGTCCTTTTTCATTGCATTGTGTCATACTGTCCTTTTCCCTCATATTGTGAAATACTGTCCTTTCTCATTATATTGTGTCATACTGTCTTTTCCCTTGTATTGTGTCATACTGTCCTTTCCCCTCGTGTTGTGTCATACTGTCGTTTCCTTTCCCCTCGTGTTGTCATACTGTCCTTTCCCCTTGTATTGTGTCATACTGTCATTTCTCATTGTATTATGTCATACTGTCCTTTCCCCTTGTATTGTGTGTGTCATACTGTCCTTTTTCATTGCATTGTGTCATACTGTCCTTTTCCCTCATATTGCGAAATACTGTCCTTTCTCATTGTATTGTGTCATACTATCTTTTCCCTCATATTGTGTCATACTGTTCTTTCCCCTCATATTGTGTCATACTGTCCTCTCCCCTTGTATTGTGTCATACTATATTTTTCCGTTATATCATACCTCCCAACCGTCCCAAATTTGGGGTCCAAATAATGGGTTGCCACAATTCCTGAGTGGCTTAGGACACGCTCGTATTTATGAACGGTGTGTTTGTGTGTGTGTGTGTGTGTGTGTGTGTGTGTGTAAATGCCCTCAGGTGAATACACCTGGTGGCTAGAGGTACTCAGGCTAAAACCCAGTACCTTGGGTATAGGTAAAAAGAGCCTAAAGTCCCTAGCCACCACTATTTGTGAATAAATACCTCACAGTTTTGTTGTGTTCCTCATTAAATCTGTGGTTTTCAGGATTTTTGTGGGAAATCACTGAAGCATTAAATTCAATAAATAATGACAGGCATTTGAATTTCAGACTTCATATTCTTCAGAAAAATAAATGGTAACAAAAAACCTTTTATTCTAGAATTTTCTAAGTTTATAAGATCAGTATTTGAAATTTGTCCCTATTTTGGGGCTGTATTTCCCCATTATTGGGTTTGTCCAGGTTTTTTGTGCTAAGATGTTGAGAGCTATGGTGAGATAAGAACGGAATTCAGTAAATGATAGGAATTTAAGTTCACCTCCCCTACCAGAACCCATAAACCTAACAACAAACAAACCACCTTAGATTGGATACTAGTGAACAGTAATCCCCAATTATACAAAACAGTCTTACTCTCTGATGATATTAATGACCACTCTCTGACCTTCATATCCAGACATAAGAATCCCCAACCAAATTAACTGTAGAACTACACGTAACAAGAAAAATCTAAACCCAGTTAACTTTCAAGCTGAGCTTAAAGCTTGCAATTGGTCACCCCTAAAATCCCTACCTCTTGATGAAGCAGTCTCTTACTTTAACAATAAATTCTTACAAATTCTGGAACACCATGCTCCCTATCGCACTGTTAAAATCAGGAACAAACCTGCTCCTTGGCTCACAAATGAGACAAGGCAAAAAATGAGACTGAAAAATAAAGCCTGGACCAAATGGAGACATACTAAAAACTCTACCGATCACCTAAACTTTAGGCAGCTTAGAAATGTCTCAAAAAATTAATATTCCTTGATAAAAAAAAAAACTATTACCTCACATTCCAACAGACCCAACATCAAACCCCCCAAAAATTCTGGTCAGGAATAAATAAATTGCTCCACCCTGGACACTCTAAAGCACCTACCCCCACTAATTTGACTCAAAACTCTCCCAGCCAAATTGCTGATATTTTTAACAAATATTTCTTTGGAACAGTCCAATCATTAGTCAATACCTTACCCCCATACCACCTGTTACTATTGCTGAGTCGCCCCTGCCAACCAACTTACCCCACACATTACACCTTCAACCTGTCCCAACATCCCTTATACGCAGCCTACTTTTCAAACTTAAACCCTGCACTCCATCAGCTGACCTCCTACCAGCTGAATACCTGCAAATGGCAGCTGGAGTACTTGCCTACCCAATTTCTATATTAATTAACAGAACGCTCTATCCCCTATCTATGGAAAGTCTCATACATTATTTCACTCCATAAGGGAGGTAACTCAAATGAACTCTCTAACTTCTGCCCGATAGCCCTACCTTCCCCATTAGCAAAAATTATGGAGAGATGTATTCATCATCAGCTACTTGATCATCTCCTCCAAAACCACCTACTAGTGGACTGCCAGCATGGCTTCAGGCCATTCCATAGTACTACAACAGCACTCCTATCCTTTTCAGACTGCATTAATAAAAACCGTAACAACAACTTACTGTCCTCAGCCCTGTTCATTGACCTCTCTAAAGCATTTGACACGGTGAATCATCAACTGTTGTCAGATATCCTAAGGTCTTTCTCATCTGATACCCAAACAATCCAGTGGTTTAAGCCCTAATTAGGAAATAGACACGAAGCAGTCCTCTGGGACAAAACACTGTCCACTCATCTCCCTATCTCTCTTGGTGTCCCTCAAGGCTCCATTCTGGGGCCTCTCCTGTTTACTGTTTTCATTAATGATCTGAAAACATCCATTGCACAGGCCACCTGTATACAATACGCTGACAACTCGACATTAATATGTAGTGCCTTGTCACCTGCAGCGCTTCAAACCAAGACCCAAACAGTATTTAACTTAGTTGAAAGCTGGTTCCATCAATGCTGTCTCCTCCTTAACCACAAAAAAAGAAATTATTATTGTTCTCTCCCACTTTAAAGTCCCCTGCTATTAACTTTACAGTCACATCTAACAATGGGACTAAAATAGCTCCCGACTTGACCACCAAACTGCTAGGTGTGACTATTGATAATAATCTGAACTTTGACAAACAAATTAACCTAACTATTGGATCAGTTAATAGAAAACTTGGTTTCCTTTATAGACTCAAACCCTTTCTCACAGCTTCAACTAAGTCTACTATCGCCCAAACACACCTAATCTCCACCCTTCTCTATGCCTCCCCAATCTATACAAACCTCTCCAAAGCAATATCAACAAACTGGCAACATCTTATAATAACATAGCCAGATTTGCCACTGGATCCCCGTTTAGAACCCAGAATCTCAAACTGTTAGGATGGCTGGAACTACAAAATCAGCTCCTTATACAGCAGCTTGCGATCATTCATAAGATTCTGCATCATCCCACAAATACAGCCATTCTCTGCAACCTTATTAGTCAATCCAAAAACCTAACAACCCTAAGATCTGCAAATAGGGTACTACTATCTACCTTAAAATCCAGCAACAAGTCTGGGGATTGCCTGTTCACTAATTCAGTTGGTAACACTTGGAACAAGCTTCCAAGTGAACTAACATCCCTCTCATCCACCCCACTGTTTAAAAAGCAACTAAGAATCTTCCTAGAATCACAATAGTTATGCCCTTGCACCAACCCAGACTGACACTATTCATCTCGCCTGACCACCTTTCCCAGCTGGTATACCTCCCCACAGTTTTGTTTTTCTTTCTACTAATCTACTGAAGAAACACACTTCCTAGGGAATCAATATATATATATATATATATATATATATATATATATATATATATATTTCTTGTATTCTATTTTAGAAAATGTTTTTAAATATAAATGACTATCAATGATGTTTATATTGTTATGATGTGATCACTACATACTTTTTTTATTTTTTTATGTCTTGGAGCTTTTCTCCCTGGGCCTCTGCTGAAAATGGGCATATATCCAAACAGACTATCCCAGTCAACAAATGTAAAATAAATAAATAAATATTGTGTCATACTGCCCTCTCTCTTCATACCCTATTCAGACTGTCCTTTCTCCTCATACTTAATCCTTTGCTTTGTTCTCCTAGTATACTATATAGTATGTGGTATATAGTATATAGTTGTACCCTGCATACCACATGGAACATAAAACTGTATTGTGTTCATAGTCTGAAACTACTAAAGCTGGCCTTTTCAGATGGTTCCACGTCTAAGGCTCAGGAAAGGATTTATTTTCTGTTGCACTTACATTCATTTAGTGATTTATGCAGTTTAGGTGCTATTTTATTTATATTTTTCTTTACGTTTTTACTGTTTATTGTACTTTCTTACTGTTTGGTTAACAAAAATATTCTCTTGTGTTTATACATATTGCACCCAGGAAGTGAACTTCAATATAACTGCTTAAAAATGAGTGTAATGATGCTGCTTGCATTGTTTTTCCTGTTAAATAACTGAGCTTGTGCTATAATTTATTGGTTCCTAATGGTGGTAGAAGGTGCCAAGGTTACTTCAAGGCGTTGCTCGCAACAGAGAATAATTTCAAAGTTCTTACTGTTAGTTGGTGAGTGTTACAGAGCATTCTGTTCCTTACTTTCTGTGATTTAGAGCAACAGTGCCCATCGCACAGTAGCATGGCTGACTATTTACACACTAAGCACCTGCTCCAGCATGTCGTATTGTACTTTAAGTAGCAGCCTGGTTCACCCTACTTTGTGCATTGCTCTTCACTTTGAATTCTCAGTGATGTGTTTCACCCTAGGTTGTGTGTTGCTCTTTGCTTTAACTAGTCAGTAATATGGTTCCCTTAGGTTGTGCATTGCTCTTCACTTTAAATAATTAGTAGTCAGTGTTCCCCTAGGTTGTGCATTGCTCTTCACTTTAAATAATCAGTAGTCAGGGTCCCCCTAGGTTGTGCATTGCTCTTCAATCAGTAGTCAGGGTTCCCCTAGGCTGTGCATTGCTCTTCACTTTAAATAATCAGTAGTCAGGGTCCACCTACGTTGTGTACTGTTCTTTGCTTTAAATAGTCAGTAATATGGTTTGCTTTAAACTGCACATTACTTTTCACGTCTAGACGTAGATTTTTCTTTTAGACAAGTAGCATCTCCAGTAAATCAGGTCTAACCTCATAGGCAGAAGGCCCCCTACGACTCACACTGCCATAAACTGGAGTAATGGATTTGCATTTTCCAACTATCTTTGAAGCTATCCTGGTGGAAATGTGCATCCTGAGACCATAAAGCAATTGTCTCATACTTAGTGACAACCACCTGTCCCTTAAACAACAGGCACAGCGTACGACAGATGAATCTATACAATGTTACTGGAGGCACAGCCCTCTCACAAAGTCACAACAAGGCTGTCAATACCATACAACACAGCGCTAAACAAAACACATACAGCTCACACCAGGCAGACAGACGCACAGATGCTGTGGCTCTTAAAATAACAAACCTAAATGTAACCTAAAAAACAAGTACTCTCGGCAGCCTCACAAACACAGAACACAGGCAGCACCCACCATGAAACATGTAACCTAAGAAACACAAATTTCCAGTACCTCACAAACACAGAAGACAGGCAGCACCCACCATGTAACATATAACCTAAGAAACACGTACCCTCAGCAACCTCACAAACACAGAAGACGGGCAGCACCCACCATGAAACATATAATCTAAGAAACACGCACTCTCAGTACTTCACAAACACAGAACACAGAAAGCACCCACCACGAAACATATAACCAAAGAAACACGTGCACTCAGCAACCTCACAAACACAGAAAACAGGCAGCACCCACCATGAAACATATAATGTAAAAAACACGTACTCTCAGCAGCCTCACAAACACAGGCAGTGCCCACCATGAAACATATAACCTAAGAAACACGTACTCTCAGCAACCTCACAAACACAGAAGGCAGGCAGCACCCACCATGAAACATATAACCTAAGAAACACGTACTCTCAGCAACCTCACAAACACAGAAGACAGGCAGCACCCACCATGAAACATATAACCTAAGAAACACATACTCTCAGCAACCTCACAAACACAGAAGACAGGCAGCACCCACCATGAAACATATTACCTAAGAAACACGTACTCTCAGCAACCTCACAAACACAGAAGACAGGCAGGACCCACCATGAAACATACAACCTAAGAAACACGTACTCTCAGCAACCTCACAAACACAGAAGACAGGCAGAACACACCATGAAACATGCAATCTAAGAAACATGTACTCTCAGCAACCTCACAAACAAAGAAGACAGACAGCACCCACCATGAAACATATAACCTAAGAAACACGTACTCTCAGCAACATCACAAACACAGAAAACAGGCAGCAGCCACCACGAAACATATAATCTAAAAAACACGTACTCTCAGCAGCCTCACAAACACAGGCAGTGCCCACCATGAAACATATAACCTAAGAAACACGTACTCTCAGCAACCTCACAAACACAGAAGACAGGCAGCCCCCACCAAGAAACATATAACCTAAGAAACAATACTCTCAGCAACCTCACAAACAGAAGATAGGCAGCACCCACCATGAAACATATAACCTAAGAAACACGTACTCTCAGCAACCTCACAAACACAGAAGGCAGGCAGCACCCACCATGAAACATATAACCTAAGAAATATGTACTCTCAGCAACCTCACAAACACAGAAGACAGGCAGCCTCCACCATGAAACATATAACCTAAGAAACACGTACTCTCAGAAACCTCACTAACATAGAAGACAGGCAGCACCCTCCATGAAACATATAACCTAAGAAACACATACTCTCAGTTACCTCATAAACACAGAAGACAGGAAGCACCCACCATGAAACATATAACCTAAGAAACACGTACTCTTAGCAACCTCACAAATACAGAAGACAGGCAGCTCCCACCATGAAACATATAACCTAAGAAACACGTACTCTCAGCAATCTCACAAACACAGAACACAGGCAGCACTCACCATGAAACATATAACCTAAGAAACACGTACTCTTAGCAACCTCACAAACACAGAAGACAGACAGCACCCACCATGAAACATATAACCTAAGAAACACGTACTCTTAGCAACCTCACAAACATAGAAGACAGGCAGCACCCACCATGAAACATATAACCTAAGAAACACATACTCTCAGCAACCTCACAAACACAGAAGACAGGCAGCACCCACCATGAAACATATAACCTAAGAAACACGTACTCTCAGCAACCTCACAAACACAGAAGACAGACAGCACCCACCATGAAACATATAACCTAAGAAACACGTACTCTTAGCAACCTCACAAACATAGAAGACAGGCAGCACCCACCATGAAACATATAACCTAAGAAACACGTACTCTCAGCAACCTCACAAACACAGAACACAGGCAGCACCCACCATGAAACATATATCCTAAGAAACACATATTCTCAGCAACCTCACAAACACAGAAAACAGGCAGCACCCACCATGAAACATATAACCTAAGAAACACGTACTCTCAGCAACCTTGTTCACTAATGTTATTCATGTAATTGTGTTGTGTGTAGACAGCTCATACTGGTGTCTAATTATTTCTATATAATTGTGCTGTTACTGGTGGATGGAATCACATTAGACAACCTCATCAGAGTGCTGCTGGCTATATTTTTATCTGTGACTGCATAACTGTCTGAGGTTTCTTCTAACAGATGTTTTTCCAGTTGGCTCAGTATCTGCATATACTAGTAGTTGGTTCAAGACATATTTTCCTGCATGCAGTAGCTATTTGCTCAGTGTGTTTTTTGTAATCTTTATAATATATCTTTACCATCTTAACTGTGCTTACTCCTCTCTGTCCTCTTCTTTTCTAGACCTAACACCCCTCTTAAGTATTCAACTGCGGTACCACCTTTAATATTCTTATAAGACAAGCGCAGTCTGGGTCTGAACTGTCTGCAAACAGCTACAGTTAACTTTGAACCTAACACCACTCTTAAGTATTCAACTGCGGTACCACCTTTAATATTCTTGTAAGAAAAGCGCAGTCTGGGTCTGAACTGTCTGCAAACAGCTACAGTTAACTTTGAACCTAACACCACTCTTAAGTATTCAACTGCGGTACCACCTTTAATATTCTTGTAAGAAAAGCGCAGTCTGGGTCTGAACTGTCTGCAAACAGCTACAGTTAACTTTGAACCTAACACCACTCTTAAGTATTCAACTGCGGTACCACCTTTAATATTCTTGTAAGAAAAGCGCAGTCTGGGTCTGAACTGTCTGCAAACAGCTACAGTTAACTTTGAACCTAACACCACTCTTAAGTATTCAACTGCGGTACCACCTTTAATATTCTTGTAAGAAAAGCGCAGTCTGGGTCTGAACTGTCTGCAAACAGCTACAGTTAACTTTGAACCTAACACCACTCTTAAGTATTCAACTGCGGTACCACCTTTAATATTCTTGTAAGAAAAGCGCAGTCTGGGTCTGAACTGTCTGCAAACAGCTACAGTTAACTTTGAACCTAACACCACTCTTAAGTATTCAACTGCGGTACCACCTTTAATATTCTTGTAAGAAAAGCGCAGTCTGGGTCTGAACTGTCTGCAAACAGCTACAGTTAACTTTGAACCTAACACCACTCTTAAGTATTCAACTGCGGTACCACCTTTAATATTCTTGTAAGAAAAGCGCAGTCTGGGTCTGAACTGTCTGCAAACAGCTACAGTTAACTTTGAACCTAACACCACTCTTAAGTATTCAACTGCGGTACCACCTTTAATATTCTTGTAAGAAAAGCGCAGTCTGGGTCTGAACTGTCTGCAAACAGCTACAGTTAACTTTGAACCTAACACCACTCTTAAGTATTCAACTGCGGTACCACCTTTAATATTCTTGTAAGAAAAGTGCAGTCCGGGTCTGAACTGTCTGCAAACAGCTACAGTTAACTTTGAACCTAACACCACTCTTAAGTATTCAACTGCGGTACCACCTTTAATATTCTTGTAAGAAAAGTGCAGTCCAGGTCTGAACTGTCTGCAAACAGCTACAGTTAACTTTGAACCTAACACCACTCTTAAGTATTCAACTGCGGTACCACCTTTAATATTCTTGTAAGAAAAGCGCAGTCTGGGTCTGAACTGTCTGCAAACAGCTACAGTTAACTTTGAACCTAACACCACTCTTAAGTATTCAACTGCGGTACCACCTTTAATATTCTTGTAAGAAAAGCGCAGTCTGGGTCTGAACTGTCTGCAAACAGCTACAGTTAACTTTGAACCTAACACCACTCTTAAGTATTCAACTGCGGTACCACCTTTAATATTCTTGTAAGAAAAGCGCAGTCCGGGTCTGAACTGTCTGCAAACAGCTACAGTTAACTTTGAACCTAACACCACTCTAAGTATTCATCTGCGGTACCACCTTTATCATTCTTATAAGAAAGCGCAGTCCGGGTCTGAACTGTCTGCAAACAGCTACAGTTAACTTTGAACCTAACACCACTCTTAAGTATTCATCTGCGGTACCACCTTTATAATTCTTATAAGAAAGCGCAGTCCGGGTCTGAACTGTCTGCAAACAGCTACAGCTAACTTTGAACCTAACACCACTCTTAAGTATTCAACTGCGGTACCACCTTTAATATTCTTGTAAGAAAAGCGCAGTCCAGGTCTGAACTGTCTGCAAACAGCTACAGTTAACTTTGAACCTAACACCACTCTTAAGTATTCAACTGCGGTACCACCTTTAATATTCTTGTAAGAAAAGCGCAGTCCAGGTCTGAACTGTCTGCAAACAGCTACAGTTAACTTTGAACCTAACACCACTCTTAAGTATTCAACTGCGGTACCACCTTTAATATTCTTGTAAGAAAAGCGCAGTCCGGGTCTGAACTGTCTGCAAACAGCTACAGTTAACTTTGAACCTAACACCACTCTTAAGTATTCAACTGCGGTACCACCTTTAATATTCTTGTAAGAAAAGCGCAGTCTGGGTCTGAACTGTCTGCAAACAGCTACAGTTAACTTTGAACCTAACACCACTCTTAAGTATTCAACTGCGGTACCACCTTTAATATTCTTGTAAGAAAAGCGCAGTCTGGGTCTGAACTGTCTGCAAACAGCTACAGTTAACTTTGAACCTAACACCACTCTTAAGTATTCAACTGCGGTACCACCTTTAATATTCTTGTAAGAAAAGCGCAGTCTGGGTCTGAACTGTCTGCAAACAGCTACAGTTAACTTTGAACCTAACACCACTCTTAAGTATTCAACTGCGGTACCACCTTTAACATTCTTATAAGAAAAGTGCAGTCTGGGTCTGAACTGTCTGCAAACAGCTACAGTTAACTTTGAACCTAACACCACTCTTAAGTATTCAACTGCGGTACCACCTTTAACATTCTTATAAGAAAAGCGCAGTCTGGGTCTGAACTGTCTGCAAACAGCTACAGTTAACTTTGAACCTAACACCACTCTTAAGTATTCAACTGCGGTACCACCTTTAATATTCTTGTAAGAAAAGCGCAGTCTGGGTCTGAACTGTCTGCAAACAGCTACAGTTAACTTTGAACCTAACACCACTCTTAAGTATTCAACTGCGGTACCACCTTTAATATTCTTGTAAGAAAAGCGCAGTCTGGGTCTGAACTGTCTGCAAACAGCTACAGTTAACTTTGAACCTAACACCACTCTTAAGTATTCAACTGCGGTACCACCTTTAATATTCTTGTAAGAAAAGCGCAGTCTGGGTCTGAACTGTCTGCAAACAGCTACAGTTAACTTTGAACCTAACACCACTCTTAAGTATTCAACTGCGGTACCACCTTTAACATTCTTATAAGAAAAGCGCAGTCTGGGTCTGAACTGTCTGCAAACAGCTACAGTTAACTTTGAACCTAACACCACTCTTAAGTATTCAACTGCGGTACCACCTTTAATATTCTTGTAAGAAAAGCGCAGTCTGGGTCTGAACTGTCTGCAAACAGCTACAGTTAACTTTGAACCTAACACCACTCTTAAGTATTCAACTGCGGTACCACCTTTAACATTCTTATAAGAAAAGCGCCCGTCCAGGAACTGTCTGCATGCAAAAGCTAGCTTAACTTTGAACCCTAACCACCTTAAGTATTCATTCACGCCATAAGAAAAGCGCAGTCTGGGTCTGAACTGTCTGCAAACAGCTACAGTTAACTTTGAACCTAACACCACTCTTAAGTATTCAACTGCGGTACCACCTTTAACATTCTTATAAGAAAAGCGCAGTCTGGGTCTGAACTGTCTGCAAACAGCTACAGTTAACTTTGAACCTAACACCACTCTTAAGTATTCAACTGCGGTACCACCTTTAATATTCTTGTAAGAAAAGCGCAGTCTGGGTCTGAACTGTCTGCAAACAGCTACAGTTAACTTTGAACCTAACACCACTCTTAAGTATTCAACTGCGGTACCACCTTTAACATTCTTATAAGAAAAGTGCAGTCTGGGTCTGAACTGTCTGCAAACAGCTACAGTTAACTTTGAACCTAACACCACTCTTAAGTATTCAACTGCGGTACCACCTTTAACATTCTTATAAGAAAAGCGCAGTCTGGGTCTGAACTGTCTGCAAACAGCTACAGTTAACTTTGAACCTAACACCACTCTTAAGTATTCAACTGCGGTACCACCTTTAATATTCTTGTAAGAAAAGCGCAGTCTGGGTCTGAACTGTCTGCAAACAGCTACAGTTAACTTTGAACCTAACACCACTCTTAAGTATTCAACTGCGGTACCACCTTTAACATTCTTATAAGAAAAGTGCAGTCTGGGTCTGAACTGTCTGCAAACAGCTACAGTTAACTTTGAACCTAACACCACTCTTAAGTATTCAACTGCGGTACCACCTTTAATATTCTTGTAAGAAAAGTGCAGTCCGGGTCTGAACTGTCTGCAAACAGCTACAGTTAACTTTGAACCTAACACCACTCTTAAGTATTCAACTGCGGTACCACCTTTAACATTCTTATAAGAAAAGCGCAGTCTGGGTCTGAACTGTCTGCAAACAGCTACAGTTAACTTTGAACCTAACACCACTCTTAAGTATTCAACTGCGGTACCACCTTTAATATTCTTGTAAGAAAAGCGCAGTCCAGGTCTGAACTGTCTGCAAACAGCTACAGTTAACTTTGAACCTAACACCACTCTTAAGTATTCAACTGCGGTACCACCTTTAACATTCTTATAAGAAAAGCGCAGTCCAGGTCTGAACTGTCTGCAAACAGCTACAGTTAACTTTGAGTATGTGTCTACCTGTTTGAGCCAATATTCATTTTCCCCTGGAGAGCACTCTGCTTTGGCTTGTAAGCAGCCCCCCCCCCACCACACACACACACTCACACTCATTTCCACTTTCTCTCTTATTTCCTTCTGTTAGCAAATAGTATCCATAACTGATCAATACTGTGTGTTTGTTAATTTAAACTGAGACCGCAGTAGCCTACTGATACAAGGTTATCCTGTTTTTCCACCTGAGAAATGGTTAAGAAATGACTTACAGTTTCAGAGCAGTCCTTGGTCAATTGTGATTGTTTCTTTAACACAAACTTGTCTTTGCTTTGGCTCATTAGCAGCAGTACAAAGAACTGCCTGCTCACACCCTTGTTCTCCCCTCCCCCTTCCCTGTTTATTACCTTAAGACAATCCCAAAGTTAATAAATATTACCTGTGGCAGGCACCATTTTTAAAACTACAACCACCCTTGTCACTATCATATGGTCAGTCATCAGTTAACTCTATTACCTGATTGTTTCCAGCCCACTCATAAGAGCATCTAACAGGGTCTCTACCCACTTCGCTCCCCACCCTGCCCCCTATTCCCTCCCGCTCCCAGTGGTCCCACCTTTATTACACTCACAAACCCCTCCCATCTTTCCAATAGCCAACCACAGTGCTAACCCAACACTACCTCCTCCATCTTCCCACTACTATCACACCTCCTCAACTAACATGTACAAACATACCTTACCTATGCTCACTGCATGCACTCTCCTTGCATATCTTACATACTACCAAAGCTCCATCATTCCCCCACTCAACCACTACCACTGTACTACTACTCACACCACCACTCATGTCTCACCCACACTCAGCTCCCCTCCCACCAGCTCAAGAACCATCCCTATGCACCCCCCACATATTCTACCAACTATATTACTCAAACGTAAAGCATCCCTACAACTTAACATAGTAACCCTCCCACCATACCTGTTACCCACAGAGCACAATCATAAAGTTTCCCTTATAAACAAACACATTCAAAAACTGAGAAAACTAATAACCTCATGCATATCAAAACTAGCCTTAAGTGGAGACATCCACCCCAACCCTGACCCTACCATCTCCAACCCCAGTCCTCATAATCAGACTAGAAACCATAACTTCTCCCATATTACAGCCAATAGAAAGCCAAGTGACTTCCTTCTAGTAAGCCTAAATATTAGAAGTATATCCAACAAAGTCCATGAACTCCATGCCACCATAGACTTGTACTCCCCAGATATAGTCATCCTGACAGAAACCTGGCTGAAACCTCACATTACCAGTGAGCAAATACTCCCTACAGGTTACGGCGTACTAAGAGTAGACCGGCTAAACAAGAAAGGAGGCAGTGTAGCTATAATATTTAAATAGCATCTAAACATCCAGATCTTAAAATCATCAGCTCCACAAATAGGCAATGAAGAAATAATATATACCAACCTCAAAATAAACCAAAACAAAACCATCAACATAATTGGATGCTACTTCCCACCTGGCCAAAACATCCCTCCACTAGAAAACCTCCTCAGCTGGTCTACCCACCATCTCCCCCAAGAAACTATAATTTTAGGTGATTTCAATATTGACTGGCAATCCTGTTCTGGCAACCATCCAACCCATCATGTAAACCTTCATGGCTTCACCCAACTAGTCCAGTTGCCAACCAGGATAAATAAAAACTCCAGCAAGCACACTACCATGGATTGGATACTAGTCAGTAAGAGCCCCCAGTCATATATAACAGGCGGCTTATCAGATATACTCAGTGATCACTTCCCAACATTCCTACTCAAAAAATACCTATACCAAGCTAAACCTGTCATCTACCATCAAATACATAAAAAACTAAACTTTAACCCACTCACATTCATCTCATCCCTCAAAGAATGTAACTGGCATGCTCTAAAGTACCTCAGTCTAGATGACTCTGTTGAATTTTTTAATACTACCTTCCTGAGCATCCTTAATTATCATGCCCCCATAAGACTTTCCAGAATCAAAGCACAACCCTCCCCATGGCTACAGAAAACAACTAAGTCAGAAATGAAAAACAGGGATAAAGCCTGGGAGCACTGGTGCAAAACCAAAACCCCCTCAACTAGACAGAAATTCCTAGAACTACGCAATAGAGTCAAAAAGCTAAAAAAACAGGACAAATTCCAATACTACCAGTCTGCCCTAGACTCCTCCCAACACAGCCCCAAACAATTCTGGTCCTCCATAAACTCCATCCTCCACCCAGGTAAAGTCAGTACCCCTCCTCCTAACATCCCTCACTCCTCAGAAAATATTGCTACCTCATTCAACACACACTTCACACAAACCATACTATCACTAGCTAAGCAACACAACCCCCCCTCCCCTCCAACCCACACCTTCAACTAGTAATCTCCTCACTGCCTTCTGTTTTTTTACTATCACTAGCTAAACAACACAACCCCCCCTCCCCTCCAACCCACACCTTCAACTAGTAATCTCCTCACTGCCTTCTGTTTTTCTCCTGTACCTACCTCCAGCATAAAAAAACTCTTAACTAAACTTAAGCCCACCAAATTACTAGCAGACAGCCTCCCAAGTGAATACCTACAAATCGCAGCTGCTGCTCTGGCCTACCCAGTATCCATCTTTTTTTTCTCAAAAATCTTTTTATTTATTTACATAACAACAACAAGATGCATTGTTCTAGGAGTTGAGTGAAGATTTACAACCATTGGAAATAAATTGCAACTCATCCGGATAAGACAACATAACAAAACATCAATATGTACAATATATACAATAGGCAACCAATGAGCAATTCCAAAAAAAAAAAAAAAAAAAACTTAAAATTAAAGACATCATTAGAAAGTGTCATATGAGAGTAAATAAATTATACCTTATGTACCAAGACCAGAAAACATTACACCATTAAATATTGATAATACTCAGAACCTTTATTAAAACTTTGTTTTTTTGAGCCATTTTTTTGGGACTTTTTATCAAAGATTTTTGGGCGGCAATGTATAAGTGAGCCATTTTTCTAAAAGAATCCCAATTTAATTTAGTTCGGTCAAGCCAATTTTGGGTAATGTAAAGTTTAATAAGAGAGCAAATAAAAATCAATACCTGTATATCCATTTTGGAAAGATGCACAACAGGTATATGAAGTATAGCAATTTCCCAAGACAAGGTGGATTTATGATAACCCATTTTCTGCAACCTTACTTTTAAGGAGGTCCAAAGTTTATGGGAAAAATGATAATACCAAAGAATGTGTAAAAGATCAGCTCGGGGAAAGGAACAACACGTGCAAGAAGAAGATTTACTATCATTAAATTTATTCATTTTATAAGGAGTAAGATAGGCATTACTATTAATCATTAATTGTGTATAAATCAATTTCTTAAATGGGGAGTATTCAAAAGTGTTTTTAATAGCCCTAAGTTTTTGATTCTCAGTTACTTACGGATTATGTTTCAACCAGACATCAGAAAAAAGACAGCTCGAGCCTTGTACTAATTTATTTAACAAGTTATAAGAGTTAGATAACATTTTCACAGGTGACGATATTGTTCTAATTATCGTTTCTAAGTTCTTAACATCTTGCTCGGTAGGTATTATGGGATTAAACACAGTACAATGGAGGCTAGTACGTATAAAAAACTGAACTAAGTAAAAAATTCCCCAAACTAATGCGAGTGAGAGAGATACGAGAGCGGTGAGGCAAAAAAACAATGGGACTGCTTCTAAAAGTTACAGTGAGGTGATAGCGAGTAACAGGACTGCAGGTAATCCAAACGGAGATAACGCAGTATGTCTCAGTCAACGTAATATGGACTTTGAAAAATGTTTTTAATTACAAATATTGTTTTAAAACTAAAAATGTATGAAAAGTGGCTGTGAATGAAGTGAATTTAACATTTAGACACAATATGAAGCTGTTTGATGAAATGTTGTTTAGATTTAAAAGTTTGGAACTGGAAAATGCCTATTTAAATGAATGTATAAATTTAAATATTGTACCCAAGGGACTTAGGGTATGCAAATACCCTAATAAGGTGAGGGTGGGTAGTGAATTTCACGAGGAGCTTTTAAACATTTTTGATAAGTGTGGTTTGGAGATTTTAAAAGCAATTATTAAAGAAAATATAAGGGAAATGGAAGATTTAAACAAGAGAATAGAAGAGGTTAATGCATGTATTACTAAAGACTTACTTTTTTCCATAGAAGAAAATCAGATTAAATATCAGACAACACTGAAAAATATTGAGAAAAGTATGAGTAATATATTTGAGAGAAAATGTAGGAAATTGGACAGGGATATTTTGGAATATAAAGAAAGAACTAATTATCCAAAACCCAGGGATTTTTTCCCCAAAAAATATAACATTGCCTACAATCAGGAGTATATGAATGATGAGGAAAATGTGGATGGAAGGATGGATAATGGTGAAATTAATGAAGAGCAGGAGTTCCCAGACTTAAGGAGATCTGAAAGAATTAGGAACAACTATCAGAAGAACTTTCAAAAAAAACAATCAGGGGGGGGGGGACGAAAACAAAGGTACCAGTACAGGAACAGGCCTTACAAACAATGGTAGTGTATGAAAATGAGTGTGACAGGCCTCAACATATGACGAAACAGATAACAAACGAGGGGGTAGTATGGAAATTAGAGAATTATAGTATTTACAACTATAGTAGTTTGGAAATAACGGAAGTTTTTTTTCAATTATTTACAAAGGGTATGAAATTTGTCCCAAATAGAAAGGCTGATCTCAATAAAGTATTGATAGATCTAAAATTGTTCATAAGGAAGAACAATTTAGAATTAATGTTTCAAGGACATGGCGAGAATAGCACTGTTAAGGGGAATTTAAAGAAAAGAAGTATTTATAATCCACCTTTAAACCAACAACTGAAAAATTTTTAAATATTGATGGAGAAAAAAAATTAGGAAAGCTCTTTCAAATAATTGGGTGGGGCACAACTTATCTAAGGAAGAGAATGAATTATTGTTACAACTATCTAGAGACCCCTCAATAAGAATACTTAAACCTGATAAAGGAGGGGTAACCATTATTATGGACCAAGTGTCCTATGAAGCTTAAATGTTAGAAGTATTAGACAATGAAGATCGGTATATGAGATCCTCTTTAAATGAAATAAATATTGCTAACAAGAAAGTATTTGTCGAGTTGAATGATTTAGTATTAGAAGGAAGAATAGATTTGAACACATACAGATATTTACATGTGGAAAAGCCTAAGGTTCCAAATATATTTGGAGTACCTAAGGTACATAAAAATGTGATGAATCCACCTATGAGACCAATAGTGTCATCAGAAGGGTCTGTGACGGCCCCTATAGCAAAATGGTTAGATTATAAGTTAAAGGAAGTTGTGAAGGAGGGTGTTGGTATAGTGAAGGACTCGTGGGACTTACTACGGAACATTAAGAAGGAATTTTTTGATGAGAATATAAAATTCATTACATTAGATATAGTAGATCTTTTTTCATCCATTCCTTATAAAGAAGGTTTGGAATGGTTTGAGGAGGCCTTGAATAATTATGGGAAATTTTCACACAATGGTTTTTGTTTGATTTTGACCCTAATGGATATGGTACTTAACAGTAATTATTTGCATTATGAAGGAGAGTTTTTCAAGCAGATCAAGGGAATTGCTATGGGTGCATGTTGTGCACCCATATATGCAAACATTATATTGGCAGCTTGGGAACAGAAGTATGTTTTAAATTCTCAATATAGGGGGTGTTGGAAATTGTACAAGCGATTTTTAGACGATATTTGTCTTTTATGGATTGGTTCTGATGCAGAATTTATGTCTTTTTTTGAATATATTTCCCAAACCACAAATTTCCTTTCCTTTACTTATTCTAAGAATGAAGAAAGTTTAAAATACTTGGACATTTTTGTGGGGAAAGGAGAGGGTGAATTTTATTCTAAAGTTTTTAGAAAAGAAAGTTATTCCAATTCTTTTTTAGCATATGACAGTGCCCATCCCCATCATCATAAAAGGGGTATAATTAAAGAACAGTATGTTAGAGGTAGCAGAATGTCCTCGAGAGACTTGGATTTTGAAGATGAGTGTGGAAAATTATGCAAAATGTTCATGGATAGAGGCTACCCGATTAGTTTAATTGAGGAAATAGAGGAAGAAGTTATTAGATAAAGGATGGATAAATATCAGCCTATTTTGGGAAAAGATGAAGAGGTAAAGGTTAAGAATAAAAATGACCAATTTGAGGGATACAATAATTTTGTCTTGGATTATATTGGCCAGGCAGGACTCATTAGGAGGATGCTGGAAGAAGAATGGGCAAAATTTGGCGAATTATTGGACTTGGATACCTTATTTAAATACCCTTTAAAATGTACATACAGAAAAGAAAAAAACCTCAAGAATTTTTTTGAGGGTAAAACAAAGGACAATAGTAAGAGTAAAGGGAGAATGGGCACTTTTAAATGTGGGAGGTGTTCTCAATGTTCTTTCATATGTTCCAAGGACACTGTGTATATAAGTAGCAGGGACATTTTGATTCAAAGCAAGTACCATGCTAACTGCCAAACTATGGGTATAGTTTATTTGAGTATGTGTAAAAAATGTGAAGCATTTTTTGTCGGAAAGTCTGAAAGGAGACTAAGAAACAGAATTTATGAGCATAACTATGAAATTAAAACAAAATGTATGAACAATGCTCTTTATAGACATAAAATGAAATGTGAAGAGGCAGTTTTTGCTTTTTTTGTGTTGGAGGTTGTGGAGAAGGATGTTAGAGGTGGGCCGTGGGAGGACACTATAGAATATAAAGAGTTGTTGTGGCAACTACATTTGGAGGCCTACAACCCACCAGGTTTGAATAACACAGTGTGCTTGGCTCCAGTATTAAAAATGAGGGCAGCTAAACTATGAAATGGAATTTGTAAGTTTTTTTAGTTAAGAAATATTAATATATAATATATTTTATGTTTAAGTAGGTATTAACTGTATAATTGTATAATTTTATTTTTATGAAGAGAGTTTTTTAGAAGTATATTATTCATCAGTTCCAAACAATGTACAAATTTATGATTGTAAAGTATTTTATACAGAATTTTATGCAATGAAGTTATTGGCCACTAGAGGGAACTATAATGCAGTTAATTTTACAATATTATAGTTGTATTGTATATAAAATGTATTATTTATGAAGTTTTAAAGTGAAAGATTTATTAACTGATTTATTTTAAGACATATTTTTTAGAATAAGGAATGATTAATTTACCAGAATTGGAAAATATAACACTGATTTGAAAATGAGTATGTTTTCAAACAGCACATAGAAAAAGTAAGCATGGATAGGCTAGGATTAATTTATTATGAGTAGTTGAGGTTCTTAATTAAAGATGATTAATTTAAATTATTTAATTAGTAAGCATATATATAGTTGTAATGTATTTGCATTTAGTATTCATTCACATCTGAGTAAGTGGGTTAAATGAAAGCGCAAGTGTGGAGACATAGCGTTAATGTGCTTGGTGTTCATGTGTTTTTGAAGTTCAACTTTTCAGGACTTTGATGTGCTGGACTGTATTGCTGTGATTTCGTCAATAAATTGGATATAAAGGAAAGAAGCTGAGATTCCTTTTCTCCTCTGGTACTTTTTTACTTAGTTCAGGTATTATGGGATCCCACTTCGCCATGATCACCTCTCTTAATTGCCTTAAAATTAAGGTATTCTTATAATTTACTTTCAAAGTATTATGAAGGTTTGCCATGGCCAAATCTTTATATTTCAATAGATCCCAAACATTCAAGAACTTTATAAGGGGATACTTTGTTAGATTAAATGGTACTTTATCTAGCATTATGTTAGGATTCAGATGAAGTGGTTGAAGTAAATGGAAAAACTTGTCAAGATTGATAAGTTTTAATAGCTCCTGAAAATCTTTGATCTTTTGTTTAAGAAAGTTAGATATTTTTAGATTATTCAGAATATCAATAGATATGAAAGGAATGGCCGCAGGATTTATATTCTTAGATAAAATGTAATGATACCATAGCTTAACCCAAGTTGGAGATTGTATGTGATGAATATTACTCATTTTAGAGATGGACCATAATTTATTTGCAGAAACAATTAAATAATAAAGATAAAAATTAGGTAGCCCTAAACCACCTCTGTCTTTAAGGATTGATAATCTAGAATAAGAAACCCTAACAGATTTAGGGAACCACATAAATTTAGCTAATTCCTTATTAATTTTGTCAAAGAAGGATTTTGGAATTATCTGATCTGAGGAATTAAACTGATATAAAAATTTGGGAAGAATGTTCATTTTGATTATTGCAGCTTTAGATAGAAGTGATAAATTCATATGTTCTCATCTACGCATGTCAGAAATTATTGATAGCCAAACCTTATTTAGGTTATTTTGAAATGCAGAATGATTATTATGTTCCATATAAATGCCCAAATATTTCACTCCTAAAGTAGTATGGAAACGAGAGTCAGAAAATAGGAAAGGTTTATGTACCAAATAATTCAAAGGAAGAATATGTGTTTTCAAAGGATTGATAAGATAATTCGAAGCAAGAGAAAAACGTTCAATAGAGTTAATTATTTTATTAAGATCTGTGATAGGAGTTTGAAAGTATAAGACAAGATCATCAGCAAAAGCAGAGAAAACTAAATTAGTATTAAGAATCCTAGGAAACCTGTGAAAAGTATTTTGAGTTATATACAATAATAATGGTTCTAAATATATATTAAAAAGAAAAGGAGACAAAGGACAACCTTGTCTCGTACCTCTGGTAATCTTTATAGGGGATGAAGCTGAACCATTAATGTAAAGTCTAGTAAAAGTTTCTTTATATAAGGTTTTTATAAAATTCATAAAAGACAAGGGGAACTTGAAACAGGACATTGTCTGAAATAAAAAATCCCAACACACTCTATCAAAAGTGTTGGATGCATCCAGAATCAATGCATACAATGGGTTGTTGTCCCTTTTTGTAAGATGAATAATAGATTTCAAAGTCAAGGTGTTGTCCCATACATGTCTTTGAGACATAAACCCTGTTTGACTTGGGGAAATTATTGAAGGTAGAACCTGTTTCAATCTATTGGCAAGAATAGATGATAAAATTTTAATATCCAAATCAATTAATGAAATTGGTCGATAATTGTTAGGATCCGTCTTATCTTTATTATTTTTCAAAATTAATATTGTTTTAGAAGTATTCCAATGAAGGTCAGCTATGTCTTTAATTTTTATGTAATTGTATACTTTGAGAAGAAAAGGAGCAATCACTGGTTTAAAAGATTTGAAAAATTCTGGTGTGAATCCATCAGGTCCAGGAGATTTACCAGATTTAATCTATTGAATCATAAATCTCTTGAAGAGTAAGAGGAGCTGAAAGAAAATTTTGTTGATTTACATTTATCATAGGAAATATTAAAGAGTTTAAAAAACTGTTAATATGACTATTCACCTTAGCTTTGGAAGATTTAGAATATAACTCTGTATATAGTATTGTAAAAAGATTAAAAATTTCTTTATCTGTATTATATAATTTGTTATTGTATTGTATGGAATATATTTTAGGCCTTTCAAAATTATTTTTAATAATTCTAGCCAAGGTCCTAGAAGGTATTTGAGCCCATTCAGAATACGTCGCTAATAATCTTTGCTTCAATATTGATAAATTGTTTTGATATAGTAAAATAAGATCTTTCTGACAATCTATAATTTGCTTTTCAAACACGGGATCAGGATTTAATCTACATTGTCTTTCAAGAGAGTGAATTTTTAGTTTAATAAATCTTTCTTTCTCATTAAATTGCTTTTTAAGATAAGCCGCTTTACCAATAAACATTCCTCTTAACCTCGCTTTACAAGCAGCCCACTGTATATCATATGGAATATCCGTTGAATCTAATTGTTTTTCCATATCTTGAATTATTTCTGTACATAATTTGCAAATTTCTTTATTTAGAAGAAGATTGTTATTCATTGTCCAATTATTTTGTTTGGATAGATTATCAGCTTTAAGATTTACATTTAATTTTAGTGAAATTCTAGAGTGATCTGAAAAAAATCTGGGTTCAATAACAAAGTCCAATAAACTATTTGAAAAAATATTAGATAACAGAAAGAAATCTAATCTTGACCATGAATGATAACATTTTGAGTAATAAGTATATATATATATATATATCTTTTTTACTTGAGTACTCTATAAAATGAAACGGGTCTATGGGATTATATTCTAAAATGAAATCCTCGAGAGCAAGAGATGCTTGTTTATTATAGGAAATAGAACAACTAGTGCGATCAATGTCTGGGTTTATAACAGCATTCCAACCCCCCCCCACTATAACGTAGTGGTCTTTATAAGAAATGAGTATATTATAAATTTGTAAAATAAATAGATGTTGTTGACTACAAGGCCCATATAAATTTAGTAGCAGAAGTGGTTTGTCCAAATTCTGTAAGGTAGCAGTAAAAAGGCACCACTTTCCCTCATCATCATATTTCTCATCAATAATAGTTCCTTGAAATTTTTGTTTAATAATAATAGCCACCCCCCTAGAATTTGAAGTGTCCCCAGAGGCTATTATTTTTTTTATCCATTTTTTACAATTAACTTTATCCCACTCATCTCTGGGAATATGTGTTTCTTGTATAAAGCATATATTAGCTTGTGATTTATACATCAGATGAAATAATAAAGATCTCTTATCTTTATTTTGGATTCCTCTTATGTTCCAGGAATCAACTATTAATATGTTTGTTATGTACAAAATAAAGATTTTATATCAAACATGAAGGAAACTAGTATTATTTCTTGTAAATACAAGTTACCAATTAAAATAAGGCCTAAACTAATCTTGGTAAAACATTTACTCTCAAGTACTTTATGCTTCAACATAATAATGACTTTTAAAATTATAAACTTCCTTCTTCCCAACCCCAGTGCCTACCCACCATAACATATCTATAGAAGGAAGAAAAAACAATGTCAATATACTATTAATGAGTTTGGTTGCCAATAACTTCATAATGAAAAAAGAAACTTTAAGTAAAGTCCTGAAAAGGACTAAAACACTATTAGCCCAACTAAACATATTTACACAACTAACAAAGCACAAGATGTCCGACATATTCAATCCCCATTCAAATATACTCCCAAGTACTTATAAGACAAAAAATTATTACACTAAAGTAATTAACCTTTTATAGCAGGTTTTATAATAGAGATAAAAAGAAGAAACAAAGGTCATAATGTTTTGGAGAAACTAATGAGATTTAAAATAAAATTAATAAAACCTATTAATTCTATGCATATTATAAGCTTAATACATGCAACACAACACAACAGCTCATCATAAATCATGGCACAGAGAAAGAACAGTATAAATATAAACTAAACATACTGTCCCAAAAAATGCACTACTTATATACCTATTTCTAATTAAAACAGTAAATTGCCACCAATCAACTAAAGTTAACATGTGATTAAACTATTACACACCAAAAATGTAATGTTACTAGTAATAATAAGATCATCCTCAGAACTAACTATGAGTCAACCAATAACATAAGACATCTGCCTACCCACCTTAAAATATGCTACACATTAATCAACATAACAATTATTATAAACTATAAAACATGACCATATAGTTCAGTCAAAAAACAGCCTAGACTAATTAGTCATTCCTTTAAATTTATGTAGAATGTGTATTGATATGTAATAATGGGTTACATGTTGCCCCTGACAGTCTGCAAGAGAAGAAGATATATAAACAATACTCCCGAATTTTTCATATTCCGTACCTCCCTATCTGGCTCATATTACAAGATAACTAACCCATTCACCATATGTTGCAAACGACTGTATAGTTAAAAAAAACAACAGAATAATGACATTTTGTAATATATTACATACCCTCTCAGTTTAACGAGAGCACTTTGTTTTTCCTTTATTTCACATTACAAGTTAAAAAGACTGCTATGAGGAAAAATAGATGTTAAGTAACTGGTGCTATCTTCAGTTTCATCTAACAGAACACTGACAACAGCCTTGAAGTGAGGAGTTACTTTCTATTTCTGATACCAAGATACGTCGCAATCATGTGACATATCCGAAACTCACTCCTAATTCCTTGCAGCAAATGCACGAAGGTGATAATTGTTTATTTAGAGATCTTGACGTCATCCTGAAGCCAAGCAGACCCAGAAAGAGTGCGCGCATATTCCGGAGAGAAGACTGAAAAGAATGTTTTGGTAACTCTATAAAGTCTCGAGACCATAGAAATTTCCCTCCAATCTGTTTTTAACACAGTTTTTGTTAAAAACGATGGCATTATAAAAGACTATTAATGCTACTACCTCGTAAACACTGTTAACTTAAAGATTGTGAAAATAAAAATAATCTATGATAGTGACAGCACAAAATAACAATAAAAGCCAATAAAAACATCCTCAGAAGCTATCTTAATTAATCTAATTATAAAACCAGTCACCAGTTCAATAAAAATTAATAAAAATATTTTAACAAATGAAAGCATGTTGATTGAAACAAAAACATCAATTACAGCTGATTAGGAGATGTACTATTATAACATTGATTCTGGAAGAGCCTTGAATATTTTAAGAAATGTATCTTTAGCTTCTTTGGGTTCTGTGACCATAAAACTTCTGTCATTATAACTAAAAGAAAGAGTGTTAGGATAGCGCATACGAAACCTTATCCCTCTTTTAATGAGATCTGCACAATATGGTGAAAGTTTTTGTCTGTTCATTTTTATTTGCGGAGGCAGATCCTGTGAGAATGACAGTTTATGATTATTCCAGACAAACTGTTTTTTCCTTTTAGCTGCTTCTAAAATATGATGAACATCTTGAAAATCAAGTAATTTAGTATATATGATCCGAGGAGAGGTGGAATCCTGACTGGCACGCAGGGCTCTGTGCGCTCTTTCTATAATTACAGTTTTTGACATTGCCTCACAGTTTAATAATGCTTCAAAAATCTTTTTAGTCACTGACAATAAGTTTTGATTCTCATAGGATTCTGGTAGTCCTCTAATAATGATATTATTTCTGCGGCTCCTAGCTTTTAAGTCCAGTAATTTAGCTTGAATTTCTATAATAAGCTTATCTTTAGCTTTTATATCTCTTTCAACTGAGTCAGCTCTTATTTCTAAGGCTATACTTTTACTTTCAATAATGTCCATTATTTCACTTATTTGTTTTAAAGTTTTGCCAAAATCAGTGAATTGTTCAGAGAAATTTTGTATAGCATTTTGAATAGGTTCTAATGCCAGTTTTAGTTCATCTAAATTAAAATTAGAGTAATTTTTGTCTTTAGTACTTACTTTAATAATCTCAGAAGATTGTTTAGTAGATGTCCTTCAAGGATGCATCTGCAGTCCTAACAAATGGGTTGTCCTGTCGTCAGGCAGCCCTTCGGACGGCCGGAATCCAAAGTCTGGGTCTGGCCTCGGCTGGTGTCGCACGCCATTTTCCTCAGTCTTTCTTGCCGCGTGGCGCCCGAAGCAGAAGCTATTCGCAAGTGCCGGTCGGTCAGATCCAGAGATTACTACTACCGAATACTACTTCGAAGACTTCTAAAAAGCTAAGTACCCCGTTGGGGACTCTTTCTTGCCTCAGCTGATGTCAGAAAAAGTAAATAACTGTTTAACTTGTGGGAAACAAATACCTCATAAAGATTTCCACTCTTACTGCTTACCTTGTTTAGGCCCAGACCACGACGTAGCAGCCTGTTTAGCCTGTGCTTCCTTCAACCGACGAACGCTTAGGCGTCGGTGGGAGTTTGCTGAACAGTTTTTCGGCTCAGATTTTGCGTACATTATGCCGTCGGATCCTCCGACTACTCAAATTGTTAAAAAACGCAAAGAAAAAGACCGACACTCGCGGTCCGTGGTTTTGGCAGAAACCGCGGTTAAGCAAACCGCGAGTGTCTCGGTTTCGGCCGAAACCGAGCAAACGGGTCAATCTTTAGCCAAATCCATGACTACTACCGAGGCTCCTGCTACCCTAGTTGAATCGGCCTCTGAAGTTTTGCCTACTAATGTGGTCCCTCTAGAATTATCAGACACCATCCCTTTGGATGTCTCTACCCCAGCACGTGGTGCTGCTAGGCCTCCTGCAGCCATGTCTATTAAGGCCTTTGCCAGGGCTAAAGCAGCCAAAACTGCTAAATCAGTGCCTGTTAAGCCCCCCTCTCACAGGCCCAGTTCCAGTTCTCAAATGCTTACTCTGGCAGAGGATCTCATCTCTTTAATTAGGGGATCCCAATCTCACCCAGACAGGGCCTCTCAGCCTCCAGAAAAGAGACCTAGAGCAGAGCCCCCAGAACCAGTGTCCTCAGATGATTCTTCTGATGATTCAGACATTACAGACCATCCAGAGGCTCTTTTTTCTACTTATGAAGATTCCGATGCTGAAGAATCTATTCCATCTGCCTCTCCACCAGAGGAATTTTCCTTTGGGGAAACCTTACATGCCATGAGAGAGCAATTCCAATGGCAGGGACAAGATTTCTCAGATTCAAGAAAAAGGCTTAGGACCTTTCTACACTTACCGCAACATAGGCCCTTAGCTATACCTCCAGTTCTTCCTGTTGTGGATGATGCATTTAATGATGTTTGCACTGCTCCTGATACCTTACCTCCAGCCCCTGCCAAACCCAATAGGTTTTACAGGGTACCGGACACTCATCACCACCTATACAAGGCCCCACTTGCAGATCCTGAGACTATCTCCCAGGGGCCTAAGGCAGTAGCTTCGACCTCAGCTAAAAACCCTCTCCCTTCTGAAAGGGAATCCAGGTCCTTAGAGAGATGGGGTAAAAAAGTTTACACCTCTGCTACTCTCTCAGCTAGAGCTTTGAACTGTCAGTTTCATATGATCCAATACCAAGAGTTTATGCTTGATCAGTTAACTAAGAAACTGTCCTCTGATGATTCCTTAGATAAGAAATATGTTTTAGAAATGGTGAATAACATTCAGCAGGTTAGTAACCATTCTTTAAAATGTGGCTATGATGCACTGGAGGCTTCATTTAGATCAGCCATGACTGGCACAGTTATAAGAAGGCATGCATGGTTGAAAGAACAGGTCTTGCCGGATCATGTTAAAGCAAAGCTGTTAGATGCTCCTATGGATAAGGCCAGTCTATTTGGTTCTCCTGCCCAGCAAGTAATGAAGAAAATGGAAGAGAAGGCAAAATCTGTACAAACAGTTAAAGATTTCTTACAGGTTCAGCCCCCAAGGTTTAGCAGGAACTGGCCTTCCAAAAATTGGTCCTTTCCAGACTCCTCTAAATCTCAGAGAGGCAGGAATAGATGTTCCAGAGGCAGAAATCAATCCAGAGGAGGTGCCTACAGAGGACGCCAGTGGCAAGGCAATAACCAGCGAGGCACAGACACAACCACTGCCACTACAACAGGACAATCACAGTGACTTGGCTCTGACACCGCCTACCAGGGAACAAATAGCAGAACCCTTAGGCGGAAAGTTAGCCTTATTTTCAAGAAATTGGCACTATATCACAAAAGACAAGTGGATTTTGCAAACTATAGACCAAGGCTACAGGTTTCATTTCCACACCTTACCAGTAAAAAGAGGAATGCCAAACCTACCTCCAAATCAGAAAACAGAAGCTCTAAAACAGATAGCTCAATTGACAAATATGAGAGCTGTGGAAAGAGTACCACCAACAGAACAGGGCAAAGGATTCTACTCCCGACTCTTCCTAGTACCAAGAAAAGAGAAAAGTTGGAGACCTATTCTCGACCTGTCCGCCTTAAACACATTCATCATTGTTCCAAAATTCAAAATGCTGACCCTACAGCAACTTCTTCCCATGCTGGGCAAGGAGTGTTGGCTGGTAACTCTAGATCTCAAGGAGGCATACCTGCACGTCCCCATACGACCAAATTGCAGAAGATACCTCAGATTTCTTGCAGGATCAGAGCATTATCAATTCTCAGCATTGCCCTTTGGCTTATCTACTGTGCCCAGAGTATTCACAAAATGCCTGGCATCAGTAATCGCTCATTGCAGGCTACAGGGAATCCAAATTTATCCATACCTGGACGACTGCCTGATACAAGTGGACAACAAAAGCAAGCTGACAAAAGACTTACAAAGAGTCATTTGTTTACTACAAGCCCTGGGATACACAGTCAATTTAAAAAAGTCAAGACTAATACCATCCCAAACAAGAACATTCTTGGGTGCAGAATTGGACACAGTAAAACAGATGGCATTCCTAACTGCAGAAAAACAAGAACAACTCCCTCTTTACTTCTTGGCATTAACAAAGCAGAACAAACTAACAGCAAGGAAAGTACTGCAGGCCTTGGGCTTCATGGCATCATGCATAATCCTGGTCCCCATGCCAGACTGCATATGAGAAAACTACAGTGGTACCTAAAGAATTTATGGTCTCAACACAGGCACAGCTTAGAAACCGAAATACCACTAATCCCATGCCTGAAACAAGAGTTCCTATGGTGGGCTCAAGCATGCCAGTCAAACCCAGGCTTGCCCTTCCACAACTTTCAAGCAAGCCAAACCATCACAACGGACGCCTCAGACCTAGGTTGGGGCCCACATGCTAGACAAATGCATACAAGGATTATGGACCCCAGATCAACTGCACCTGCACATAAATCAAAAAGAAATGCTGGCAGTAAAACTAGCAATCCAGAATTTCAGACCATTCCTCAAAGAAGGCCATTTGATGATAAGGACAGACAACACCACAGTCATGTGGTACATCAACAAACAGGGAGGCACTCATTCATACCCCCTATGCCGAATGACTCTGGACCTATGGAATATGGCTCTGAGCTACAACATTCAGTTACAGGCAATATTTGTACCGGGAAAAGAAAACATCATAGCAGACATGTTAAGCAGAACTACCTCGGATGCTCACGAATGGATGCTACACCCGGACATCTTCAAGGCCATCGCACAGAAATGGGGAATGCCACAAATAGACCTATTCGCATCCCCACTCAATCACCAGCTCAAGAAATTCTGCACAAGGACATACCACCCACTTGCATGGAAGGTGGACTCTCTATCCTTCAGTTGGAAAGGCCTGACAGCATATGCATTTCCACCTCTTCCTTTGATGCACAAGGTACTACTGAAAATCAAAGAGGAGCGTCCAAGGATAATTCTGATAGCTCCAAATTGGCCAAGACAACACTGGTATCCATTGCTGAGGAGCATGTCTCGGGGGAGAACGTGGACACTACCCCTGATGCCCTTGATGTTAACTCAGAACGACTACAACATCATGCATCCAAATCTAAAAACTCTGCAACTAACTGCCTGGAACATTACATAACAGCAACTAACCCAGATTTATCCCAAAGGGTTAAAGACATTATCCTGGAAGCTCGCAGACCTTCTACAAGAAGGAACTATGCAGGGAAATGGAAAAGGTTTGTCATTTGGAGCACTGAAAGAGGAAAAGATGTGTCAAAGATAGATATTGCCAACATCCTGGAGTATTTGGCAGAGCTTCTCCATACAGGCCTGTCTTATTCCTCCATCAAGATACATGCATCAGCTATTTCTGCAGAATACAGCTTCGATCCCCCTGTCTTCTCATATCCTCTACTCAGGCAGTTCCTCAGAGGAATCAAGAATGTAAAACCTCCTAGGAAACCACCATTACCAGCATGGGACTTGAACTTTGTGCTAGAAAAATTGACACTCCCTCCATTCGAACCAGCAGCAACAGCAGATATTCAACACCTATCCTGGAAAACTGCTTTCCTACTGGCAATTACTTCAGCAAGAAGGGTTTCGGAACTACAGGCCTTAATGGCAGTACAACCCTTCCTAATCTTCCATCAAGACAGAGTATCCATGAGAACTAATCCTACATTTATGCCTAAGGTGGTATCCAGAGTGTCTCTAAACCAGGCAATCCACCTGCCTACCTTCTTTCCCAATCCACAGAACAGGGGGGAAAGACTGCTGCATACCTTGGATGTACATAGACAGTTGCGCTACTACCTGGACAGAACCAAGGGCAATAGAAAAACTGACCAGCTTCTAGTAGCCTATACAACAGGAAGGGAAGGAAAAGCAATTTCCAAACAAACAATCTCCAAGTGGATAGGAAATTGCATAAGATTCTGTTACTCCTACCATGGAAAGCCAATTCCACAGAACATAAGACCTCACTCTACAAGGGCTACAGCCACTACCACAGCTTTCTTACGAGGAGTGGCTACCAAGGACATTATTGAGGCGGCTACTTGGACCTCCGTGCATACATTTGCCAAGCATTATAACTTACCTCTATACTCTAGATCCCGAGCAGGGTTTGCCACTGCTGTATTGCAAGGGATCCTAACTACACCATAATTCTTCTTCCTCCTCCCCTAGTTTGGCTATGGTATTCTACCCATTTGTTAGGACTGCAGATGCATCCTTGAAGGACATAGTACAGTTTTGTACCTACCATAAATGTAGATGTCCGAACAGGATAGCATCTGCAGTCAGGATTACCCACCCTCCTTCCCCTCTGTGGTATTCCTAGGGTATTTACCCTCCTAATAGCTAGCTGGGGGGGATCTCTTATGGTGTATTTGTTTGTATATATGTACATACATGCTTATTTTTTGTGTTTGCCTACCTTTTTTTGGAAACATTGGCATTTACCCAAAATTTAGTTTTCCAAGAGGGCAACTGGCATCTGGGGCAAGAAACACTGAGGAAAATGGCGTCGGCTGATGCCTTTATACCCGAAGACCAGCAGAGATGACGTCGGGTGAAGTGCGACACCAGCCGAGGCCAGACCCAGACTTTGGAATCCGGCCGACCGAAGGGCTGCCTGACGACAGGACAACCCATTTGTTAGGACTGCAGATGCTATCCTGTTCGGACATCTACATTTATGGTAGGTACAAAACTGTACTTTCTTAGTCTTTTTGAACTAGTATCTTTTTCAGGTGACAGCAAAGAAGAGAATTTGGCCTTTGTTGTCTGTGTCTCCATGGAATTAGAGTTGCCAGCCATATCCACAGCGGAAGTGTGAAGTCAGGGTAGCTGATTCTGAGAAGAGCCTTGAAGCTGCACATGCCCAAAAACTGTTGAAGCCAAAATTGTTCTGAGGTAAAAAACTTCCAAAGCTGAATTTTCCAAAAGAATAAATAATCCTATTACATAGGCATAGACTCACAGGAATTTTTGTAAGAAAAACTGAGAAAAAATATTACTCCAAAGTTGTAAAAATTAGCCGGTTGTTATATAACAATGAGGAGCACAGTGAATAGAGACTAGTCTAGCTGGCAGCCATCTTGGAACCTCAACCATTATCCATCTTGATTAACCGATCTGTATCAGAAAGTTACGTTCCCACACTGTGGAAAGTATCACATATAATTCCCCTCCACAAAGGCGGACCCTCCACAGAACTAACCAATTACCGCCCCATAGCTATTCTCTCTCCACTCTCCGAAATACTAGAGAGATGCTTACACTCTCACCACTGCCTTACTATCCTTTACTAACACTATCCTTCAGCATAAAAATAATGGCTATCTCTCCTCTGCTACTTTCCTAGACCTATCTAAAGCATTTGACATGGTCCCACACAAACAGCTTATCTCTGTCCTCAATACCCTATCCTTCTCTCAATCAGTCACCAACTGGTTTCAGAGTTACCTGTCTAACCACCAACAATCCGTTGTATGGCAGAATGACATATCTTCAATTGCTGAATAAACTGGTAAGCTGAAAAGAAGAGCAACCTTGAGTCCCGGTCTTTGTAAAATACTTTAATTGGAAACACGAAATATAAAACCAACAAGAAACATAAAATCCACAATCTACGAACCAACGATACTAAGCGCTTTCACCCATCAACTGGGGCATCATCAGAGTACAATTACAAGTTGCTAGTCATCCCTTAAATACTGTTAAAATACCATCAATCTAATAATTAATCAATTAGTTAAAAAAACAGAACGTGTATATCTTAAAGGTACTCAAACCACTTATAAATTTCTTACAACTTAAATGTTTGTGAATGTTTGTATTTGTCTGATGTTTGTGTACAATGAATATAAAACGCAACAATCAATATAATCTTAAAATATAATGTTAAACAAAATACTGTTAATATTGAAAATGAATAAATAAGAAAATAGTTAATAGTAATTCACTTAATATTAAATAATCAATAATTAAACAAGTAATTCTACTATCATATAATTACATATGTTAAAAATAATAATAAACTGTTGTATATCTTTAATAAAGTATTTTATGTTTTCTCAAATAAAAATAATAAATATAAATGTCTTTTAATATAATAAATAGTTTCTTTAAAAATATGTATATATGGAACAAAGTGTGTGTTTATATAAAAATTTCTTAAAATTTAAAATACAAAATAAATCAATTAATCAGTTCATATAAAATGTGATCGAAGTTTAAGTATGCTAGAAATGGACATTTGTTCATTCAGACCAGGCCATTTGCTGGCATTCAACCTAAGCTGCCATAAACATTCTTTGGCTTCAAGTAAAATTTTTACATCTCCACCTGTGTGTACATTAACTGGTACTTTGTCAAGCTATGTTAGAAACCTAGGAGGAAATTCCCAGATATGCTCAGAATTAGTTCAAAATGATGTGAAGATTACTGAACCTACACACATTGCCAACATACTGGCTGACAGGTTCAGTGCAAACTTCTCCCCCCCTCCCCCCCAAAAGGAGAGATATCTATACCAGAGGATTGTAGCCCCCCAAACATCTCCAACGCCCAGGTGAGAACTGCTCTCCAAAGCAAAAAACACAGCATCCATGGGACCGGATGGTGTCCCCGGCTGTGTGCTCCATGAACTCAATGAGGAATTAAACCCGCAGTTAGGACAGCTGTTTAATCTTAGCCTCACCTCAGGATACGTACCCAAGGAGTGGCGCATGCGACTGTGGTCCCACTTCACAAGGGCGGTGCCTCCACCGACCCTGGAAATTACCATCCCATTAGCTTGACAAGCCTTATCTGCAAAGCCATGGAGAGGATCATAATGGAACTCATAAATAAAGACATAGGGAACTTGCAGACTTTGGATCCAACCCAGTTTGGCTTTGCCAAAGGCAGATCATGCATTTTAAACTTGGTTGACTTTTTCGAGACAGTCACCAAGGCCATTGATGAGGGAAAGGCAGTCCATACAGCCTACCTTGACCTGGCAAAGGCCTTCGACACAATACCCCACTCAGGTATCATCAAAAAACTCATCAGCTTGAATGTAAACCCATACATCACAAGATGGGTTGCAAACTGGCTAAGTGACAGAACCCACAGGGTCAGAGTTGCTGGAGCCATGTCAGACTCAAAGCCTGTCACAAGTGGTGTCCCACAGGGCTCAGTCCTGGGTCCACTCTTGTTCGGCATCTACTTTTCTGAAGTACAAGCAAACACAGGAGGGTTATGGCTGACAAAGTTTGCAGATGACTGCAAACTGGGCCATAGTCGAAACACATCTGACACAGATATCCTTCAGAAGGGCCTCACAGAAACGGATAACTGGTGCCAGAGCCATGGCCTAAAGTTAAATGCCAAGAAATGCATAGTCATACCCTTCGTAAAAACAAGGTTACCCCTAGCTACCATATAGGTGGCAATCCACTGAGCACAGAAGAAGTCATCAGGGATCTGGGGACCCAGGTTGACAGTAGCTTTTGCTTGACACTCATGTTGCTAAAGTAGTTAGGAAAACCTTCTACATTGCCCACCTGATCATGAAGGGATTCACATCTAGATCAAGGGAGGTCATCGCCCCTGTACTCATCACTCATTAGACCTATGATTGAGTACAATGCCCCATTCGGAATGTATCTGACCAGACACCTGCAGCAGCTGGAAAGGCCCCAAAAGTTCCTCACCAAAAGGATAAAGGGTCTCAAAAATATGTCTTATGCTGCCCGACTGAAAGAACTCCAGCTCTATTCAGTCTCATACCGCTTGCTCAGAGGTGACCTGTGCCTGACATATAAGGCCATGTCAAACCCTGATTTGATGAATATGCTTCACCTCAAAAAATCTAGATCCCTCAGAACCACAAGGGTGGGAGACTTAAACCTTGACACGGTTATTAATAGAACATGCTGGAGGGACAGATTCATCACCCATAGACTCCCTATGCTGTGGAACAAAATCCCAGTACATGTGAGGCAGAGCACCTCGCTGGCCTTGTTCAAGAGGAATCTTGACCAATGGATGGGGGATCGCAGATATACCCCAGGGATTACTTCAGTGTCACTGCTTGACAGAGGCACAGCAAAATAATAGGCATAGTTTTATTCAAACTAAAGGGGTGGCGAAAGCCAAATAACTATGGGCTAGGCTTATAAATGCCCTTGGGCAGATAGCCTAGTATGAACCTATGAACCTATGAACCTATAAAAACCGTTTAAAATTAGTACAGTTAATACTATGATTAAATAACATGTTGGTAGTCTTGTGTCTTTTTATATCACTAAGATGTTCAATAACACGTGTTTTTAGTCTTCTAATAGTTTTCCCTATATAGAATGCGTGACATACTGAACATGTTGCTAAGTAAACAACCATGGTGGAATTGCAGTTGCAATGGCCTGGACATTTAATAGTTTTTCCATAATTATAAATAGTAGTGTATGGTCCATCGTTGATAAATCTACAGACTTGGCATGATCCACACTTACTCATCTTAGAATGTCTCAACAGGTCACTATTAGTATTGTTTTCAAATAATTTCTTTAAGTTTTTCCCTTTGCTAAATACTATATTGGGTGTTGTTCCTAAAATAGTTGAAATCTCAAAATCTGTGTCTATAACACTGGTCCATACTTCTTGGATACAAGTCACAATCTCATTTGTTTTGTTATTATATGGAATAATTAATGCATCATTCCTATTGATATTAACCTTGGGAATAGCCTCCTCCAGTGTGTCACAAGTGATAATAGATTTGTATGTCGTCAACCTCTTTGTTTTTACCTCTTGACTAATTTTGGATACTAGGTCATAGGGATAACCTCTTTCGTAGAACATAGTCATTAGTTTATCTAGTTCATGTTCAAACAATCGGTTGTCACTTATTATTCTAGACAATCTAACCATTTGGCCCTTAACCAAGTTCCTCTTTTGAAAAAAAGGGTGACAACTATCAAAATGTAGGAATGAATTTGAGTGTGTTTTTTTCCTAAATAGAGTAGATGCAATGGTGTTATTCACAACTGAGAGCTTAATATCCAAGAATTCCACATTGTTTTCATAAATGTGACTTGTAAACTTTAAAAATTCGGTAGTTTGTTCTAAATATTTAATAAAATCAGTAAATTCTTCCTTAGATCCTCCCCAAAAAATTAGAATGTCGTCCAAGTAGCGTAGGTAAAGTAAAATCTTCTTCCAAAATACACTGGTACATACAAATTCAAACTCCCATTGTGCTAGAACTAGGTTAGCATAAATGGGGGCACATCTGGCCCCCATAGCTACACCTTTTTTCTGTATGTAATAATTATTGTTGAAATAAATAAAATTGTTTTCTAAAACTAGTTCTAGCATAGATGTAAGTAACCGGTTTTCAGAATAGTTCGAACTGTTGTGTCTGTTTAGACAAATTTCAAACATTTCTGTCCCCTTTTCATGGGGGATAACAGAAAATAGGTTTACTACATCTATAGTAGCCATCAGAAAATTGGTTTGAAAATTAAAATTTTTACAAAATTCTCGGACAAGTTATAAACAATGCCAAGAGTCTCTAAGAATGTGCGGTAAACTATTCATAACTCCTTTGCATTTTAAATCAACAAATGCTGCTAAAGCTTCAGTTTTAGCACCCTTGGCTGAGACAATAGGTCTTAATGGAGGGTTTTGTATATCCTTGTGAATTTTTGGGATACCAAAAATTGAAGGCGTGATAGGAAATTCAACAGATATGTATTTATAAGTGTTTTGATCAATACTTGCATCCATCAGATAATCATAAGTTAACCAGTCAATTTTAGTATAGGCCTTATTTACTTCATACCTAGTCACTTTTTCATATGTATCATCAGTTAGTAAATCTGTCATTTTTGTATAATAATCAGTGCTCAACATTATGACTACCCCCCACCTTTGTCTGGCTTCATAATCCTATACTTATCAGAACTAGTTATTTCTTTTAAACAAAACTGTTCAGCTGTAGTTAAGTTAAATTTAGTCACAGCTTTCTTATTTAAAACTCGTCTGATTTGGTTTTCACAAAGCTTTTCAAAGATTTGAATTAAAAAATGTTGGGGGGGGAATAAAAGTACTAGAATGCTTGGGAGTGATAAAGTGTGAATCTAAAATGAGATTATTAGAATGAAAAAATATTTTTAAATTTAAAAGTCTTGTGTACAATTTCAAATTAATCAACACACTACCAATGTCCAAATAAAACGAGGGTACAAATTTAAAACCTTTACAAAACAGTCCTAAGTAGTTGTTGTCAAAATTGTGTTTAGTATAATTAAATAAACTAAAACCAGCTAGTGTAGATATAGTGCAATCACCCAAATCTTGGTGAGTAATCAAATCAGTATTGGGCCCATGGTTATAAAAAGTAGTATTTATCTGTGCCACTGATTCATTCTCTGTTCCCCCTTGTTGTAATAATTGTGTGGTGGGTATTTGTTGCTGCCCTTCTTTTCAGAATGACATATCTCCCCAACTACCTGGCTCCATAGGGATTCCCCAAGGATCCATCATTGGACCCCTACTCTTCTCTGTTTTCACCAATAATCTAGCCTTTGCCACCAAACATGGCACAGTCATACAATACGCAGATGACTCAACCATCATCTGTTCAGCCCAGTCCCTACCCAAACTGCAAAAAGTCACACAGGAAGCCTTTTCCTCTGTTGAAACTTGGTTATCCGATGCCCAATTAACACTCAACCCTAACAAAACTAAACTATTCATCTTCCAACCCACCAAACATACTCAAAACAACTCTCACTTTAACATCACAGCAAAAGACAACACCACTATGTACCCAACTGAACACATCAAATTGCTAGGAGTGGAAATAGACAATAAACTAAAATTTGACATTCACATATCCATGACCATAAAAAAGTCCACAAAAATACTAGGAGCGTTATACAGAAATAAGCAACTTCTCACCAAAGCAGCAAAGATTTCAATAGCGAATTCCCACCTTATCTCCACCCTACTTTATGCCTCTCCAATATATACCAACCTAAGGCAATGTGATCTAACCAAGTTAGAGACCTGCTATAACAAAATCACCAAATTCACCACAGGGACATCCTACCGTAGTCACCACTGTCTCTCACATGCTGAACTGGGCTGGCTTGAACTCCCTCACCTCCTTCAATGGTATCAACTCTCACTCACCCACAAACTAGTAAACCATCCACTAAATGTCCCATCCCTCCAGAATCTACTCCAACCCTATCGCACCACCAGACCACTAAGATCCAGCAACAAAAATCAATTGCAGATCACTAAAGCCAATAACTCTGCTGGTGAAGCACTATTCTCTTGCACCATAGCGAAATTATGGAACTCCCTTCCATCCACAATTACCTCCATACCATCATGCACCCACTTCAAAACTTTACTAAAAGTGCACCTAAAAACATGCTGGCTATGCCCTTGCAACTCCCACTCTAATATCACCCTTCCCATCCAACCACTACCTTTCTTTCCACTCCACTAACTACCTTGATTATAGCAAGCTCAGATGCTCATAAGCCTAGTACTAATTATACAGCAGGAACTTCTTATTGTAACATTTGTTAATGTCTGTTATGTACTTCACAGATAAAGATTCTACTTGTCTACTGATGTACTATGTTCTTCATCTGTAAATATGTTGTAAGTATTTGCTATGTTAAATTGTTAATCGCTATGTAATCCAATGTAACTACTGTCTGTTTATTTTAACTGTGGAGCTTTTCTCCCCGGGCCTCTGCTGAAAATGGACCTATGCCCAGTCGGATACTCCCGGTCAACAAATGTAAATAAATAAATAATAAGTAAATAAAGAAATAATGTCACAAACACAGAGGACAGGCAGCACCCATCATGAAACATATAACCTAAGAAACACGTACTCTCAGCAACCTGACAAATACAGAAGACAGGCAACACCCACCATGAAACATGTAACATAAGAAACACGTACTCTCAGCAACCTCACAAAAACAGAAGACAGGCAGCACCCACTAAGAAACATATAATCTAAGAAACAAGTACTCTCATCAGCCTCACAAACACAGAAAGCAGGCAGCACCCACCATGAAACATATAACCTAAGAAACACATACTCTCAGCAACCTCACAAACACAGAAGACAGGCAGCACTTACCATTAAATGTATAACCTAAGAAACACGTACTCTCAATAACCTCACAAACACAGAAGACAGGCAGCACCCACCATGAAACATGTACCCTAAGAAACACATACTCTCAGCATCCTCACAAACACAGAATACAGGCAGCACCCACCATGAAACATATAACCTAAGAAAAACGTACTCTCAGCAACCTCACAAACACAGAATCAGGCAGCACTCATAATGAAACTTATAACCTAAGAAACACGTACTCTCAGCAACATCAAAAACACAGAAGATAGGAAATTCTGGGAGATCTAGGGGCATTAAAGATTAAGCTAGCTAATGATTTAGAGGGGGTTTGTATATATTCTGAGTATTTAGCTATACATCTATATTCCCATATAGATAGATTGGATTGGTGAAATTCAGACAGTTCTTTTTGCTTTGCAATTAGTTCCTTTTCTGTGTTCTCAGAGTAGTTATCAATTAGCTTCTTATCTAAATTAGTAATATCCTGATGTAGTTCAGTTAGCCTTTTAGCACGTTTTTTCTTAAGAAAGCTCTTTTAATAAAAATTCCTCTGAGTACAGCTTTAGCTGCGGCCCATCTGATATCGAAGATAATACTTTCATCCTGTTGGGTACTAAAAAGATCTTTTATAACCAGCTTAATCTCACTGATTAAGGATTTGTCTTGTAGGAGATTTGGGTTCAAGGACCAAGTGGGAGTTATATTAATTGGATTCTGTGTTAAATTTATTTCTAGCGTTATCCTTGAGTGGTCCGATAGGAAACGGGGTTCTGTTGAGAACTTGATTATTCTGGTGTTGAAGTAGTCTGAAATTAGAAAATAATCAATACGGGACCATGATTTGTGACAGCTAGAGAAGTAGGTAAAGTAATTATGTTTATAGTCAGACATTTTAGTATTAAAGGCAATCGGGTCAGTTAACTCCAAGTCATCAATCAGGTCAAGTAGGGCTTTGCAAGGTACTGAATTCCTTGGGCCAAATCTACCCAATCGATCTACCTGAGGGTTAATAACCATATTCCAATCTCCTCCAACTATTTGTAGGTGTTTTGGGAATTTAAGTAGAAGATTATAAATCATCATAGTAAAATCTGAGTGTTCAGAACATGGACCATAAACGTTAAGAAATAATATCGGGTTATCTATTGTCTGAAAACAAGCAGTAAAATAACACCATCTGCCATCTTGGTCATTACCTTTCGAGATGATCTGTGCCTGAAAAGACTTCTTAATAATAATCGCTACTCCTCTAGAGTTATTAGTCGAGCCAGAAAAAATAATCTCCTTAATCCATGACTTTTTATTTTCAGGAGCCCAATCAGCGTTTAGTAAGTGAGTCTCTTGTAAAAAGCATACCTCACAGTTAGCTTTTAGGATCAAGTGCATAATTAACTTTTTTTTCCCCACGTTATTGAGACCTCTAACATTCCAGGAGGACACTGACAAGTTATTCATCATATTAAGTATAATAGATTTAGGTATGCTAAGCAGAAATGAGAAAAGACAGTTCTGTACATATACTTATATAGATATCTATATAACATTGTAAAGGTAAGGAATAATGAAAAAGTGGCATCTACACTTATACCCCATAAGGTTTGGTCAGAGAACTGTAGAACAATGGCACTAACATCTCTCAATATTCTAACCATGCCTACCCACCCTCCTATAACTATTGAGAGGATGTATAAGTGAAAACATGTAATTAGACATGAGTAGTAAAAAACCCTTTTTAACTATACTAAAGTACAGTTTTGTACCTACCATAAATGTAGATGTTCGAGGATTCCCTTGCTGCAGTCCTGACTATTGGGTATAGTCCGCGTCCCAGTCGGCCCGAATACCAGAGTATAAGGCTGACGTCGGTCATGGCGCCTTAGACTGGACGCCAGTGCCAGGGTACTAATGCGCATGACCGACGTCATTTCCTCAGTCTTTTCTTGCCCCAGATGTCAGAAGACCTAAAAAGACAAGTCCCAAAAACAACCTGCACCAAAAAACATGTACAATATATACAGTAATATATACAAAAAATATAAGCATGTAAACTCACCTACACAACCACCCTGAAACACAGAGAAGGAAGGAGGGATTGGACTGCAGCAAGGGAATCCTCGAACATCTACATTTATGGTAGGTACAAAACTGTACTATGTTCTTCGTCTTCCTTGCTGCAGTCCTGACTATTGTAGAATCCCAAAGCAGAGGTAAGGGAGGCTGGCAAATTATAAAGTAGCAGGAGCTGACAACATGCCTTGTAAAACAGCTGTGGCAAAACCAGCTCTAGTCTTAGAGTATATAGGCAGGTGATAATGCCTAGAGAAAGTATGCACTGAACTCCAAGTAGCTGCTTCCAGAATATCCTTAGTTGCCACCCCTTAGAAATGCTGTTGAAGTGGCAGTAGCCCTAGTGGAATGAGGCCTAATCCCAGCTGGAACCTCTTTGCCATGATGGGAATAACAAAATGCAATGCAAAAGCCAATCCACCTAGAAATAGTTTGTTTTGACACAGGCTTGCCCTGTGAACTCAAAGCAAAAGAAACAAGTAACTGCTGAGACTGCCTAAAATCTTTAGTCCTGCTCAAATAATAACGCAATTGCCTGTGTACATCTAAAGTGTGCAAAATCTTTTCCCTTTATTTTGAGGATCTGCAAAAACGTAGGCAAATGAATAGTTTGGTTTAAAGCCACACTAGAAACCACCTTAGGCATAAAGGAAGGATTAGCAATGCGTAATGATACCCTGTCCTTATGGAAAATCAAAAGGGCTCTACTGCCATAAGGGCCTGCAACTCAGACACCCTTCTTGCAGAAGTAATAGCCAACAGAAAAGCAGTCTTCCATGACAAGTATTTCAATTCAGCAGTAGCTGCAGGCTCAAAAGGTTGTAGAGTAAGTTTTTCCAACACAAAATTGAGATCCCAAGCAGGAGTAGGAGCTCTACGTGGGGGTCTTATATTCTTTCCGCCTCTAAGAAACTGCTTGAACAAAGGATGCGAAAACAAAGGTGGGTCACAATCATAGTGAGCTGAAATTGCTGCAGCATGAATCTTTATGGAAGAGAAGGACAAACCTTTGTCCAATAATTCAGTAAGATATTGAAGAGCCACACTCAAATTAGGCTCTGAAATCTCCAAATTCTTTGCTGTACTCCAAAATAAAAATCTCTTCCATTTTTCTGCGTACACTCTCCTAGTACTAGGCCTTCTAGCTTCCATAATCACATTTAAAACTTGTTGAGGAAGCTGAGACCTACCGGCTTACCCAACACAGAATATGCCAAGCTGTGAGATGAAGAGATTGAAGCTTGACATTGAGCAAATGACCGTCCTTCTGAGTTAACAGATGAGGAATCAGAGGTAAAGGCCATGGAGGCTTCTTTACAAGACTCCTTAGAAGTGGGTACCAGTGTTGCCGAGGCCAATCTGGAGCTATCAAAATCATCCTTGGCCCGTCTTGTCTGACCTTTAGTAATACCTTTGGAAGAAGAGGTAGAGGTGGAAAGGCATAGACATGAAGGTTTTTCCAACTGAAAGACAGAGCATCCACTTTCCAAGCTGTGTGATGAAACCCCTTTGTGCAATACTTTGGCAGCTGGTGGTTTAGTGGAGAAGCGAACAGATCTATGTCTGGAGTTCCCCATGACACTGTCAATTTCTGAAATACATGAAGATCCAGTTTCCACTCGTGGGGATCCATGATTTGTCTGCTTAATACATCTGCTAGGGAGTTCTGTGCTCCTGGCAGAAACCTTGCCTGAAGAGTCAGTTGCAGGCTTACCGCAGTTTCCCATAAAATCATTGCTTGCCTGCATAGAGGATAAGAATGTGTTCCCCCTTGCTTGTTGATGTACCACATGACAGTTGTGTTGTCTGTCAGAATCAACACCTGCCCTGGAAGAAGTAACTCCTTGAACGCCATCAATGCAAACTGGACTGCTAACATCTCCTTCATGTTGATATGTAGATGCTGTAGTCTGGCAGGCCACTTGTCTTGTATCCACTTTCCATTTAGATGAGCTCCCCAAGCAGTGTCCGAGGCATCTGTCGTTAAAATCTAGTTTCGCCTCTGGCCGGGTCACAGAGAGTCCCTTGTTTAGGTGACATTCCTGAGCCCACCACAAGAATTCCTTTTGAAGGCAAGGTATTATTTGAATGACAGTGTCCAAATCTTGGCAGTGCTGTGTCCATACATTTTGAGATACCATTGCAGCTTCCTCATATGCAGTTTGGCATTGGGAAGCACCAGAATACAAGATGCCATGAACCCTAATGCTTGAAGGACTGTCCTTGCAGTCAGCACGGACTGATGAGATAGTTGATGGAAGTAAAGTGACAGACTTTTGTTTGTCCGGGTTAAAAGGCCATCTGGGCTGCTGTATTCAGTCTCACACCCAGAAAGCACATGTCTTGAGAGGGTACTAGACTGGACTTTATTTCGTTCACAGAATACCCTAGGCATCTTAGCACTGCTATGACATATTCCAGATGCTGTAGAAGGTGTTCCTTTTCTTGAGCCAGAATCAGGCAGTCGTCCAAGTAAGGATAGATTTGAATGCCTTGAAGCCTGAAGTAAGCTATCACTGGAGCCAGAACCTTTGTGAATACTCTGGGCAGTAGATAAGCCAAAGGGCAATGCAGAGAACTGATAATGAAAATCTCCAGTTCGAAACCGCAGATACTTTCTGCAACTTAGCCTTATAGGCACATGAAGGTAAGCTTCCTTGAGATCCAAAGTTACCATCCAGTGATCCTTGCCCAGCAGAGGTAACAGTTGCTGTAACGTCAACATCTTGAACTTGGGAATGTCCAGATAAGTGTTGAGGAGAGATAAATCCAAAATTGGTCTCCGTGTTCCCTTCTTGGTACTAGGAACAGGCGGGAATAAAATCCGCCCTTTCTGATACAGGGACTGGCTGAATGGCCCCTATCTGGAGTAACTGAGAAACTTGCTTGTGAGCCTCTTTTCTTTGTGTAGGAGGAACATCTGGCATGCCTTTGAAAGGGGCATTGTGTGGAAATAAAATCTGTAACCGTGATGAATGATATCCAGCACCCATCTGTCTTGAGTGATTAAATCCCAATTTTCTTTGAAAAGAGACAATCTTCCTCCCAAAGGAGCTGCCAGACGAGAGTCCACTGGCAGCTGAAAAGGCAGGTCATTGGTTCTGCTACGAAAAGGACTGACCCCTGCCCTCACCAGAAGTCTGAGCAGGTGAACTGTCTGATCTAGGCCTAAACGAACCTGAGCCCTGCTACCACGCCTAGACCTACCCCTAGACTGGGAACCATAAGCAGGATATGTCCACCCCTTAGCAGGCCAATTCCTACTAAACTTGGAGGCTGCACCTGCAAAAATCTTTAACAGTCTGCATAGACTTAGCTTTGTCCTCCATTTTCTTTAAAACTGCTTCCACAGGCGGTCCAAACAACACATCAGACTGTAAAGGAGCATCCAAAATCCTGGTCTTAACATGCTCAGCTAAATTCTGATCCTTCAACCAGGCATGTCTGGCGAAGAACAGAACTAGTAGCAGCCACCCTCGAGAGGCCTGAACAGCATCAAAACCACACTGCAAAGAATGCTTACCCACTTGTTCAGACACATGAACCAAATCCAGCAATTCTTTACACTCAATACCTTCCGCCAAAGCATCCACCTTAGATTTCAATTGTGAAAGGAGATAATTCTGATATTTCAGCATATGAAACTGACAATTCAAAGCCCTCATGGCTAGAGTGGAAGAAGTATACTTTCTTACCCCACCTATCCAAAGCCCTTGCCTCTTTATCAGAGGGTACAGGATTTTTAACCACAGAAGCTTTAACACCTTTAGGCCCCTGAGAAACAGTTTCTGGGTCCGCCCTAGGACTCTTAAACAAATACTTATGAGCTTCGGGCACCCTATAATACCTATCAGGCTTAACAGGAGCAGGAGGCAAGGAATCAGGGTTCAGAGAAGCCTCTGCAAAAACATCCTCCACCACATTCAACACAGGAGGAATAGCTAAGGGCCTATGCTGGGGCAAAACAAGAATTCCCTAAGCCTTTTCTGGAGTCAGAGTAATCTTGGCCTTCCCATTTAAAGTGCTCCCTCATGGAGTGAAGAGTCTCTGAAAATGAAAAATCCTCAGGAGGAGAAGCTGGAAGGAGGAATCATCCACATCAGAATCAGAATAAGTAGGAAACTCTTGCAAGTCTTCCACAGAAGACTCTGAAGCCTGTGAACACTGTTCAAAACTATCAAACTCCTGTTCCACCCTAGGCCTCTTATCAGGTGGGGGCATAGAACCTCTAATCAGAGTAATCAAATCTTCTGCCATTTTAAGCATATGTTTCTTAGGCACAGAGCCCGAAATGCTAGGAGAAGCCCCCACAGAAGCTGAACTTGGCCTACCTCTAAAAGAAGCTTTGGCAACAGAAGGAGAGGCCCTAACTACCTTGGGAAGAGAGGGAAGAACAGTTACCTGAGAAGCCCCCTCAGCTTGGCCTACCTCCTGAGAGGGCACATCCTGTAACAGTAAAGTATCTGCCTGAGACTCCATAGAAACTCCTGGCAAAACCTCTGGCTCCCTGAGCCTTTCTAAAGACCCACTGTCCGGGGACCCGGTTCCTCACCCCTAGGCTTCACTGTTTTGTCCTTGCGCTTCTTGGACGAAGCAGGGGCCGGAGCATCCGACCGCATATTATAATTGCAACGCTTCCCAAACACTAACCTAGCACAATCAAGCCTCCTCTTAATAGTGCTTGTTAAATCTAGCACAAGAGCGTAAAGTGCTCAGGCCCTAAAACAAGGTATACACAATGTATGATAATCCCTATGCGGTATCTGTTTCCCCACAAGAAATACAGTTATTCACTTTTTCTGACATCCGTAAAATACTGAGGCAGAAAAAACCAAAATGTTCCCAACGGGTTACTTAGCCAACTCGATTTCGGTCTGAAACTCCGGTTCGGAAAATCTCAGAACGCCAACCTGCACTCGCAAAATTGCTTCTGCATCGGACCATGCGGCAAAAGACTGAGAAATGACGCCGGTCATGCGCATTAGTACCCTGGACGTACTGGCGTCAGTCTAAGCCATGACCGACGCCAGCCTTATACTCTGGTATTAAGAACATCTATACTATATATAACAGAGTTGAAATAATATTTACACAACTTATACAAGGTCGTACCAGGTCCAAGCACAGACATCCAGACCCTACATGACGTCCTAGCAGCATCCAACAAGTCTTATGACAAAACTATAGTTGAAAGGCTTATATTTGTAGAGAAAAAAAAAAAAAAAAAAAAAGGAGAAAAAACATTTTCCAGTAAGCTGATGGAAACATATTGCCAAATAGCATAAAATTGCAATAATTATAACTTAGTTATATGTAATAAGTCAAAACAACGAATATGATATAATCTATTTAAGAAAGGACAATATTGTGTTTGAAATTTGGTATACCATACCAGACCCTCTCCATCGGGGATCTCAGACAATAACAGGTAACCATAAGAATAATAAAACAGCGAACAGTATTAATAGCCTACTAAGTTATTAATAGGTCAGCGCATATGTAAAGCAGGCAAGAAGTGAGCGTATGTGTATAGCGACTCAATGACCGATGATTTCCGTAGAGGGAAAGATGAAATCACTACTATAATCCGGACTAGGCTCGCAGATCAAACCCAATACAAGCATGTAGGTCCAACAGAAATGCGAGGTTCTTCCTGTACGTGCACCAATTAGTGCTGACTGTGTGTCACATTCAGAGAAGCCTATTAACAATGGCTAGTGATGTAAACATGGTTCCTGAGGGTTAAAACAGTACACCCAATCAATATATCATATAAAAAAGATTTATTTCATCCTACAGAGTGTGTATTATTTGCTGGAGAGTGCCAAGGGCTTGATTTGTAAGTATATATTGCTTGTTTGACAATGTACAATTAGGTGGAAGGATCTGATCCAAAATATTTAAGGAAGACTGTTCTAGCTTCGTTCGGGAATGAGACCGATAGTTTAAACTCTTGATATGTGAAGGACAATGTTGAGGGGAACTTCATTTGAAACTTAATTTTCTTTAGTATAAGATCAGCACAGTACGGAGCAAGTTTGCGTCGCATCTCTCGGATTTCGAATGGAAGATCCTGCGTAATTATTAGCTGTTGCTTATTCCATGTAAATCTCTTGACTTTTTTAAAGGTTGACAAAATAAGTTGTATATCTTGAAAGTGGAGCATTTTAATGTAGACTGGTCTTGGTGCGGAGGCTGCTTGCTGGCTCCGAAGCGCTCTGTGGGCCCTTTCAATACTGAAGTTATGTACGGGGTTTGTATCTTTACATAAGTTCTTGAATATTTGCGTTGCTACCTCGATAAGCTGACCATGCTCAAATTTCTCATTTAAGCCCCTGATTATCAAGTTATTTCATCTGCTACGTGCCTCTAGGTCCACTAGCTTGGATTGTATGGACTTAATGACTTTATCCTTCTCTTGCATGGAATCTCTTAGAGATTGTATTTCTAGTTCATTTGTTTTGGATCTATCTTCAACCAACTCTAGCCTGTCCATAATTTTATGTAGTGAAGTATTAAATGTGTTAACTTTGGATGTCAGTTCTTCAATGGCCACTTGCAAGGGAGTAAGCGCATTTTTTAATTCATCCATTACCGATACGCTTTCCGGGTTCTGTCTAACCGGCTCTTTGGAGTGATCCGATATCGGTTTTGATGATCTCAGTCTTTTAGTATCTTTTTCTGGGGAAGTATTGATGGCTGAGAATTTAGATTTAGTTGTTTGTGTGTCCATACTTTCCGAATCTCTTGGTGTTTTACTCATCTTACGAAGATTACAGGAGCTGTCAGTTAGAATGGTGCTGAAGTTAGGGCCTCTAATAGCCACGTGTCGGAGCAGATGCGCAGAGCAAAAATATGTTAATGGCTCTTTTAGTCTGCCCAAATGTTAATAAAGTCTCTGGTCACCTTCTTACAGCTGGTTGTTTATGGATTTAGCGCAAAGTATATTCTCAGCTCGATCCTGTATGGTTTAAAAAGCCAAAAAAAAAGGTAATTGCCGGAGCTGCAAGGAAAGGGTACCTCTTAGACGCCCACCATCTTGGATCTCTTCACTTGGATCTGTTCACTATTTTAAAATTGTGGTTTATGTTACTTGTGATTTATCTGATGAAGGGTTAACACCCGAAAGCGCTAATCACTTGGATATATTGTTTTTTGTCTTGGTCTTAATAAACAATTTTAGTACATAGCAGTGTTCTTCCGAAGGTTTTTTGCTGATTGCTACTTGTTCATTTCCTTTGGTTGGACCACGTTGGCATCGAGCATTGTTTTGGGATTAACCTAAGAAACATGTACTCTCAGCAACCTCACGAACACAGAAGCCAGGCAGCAACCACCATGAAACATATAACCTAAGAAACACGTACTCTCATCAACCTCACAAAGACAGAAGACAGGCGGCACCCACCATGAAACATATAACCTAAGAAACATGTACCCTCAGCAACCTCACAAACACAGAAGCCAGGCAGCAACCACCATGAAACATATAACCTAAGAAACACATACTGTCAGTAACCTCACAAACACAGAAGACAGGCAGCACCCACCATGAAAGATATAACCTAAGAAACACGTACTCTCAGCAACCTCACAAACACAGAAGACAGGCAGCACCCACGATGAAACACATAACTTAAGAAACACATACTCTCAGGAACCTGACAAACATAGAACACAGCCAGCAGCCACGATGAAAGATATAACCTAAAAAACACGTACTCTCAGCAACCTCACAAACACAGAAGACAGGCAGCACCCACCATGAAACATATAACCTAAGAAACACGTACTCTCAGGAACCTCGTAAACACAGAAAACAACCAGCACCCACCATAAAACATATAACCTAAAAAACACGTACTCTCAGCAACCTCACAAACACAGAAGACAGGCAGCACCCACCATGACTCATATAACCTAAGAAACATGTACTCTTAGCAACCTCACAAATACAGAAGACAGGCAGCACCCATAACTTAAGAAACAAGTACTCTCAGCAACCTCACAAACACAGAAGACAGGCAGCACTCACCATGAAACATATAACCTATGAAACATGTACTCTAAGCAACAAAACACAGAAGACAGGCAGCACCCATCATGAAACATATAACATAAGTAAACACATACCCTGAGAACCTCACAAACACAGAAGACAGGCAGCACCCACC